>NC_135480.1:95553633-95859633 GCF_052094955.1 Ictidomys tridecemlineatus | reverse complement strand
ACACATCATGCCAGAGGGATATGCAAAGTAATATGCCCAATGCCCTATGGCTCCTGCTGACTCTGGGGAAGGTGGTCAGGCCCGCCCTGACATTTGCAGGACCCAGGAAGATTACAAATGGAGGTTGCATGCATCATGTAATATTTGAAAGTTATAAATCAAGCAAATAAAACTAATTGCTTTTTTTCCTCCTACCTTGACCAATAATCCTTCAAAATGACCTAGAAGGCCAAGTTGGACTTTGGGCTTCTTGAAGTCCTGAGAGTTCTGCACAGCCCCAGGCTTCCCTGTCACTTCCAGCTCCCATTTTCTGCTGTGAGTGGCCTTGCACACATTCTTGTGAGAAATGCAGCCTGCCTTTCATGTCCATGAATTGTACACATACACACAAAACTGCCAACATGCTGCGTGTGTGTGCCAGCAGCTTAATCCACCCTCCCACGGATGGAGCCAGGGGGCCTGGGCTGTTTCGGCTGGACATCAAACTGACAATGGGCCAATTTCCTTAATATATAAGGAACTCCTTCCAATCCATGAGAAAAAGCCAACTCACCCATAGAAAATGAAAAGACTCCACTTAAAAAAATATATGAAGAGCTAAAAATGGAAAGATTGGAAGTTTGATGCACACGTTGTTGATGAGGTGTGGGAAACAGATGCTCTCATCCCGCAGCTGGTGGGAGTGAAGGTGGATGCACAGTTTAGGAACTGCTAGCAAAATTACAAATGCACATAGCCAGCATACACCCAGCGAGTCCAGATCTAGTTATGGAACCTAAAGAAATACTTCCAGGAGAAGAAATATTCATAGCAGAATTTTTTATAGTAGAACATGGGAAGCAATCTAAATGTCCACCGATGAAAGAAGTGGTTAATTCAGCTATGTCCTCCCACACAATAGAATGGTACAGGGCAGATTATACACAAGCTTGATCTCCAACACATAACACTAGGTGACACATTGCTAAAAAAAAAAAACATGAGGGACAGTGGTGGTGTGCTGAGATCTGTGTGAACCAAAACACATACAAACATGTATGTATCCAACATGCAAACCCTCTGGAAGAACACAAAAGAACAGTGGCTGCATTCAGAGAGAGGGTCTGCCCAGCTGAGGCAGCTGTGTTGGGAAGACTTATTATACCTCATTTTATTGTATCTCATCAATATTGCACTATGTGTATATTTTAGTTATTACAAAATATTCAAGTAATAAATGAAAAGCTTAGCTCAACACTATCTGTCCTTTTCTTAATGGTAGTTCTCTTTTCTATCTTATATCATCATTAATGTCGGATTTTTGCCTCATTTTCTGTATTTTAAGTTGGTTAGAGTAAAATTCATGTCAAGGTATAGCTAACATTTTTGAGCATTTATTATTTGCCATGCATCATTCTCAATATTTCATATGCATCATCTATCTCCCTGATTTCTCCGTAATGACCTCTGATGGAAGAGACTGTTGTTATCCCCATTTGACAGCTGAAGAACCTAAGGCTCAGATAAGACATTAAAAACTTTCCTAAGGCCATCTAGCTATGTTCTGGGAAAAACCTTCTGATTCCAGACTGCTTGACTCCAGTTCTGGCTGATTTCAAGACTGAATTAGCCACGATGCATAATAACTCATTCCTTCTCTTCTCTTACCCCCCCACCCACCCTCCCCCAGCTCTGCAACACATACACACACAGTACCTGGAATTTAGAAAGAACTCAGTGATGCTGTTTGAATGAATGAATGAGTGGATAAGTGCATAAATGATGTACCCACAGCATCAACAGTTACCCTATGCACTGTACTTCTAGGTCATGGGCATGTTCTTCCCAAGACTTGCAGAGGAGAGGAGGAGAACAGGCATCCTTATAAACAGCTATAGCTTTCCATTCCCCACTATTGCCTGGAGGGAAATATGAAGGAGCTGACCAGCCAAAGGAAGATGAAGGGACTAGGAGTTTCACACAAGAGAGGATATTTGTTAAGCAAAGGTGCTAGGGCTTAGACAAGATCCTGAGGGCCTAATCCGTCACTTCAGCATGAAGAATGGCTTATTTCTCAGAGCTCAGAAATGTCAGAGAACCGAATACACAGTCCCTGGCTATACAGAGCCCATGGGTTCCTTTCATCAGAAGGCGCCTCTGAGTCCCTGTACAATCTGAGCTCCAGGCAACAGTGATTCCATATGGGACTCACCCCCATTTCAGTGAACAACAAAGGCTGCTGGTTCCCTCCCCCTCCAATTGCTGATGTGTTCATATGTCAGGATTTTTTTTCTCCAAAACTTAAAGCAAAGCTCACTTTGGGCTTCCATCAGGCAACCTGAACCAAGCCCATCATCCTTACACACAATTCTGTCTCCTCATCGTGCATGATTTATACGGGGTTTAAATAATAAATTGCATGGATGCTGTAGAATTTATAGTGTTCCAAGTAGGTCATTAAATAAATCACTGTATAATTTATATAAATGAACCTAAATCATATAGTAGGAGGATTTCATTAGAAAATCAATCCCGTGAGTGGATAAACACAAGGACTGGCAGGAACGTGATTGTTCTAGAAAAGTCCCTGTGTCTGTGGCCATGTGTAACAGTGCTCTGGGCTGCAGGGCACTTCACTCCCCTCTCAGCCATGGGCTCAGTTTGCAGTCCCAGAGAAAACCTGCTTCTACTTCTGAGTTCCCAGGCTCTTCTAGCCAGAGATGGGTCACCTCCAAGCTAGCCAGCCTGCCATTTAGTATCTCCATAGTAGAGGCCAGGATCACAGAGAAGGCTCAATGGGAACCCACATGGTGTTCCTGTCAACTACAAGCCCAGTCTGAGGCTTGAACACAGGCCAAAAAAGAAGCCCAGCAGGTTTTTGACTGGCAGGGGCATCCACCTTGCCACAGGGTGTTGTCTGCCTGATGCTGCTCCCCACCAGCTAATGCTGCCTAGGCCTTTTATGCAGAAACCATTCCAGCCTCCAGAAGGAGCCTGTTCTTAAGAGAACATAAAAGAGAGATTGATCCAAAGGGTAAGTTCGATTAGAGAGGCTTAAACCCCTCAAGCTCCTCCCCAGGCCCACTGGAGACAGAAGCGCCCCAGGCCTGCATGCCAGCAGAGAGGGTCATTAACGGCAGCCTGCAGCAGTCCCATCAATCAGGGTCGGGGGCCTGGGGCTCACTACTAAAGGCAGATATGTTTTTGGAGAAGGGAATTTCAAGCAAGAGGAGGTCCTGTATTTTTTAAACCATTGCTTGAGAAAGATCAACAAGATGAAGTTAAACAAGATGGAAGATGCACACTATTTTTATTTATTTCTTCCATGATTTTTATTGGTGCATTATAGTTACACATAATGGTGGGATCTGTTGTTACATGCACACAATATAATAATAGAATTTGGCCAATATCATTCCCCAGTATTTCCCCTTTCCCTTTCCTCCTCCCTCCCTCTGGAAGATGGACACAGTTTCTAACAAGCTCTGCAGGAAACATTGAGAGCATGTGAGGCTCCTCAGACCCTTTGGGGTACTTGGTAACAAGGAAAGCCAACAGAGTCCTGAGCTGACAGGCTGTGGGAATGTCTGTTTGGGGGTTTTGTTTTGTTTTCGGGGATTGAAGTCAGGGCCACTCAACCACTGAGTCACATCCCCAGCCCTATTTATATTTTATTTATTTGTATTCTATCACTGAGTTGCTTAGTGCCTCACTTTTGCTGAGACCAAGCCGCTAGGATTATAGGCATGTACCATTGCGCCCAGCCAGTGCTTTTTTTTTTTTTTTTTTTTTTTGTCACTCTCAGGATGTGGGTTTAAGGACTCTGCTCCCACCAGCACTCAGCTCTGCTGTGAGTGGCTTTGCACAAACACCCTTGTGAGAAACACAACCTGCTCCCCATGGAGATTTAGAAGTCCAAGATCAAGGCTCTAGCTGAGGTGGAGCCTGATGACAGCCCAACTCCTGATTCATAGATGGTGCCTTCATATGTTTTCAGAGTGGAAATGGCAAGGCAGACCCCTGAGGCCTGTTTTATTGGGGCACTAATCCCATTCGTGAGGGTCGTACCCTCATGAACCAAGCACTCCCCACAGTTCCACCTACTAACCCACCACATTGGTGGTTAGGGCTCAACAAATGAATCTGGGGGTGCAAACATGCAGACCGTAGCAATTCTTAAGATCACCAAGGAGGTGATAGCAAAAGGGACCAGCACACGCTGTACTTTGAAAGTCTCCTTTAGGTCTCCTTTAGGTCACAACTGAGATTTTTTCCCCATTATGAAAGGGATAGATGGAGAAAGAGAGAGAAAAGAGCTCTTAATATCAATTCCATTGGTCCTTCACTCTACCCTGCGCTTTTCTTTGCCTTTTTGTCAAGTTTATTGCTTTGAAACGGGCTCCACCTGTTGTCCTTTTTGCTCCACAGCCACTCCATCCTGATCCCTTGCCTCCACGCCCCCTGGAATCACCAGTGCCTGCCTAGCTGGCCCTGGAGCCGGTTGTTGTGGCATCCCCATGGCACTGGCAGCCACACCCACCCAGCTGCAGCCCAGTGCTCTGTTGCTCTCAATAGCTGCATAACTCTCCTGGACTCTTGTTCCTGATTTATGCCCCCCACCGTCATTTCTGACCTTTTGCTCCTTTCAATATCAACACCTCCCTGGTTTCAAACACCACACCTGCAAATGACTCTCAAATCCACTTTCACTCTAACCCCATGTCTGTCTGGTAAGTGGCCACCGTGGTTATCATTAGGTCTCTGAAGTTAGACGTCCCACCACCTAAAACTGAACTTGTCATCTTTCTCTGCAGAAGGGCCTTCTTCCTGGAGTCATTATCACAGTGAGTTGTACCATCATCCTCAAGCTTCCTTCTGAATCCTCTAGTTACGTTAGTCCTCTGCTGACTCCTGCCAACCCCACCTGTGGTGCTTTTCTCACATCCTCTTCATTTCCACTATCCTCACCCAAATTACCCCTCATCATCTCATCCATGGGCAAGAGAAATGCATCTTAAAAGAGTCATTTAATCCAATCCTTTATGTGAATGATGAAGAAACAAAGGTTTGGGGGTGGGGGAGGAAATGTGCCCATGGTCACACAGCTTGTTAGTCAGGACTTGAACCAGGCCTCCTAAATCCTGGCCTCTTGCCTTCCTCCCACACCACAGGTAAATTCTACAATGGCAGCCTATCTTCCTTGTAACCACTTACTAAGACATAGCCATAGCTTTTTTTTTTTTTTGGTGGGGGGAGGGGGATGTCCTTCTCATCCCGTCCCAGCAATTATACTACCATGTGGCCACCCTCTCCTGGCTAGGGTTTGATAGATTGAGGATCAGGCCAATCTGACTCATCAGGACACTGGAATTTATCTTCCAACATTCAGAATTCAGGATAAGGAAATTCTATTCCGCCTGAATTAGCCTCTTGAAAGTGGCCTCCACCCACCCTGTGCTTTAAGATGCAAAAGAAATTAGTCTGCAGAGTGACTGTAGATGCACCGAAAGAAGCAGAAATGAGAGGGAGAGAGAAGAGAGGTCGGATGGGTTTCTGTCACTGGGGCCCCAGACCCTACTGGAAAGAAATTTATATGCTACACTCTCAACACTAAAGTCCCTAATTCACCTCCCAAATACACAAACTGAGTAAAAATTGGCTTTGCCATGCGCACAGCTTTAAAAGTCTCCTAGCCACACAGGATTTTGCTGTAAGCTCTCTTAATTTGGTTTCTGTCACTGTCACTTGCAATCAAAGTCCTAAGTAATTCACTACCCTCCCCAACCAAACCACACACATGCATGTGCACGTGCGTGTGTGCGCGTGTGTGTGTGTGTCACACACACACACACACACACACACACACACACACACACACACACCACAGACCTATACAGGGTAGAAGATAACCTCAAGCCCCTATAAAGGTTTGCCTCTGCTGGAAGATGTCCATGTTCTGATTACTTCCCATTAAATGTTCTCTCAAAACTCCCCACCCCAAACCCACATCCCTGAGACAAATTCACAGACATCATGACTTCTGACGCCTTGAGTGGCCTGCTCCAGCCAGGTCACTGGGTTTGTCATCTGTTGTACATGTCCTGCCTCTACATATGTGCAAATGCCTCCGTCCCTCCTGCAATGCCTTGTCCCCTCCTCTCCAGCATTCACTGTCCCTAGGTGGCTCCAAACCCTGTCCATATTAAATTTTCCCTAGAAAAGCTTCCTAATGAGCCTCATTCAACTCTGAACAGGGTGTCCATGTTCTGCCCTGCTCAGCTTCCCCTTCCTGCAGGGAACTAGTCCATAAAAACACACTGAGTAACACTAATCCCATCCTGTTACAGCTTTTCGGGAGTGTATCCTGACTTCCTCATGCTCTTCAGCAAGGGAAATGGGGCCGCTCCTCCCTACGGCATTCGGTGCAGTACTTTCCACACTACTAATATGAGAAGCATCATAAGCCAGTATCCAAACTTGCTCCCCACAGACCTCTAACTGCCTCCCTGAAAATGGCAGGCACCAGGAGCGAGCTCCAGGGAGCCCCCCACCTGCTTCCACCCCCAAATTAAAATGCAGCCTGTCCACGTGGTCTGGGAGGGGCTCGGGTGGAAAGCAGAGCTGAAGGCTGCTGGGCAGGATCTTGGAAAGTCAGACCTGTCCAGCAGTGTGCAGTTGTGGGTATCCCCAACCAAGTCCCCAAAGGAGCATGGGGCAGCCTTAGGATCAGTGCTGAGAGCACACAGTGGCACTGGGGACCTCCAACTCTGCTTTGTAACCCTCCCCACAGCCTCCTCTTCCAGAGCCTGCTATCAGCTTCAGTGATTTCTCCTGACTTCATGCCTTACCCACCACCCACCACTCCCAATTGTGGTTTGCAGATCTAGAAACAAGAAAAATCTAAGTGGCTTTTTAGTATGATCATTTCAAAAAGTATCTTCTTTCTGTCCAAGAAAAAAATCTAAGATTGACTAATGCTCTTATATTATGCCAAGCAGTACATAGCTCTTATTTAATCCTCTCAATCACTCTATTAAATTATGACTATTATCCCTATTTTACAGAATGGTAAACCGAAGCCAAGGAAGATTAAGTACCTTGCCTAGAAATATTAAGGGATTTTTTGCATGTATGGGAGGTTGCATGTTGCTGGGGATCCAACATGCTAGGCAAGCACTGGACAACTAAGCTACAATCCCAACCCTAGAAATATGAAGTATGATGCTTGAAGCCAGGCAGACCGGAAGTGGCAGAGCTGGGATTTGAACCAACTTATTTTTTGTGAAGTCAAGTATTTCCTATACCTCTTGCTGCCTCCTGTGATAGGTGGCAAAATGTCACACTAAAGAAAGCTTAGCTGAACTGTAAAGTGGGTCTTCCCACCCAAGAGTATGTCAAGGAGATCAGCAGGGGCAAGCATGTCACACTGAAGGAGGAAGAGAGAATTGAGAAAGAGTAAGACCTGTGTCCCATCCAAAGCACTGTCCTCCCCAGGCAAAAGGGCACTGTGGAAGAACAGTGGATTAAACAACAAAGTCCAGAAATTATTTTTGAAAGTGATGATATAAGAAAGAGGAGAAGGATTCAACTATCAAAGATCATGTTTGGCAAAGATAGGTTTGCCATCACCATCATCATGACTAATTAACATTTATTAAACTTTTTTGTATGCTACATACTTGCCTTGCATTATCTCATTTAATTCTCACAACAAATGTGATGAGTGTTAACATACCTTCAACAGATGAGGAACCAAGACACAGAGGGCTACAGTAACCATCCAAGCTGCACAACAACCCAGTGAAAGAACAAGGAAAAGCTCCCAACTCCCTGTAGAACCCAAGCCCACAGCCATGATCGAAGAAGAACCTTTGCAGGTCAGCACCCTGAGAAGCACTAGGGTCTGGCTCTGAAGCCCCAATACAGGTTCAGGATATTGGGTTGTGGGTGAGCCAGGGAGGAGCAAGATAGCCACCACCGAGGAGACTAGAAGAGAAGGCCTGTGTGAACAGGAGTGATCAAGAATCGGCCCTGGGCAGCCCAGAGGGAGGACAGAGGCAGCCCAGGCATTAACCCTCAGCCTGGAGGCATCCAAAGAACCAACAGTGCTTGGAGGAAAGAGCCCTGGGGCCGTTCACCTCCTATGGGCAGCATCCTGGTTTCACCCCTCCAACAAGAAGACTCCTCTGGAATATCACTGTCACATGTGACCACAGCCTTCTCAGAGCTATGGCTTTCTCAAGACCAAAATAAAACCTCAGTTTTGGATCCTATCCCAATGCCATCCAAAACACTTCACCTCCATTGTTTTTGTTTGTGGGTTTCTTGGAAGGGAATCTGAAAACACACAAAGATACAAGTGTGGGATTTCCATCTTTCTATCATGCCTTAGGAAGAATTGTTATTTTGGTGGAGAAGATTTGCAACAATGTTGATTGCAATGCAGGGCGCCGGCAAGGCTTGACGGCTGCGCCCACGCAGTGCATTTGCATTAGGAGAAAAGCCTGTTATCCAGGGTAAGTGCTGATGACTGCACAGAAATTATAGAGTGAAATTTCACTCTAGAAAATTGAAATTGTAATTGATCTCCATTTTCATATTCTGTAGGATATTGGTGTAATATAATTATCATGAAAAATTCCACAAATACATGTGGATCATTTGAAATATCTAATAATTGTGCTAGCGTCTTAAAATACGAGGCTTGTGGTACATTAGTCTCCCCCTTTACGCAAGGAGACATTGCAAAGATTCCCCCAGTGGATGACAGAAACCTTCAATAGTGTCAAACTCTATATATGTTTTTGCATTTTCCTATACAAACATACCTATGATAAAGCTTAATTTATAAATTAGGCACAGTAAGAGATTAACAATCTCTAATAGCAAAACAAAACAATTATCAATAGAACAAAAAAAAATAGACCGTATTTTAAAACTTAAGGGTCACTTGGAGACAAGCACTGCAATACCACATCAAGTTGCTAAGTGACTAATGGGCAGGTAGTATAAACAGCATGGATATCCTGGACAAAGGAGTGGTTTACATCCCAGGCAGGACAGAATACTCAGAACAGCATACAATTTAAAATTTATGAAATGCTTGCTTCTGTCATTTTCCAGGAGAAATGATAAGCAAGTGCATTACCACTGAGCTACAATCCTAGCCTAGAAATATGAAGCATGATGCCTGAAGCCATATAGACAAGAAGTGGCAGAACTGGGATTTAAACCCTCTTCTTTTTGTGAAAAAGTCAGGTATTTCCTCATATTCTGAGATAAGAGAGCTAGATCTCATGGTAAGGAAAGTTTAGGTGAATGGTAAAGTGGGTTGTTTACAGGACTATATTTTCATATCATGATTGACTATGGATAATTAAATATTTAGTATTCAGTTATATGATTTAACATTTATTTTACACATTGTATATAATATTTTTATCCTTCTATATTATCAGAGTGCTGACAAGAATGTGGGCAGTAAAGATTGTGTTCATGAGGTTTCAGATGCAAATTGTGAAGACTCTATTGGGAATGGAACTAGAGGCCATTGTGTTACATTCTGACAAAGAACTTGTCTGCATTTTGTCCAAGTTCTGAAACTTTCTGTGAGGCTGAATTTTAAAATAATGGACTAATTAACCTGGTGGAGGGAATTTTAAGGCAGTACAGTATTTGGGCAGTGGCATGAGTATTGCTGGCAGATTTTAGCCAGGTTTACTGTGAAAATTAAGAATAAAATATAGAGCAGAAAGATCTGAAAATTTTGTAGTTTGGTCAGAAATGAGAGTATAATATTGAGGCCAAGGAAAGCATGGTTGCTAAAGAGATTATCACTGCTAAAGTGAAGCTAAGTACTTTGTACCATAAGGACTGAAAAGATACTTTGAAGGCATCTCAGAAATTGGCCAGACCTCACCCATCTGAGGCTCAAGATTGTAAAAGGCATAACTTATTTAAAAGACTGCTTTAAGAGGAGACTATGGGGGTCCCCTATTCACAAAGAGACACCCAGGAAGCTGTTTCCTCAGGATTTGTTTTACCATGTTAGCCATCTGAGCACTCAGAGGCCACTGCTACTACTCATGCCAGGCCATCCAGGCCCAGCTACTACTCAAGCTGGTGGCAGAACTTGGCATCATCCATACGGTGCTGCTTTTTTTTTTTTTTTTTACAGGGTCATGGAGGCTTCCACCAAGATTTTAAATAAAGGCCTGGAAGGCCAGGAAGTGCATCCCAGGGTTAGAATCCTAAAGGCATCCCCTAAGAGGAAAGTGTGTGAAGCTGAAGCTACATTAAGACCCAAAGAATTAAGAGCTAGTGGGAACCTGGGACATCTACCAGGGGAAACTGCAGGCAGTGAGCAGAGGCCATGTGGACCGCAGCCATTTGGGGCCCACATCTCATCACCACATGCCCCAGATGCCAGAAATGGAGTTGCAGGATGCAATGTCTGCCTTGCGGGGTTTCATTCTTCTTTGGTCCCATTCCTTCTTTCTATGCTCCATTCTTCCCTTTTGGAATGGGAATGTTTACTCTGTACCATTATATGTTGGTGTGGGAGGCCAAACTAGCATGTGACTGTGTCTGTCTCCCCTGCTGACCAGTGCATTGTTGGTCACCCTGTGATCTGGTTGCCTAGGTAACAGAGACGATTGGGTGCAAGTGACTGTGATTTCCTGCATGGGCATACCTTCCCACATCCCCATGGGTGGAGCTATGCTCACCTGTTCCTTTATAATATTACCCCTTGCCCTGTTTGGGATAGAATGTTCCATGGAACTGCCCTTTGTGTGTCCCCTTCTCTTACTCTGCCCTTGGGTGTGGCCTTCCTAGATGTCAGTCAACCTGCAGACAGCAGACATCATGAAGCTAGACTCAGCCCCTTGAAACTCTACCCCTTGCCTCATTTGAATAGCTTCTCCTTAATAAAAGGGGTCAGCATATATGGGTGCTGGCTCACTCACTCTCTCCCGCCCCCCCCCCCGCCAACCCTTAAGGTTGAGGAGCCATCACAGCACCCCCAAAGAAAAAGGTATTTCTATCTCTTGGTGGTTATTTCATGCAGCCCAGTTCCCCTGGAGTGACCTCTGAGTGTTTTAGTCACGTGCAACCCGTTAAATGGCATCCCTGGGTGAGTGAAAGGTTGAGTGTTTAAGTCACCAGGAAGGCCGCATGTTGGAAGCATATAACTTGCTTTTTTTATTTTTACAAGGGCTCATTATAAGTTCCTTGCTTAGCATCTGGACGGCCATCTTAAGTGACAGCTGCCATTTTAAGGAAAAAGTTCGGCTTTCCCGCCCAAGGGCATTTCTGAGAAAGGCTCCCCGCTCCTTCATACCAACCCAACCCTTAAAGGCCAACATTAGGACCCCCCAGCTCTGATTCCTGAGCCTCCCTCATAAAAGTACCAGAACCCAAGCCTGTTTTGCCTCTCTCTCTCTCTCTCTCTCTCTCTCTCTCTCTCTCTCTCTCTCTCTCTCCTATAGAGAGGTGGCCTTTATTTGTCAGCTCTGACAAATAAACTCTCATATGTTTTTCTGCCTGGTCTCGTCTTTCATTTCTCACTTACCCATCTCTCATTCCTCAATTTCCTTTCACTCACAGCTCAGAGTTGCCTTGAATCTCAGAGGAGACTTTGGACTTTGGCTTCTGAGCAATGCAGGAACTGTTAAGACTCTGGGGTCTCCTGAAGAAGAACTGAATGCATTTTGCATTGTGAGATAGGCAGGAGCTTTGCCATGCCAGGGATAGAATGCTATGATTTGGATCTGGAATATCCTCCAAAAGTTCCTGGGTTGAAGACAAGGTCCCTAATGCAACACTATCCAGAGGTGGGCCTTGGGGAAGGTATTGAATCATGATGCCTTTTTCCTCATAAGTAGATTAATCCATTGGATCCGTAGATTAATCCATCAATGGGCTGATGAATTAATCCATTAGTAGCTGAATGGACTACTAGGATGTGAAACCTAAATGGAGGAAGTGGTCACTGGGGCCGTGTCCTAGAAGGGTTTATCTTGTCCTTGGCCCCTGCCCCTACCCTCTCTATTCCCAGGCTTCCATGAACTGAGCAGCTTTCCTCTGCCATGCCCTGCTGCCATAATGTTTCTGCTTAGAGCCAGTTGACCATGGACAGAACCTCTGAAACCAGGAGCCAAAATAAATCTTTCCTTCTCGAACTTGTTTTGGTTAGGCATTTTGGGTGATGAAAAGCTGGCTAACAGAACTACTATAAGTAGTAAGTCACTGACGGAGATAAATAAAACTGCCGAGGGAAGAACATGGCTGCCAGCGAAGAGGCAGCACATACAATGCCTCCGTGGTAAGGGGATCAGAGAGACTCATTAATACACCCACATGCGTCCTGCTGAGAAACTTCAAGCAAAATTCCTCTGAAAGGAGACCTTCCTGGAACTATTAAGTTTAATAGGAGGTGTCAGATTGTCACAGAATACTGAATCTCGGCAACCCAGAGCAGGGGCACAGTCCCGCCGGGGCCGCCAAATGGCCACTGCCTACACATTGCAGTGAACATAGGAGCGGACACTGACCGCCTGGGCCCCCATGAGCTGGCTCTGTGAATCGCAGCCGGCCGCAGGCCACACGCTGCAGCGTTCTTGGGAACGATTGCTGCCTGCCTGGACCCCCGCGGGCGGGCTCTGTGAACCCAAGCCGACCGCAGCCCACACGCTGCAGCGAGTTTAGGAGCAGGAGCTGCCTGCCTGGGCCCCCGCGAGCTGGCTCTGTGAATCGTAGCCGGCCGCAGGCCACACGCTGTAGCGAGTTTAGGAGCAGGAACTGCCTGCCTGGGCCCCTGCAGCCCGGCTTTGTGAACCGCCCATACGTAGCAGCGAAATTAGGAGCCGTTGCTGGCTGCCTGCCTGGCCCCCCCCCCCCCCCCCGGCTGGCTTTGTGAACCGCAGCCGGCCGCCACTCACACAGTGCAGTGAACTTGGGAGCCGGCGCTGCCTGCTTGGACCCCCGCAGACCGGCCCCGTGAACCGCCGCTGGCTACCGCCAAGCGGCCGCTGCCTACACCCTTGCAGTGAGTGGGGGAGCAGGCACTGCCCGCCCAGCCCCGCCGGCCCAACTCTGTGAACCTCCTCTGGCGGTTTGGAGCTGCAGACGACCACCCTGCCAAACCAATGCTGCAAACGACCCCTGACCAGCTCTGCAAAAGGCCCCGCCCACACGGCGAACAGCAGGAATGGAGACCCGCCCAATCTGGGAGGAAGAACCGCGGTACAGTGAGTGACTCCCGCCTACTGAGAGGAGAAACTTGACCCGGTGGGCATAGCTCCACCCACTGGAAGAGCAGTTAATCGAATTCTAGGACTGCATTTATAAATTTTTTTTTTGCTGTCTTTTTAAATGTTTTTTAATCCATCTTATTTTATTTTATTCTATTTTTTTAATTTCATTTTCCATTTCTACTATTATTATTTTTCTTTAAATCCCTTTTAATCTTCTATTTTTTCTATCCTTCTTTTCTCCTGTCTTTACATTTCTTTTCAATTTTCTTATTCCCCCTTCCTTGAATTCTACCTGCTTACTCTTAATCTCTTTAGTGACTTCTACCCAAACCTTCTAATACCTTTCCTCCCAAGCTTCAAATATATTTATAGGAGTAAACAGTAACTCAGCAGTCAAACAGAACAAGAAACAATATGAACAGCATGAAAAAGCAAGGAAGAAAAGGAGTGCAAACAATGCAGGGCAGCCTAAATATTCAGGAGGATATAGAGTCACCAGGAAAATGGTCATATAAAGAACTCATGGAACACCTGAGACAGATGGAACGGAACCTTAAAGAGGATACAAGACAGCAAATTCAAGCAGCGAAAGAACACATTGAGAATGTATTACACAAACAGATAAAGGAAGAAGTTAAGCATCTTTATCAGGAGATAGAGACTATAAAAAAGAATCAAACCATAATCTTAGAAATGAAGGAAACTATAAACCAAATTAAAAACTCAAATGAGAGTATCATTAATAGAGTGGAGCAAGTAGAAGCTAGAAGGTCAGATAATGAAGACAAAATATATCATCTGGAAAAGAGTCTAGCCATCTCAGATAGGCTGGTTAAAAATCATGAGAGAAGCATACAAGAGATATGTGATAATATGAAAAAAACAAATTTAAGAGTCATTGGGATAGAGGAAGGGATAGAAATTCAAACAAGGGGAATGAGTAATCTACTAGATGAAATAATTACAGAAAACTTTCCAGAAATAAAAAAGGAAACAGATATACAAATTGAAAATGCATACAGGACACCAACGCCAAGACACATTGTTATGAAGATATCCAATATACAGAACAAAGAGAAAATATTAAAAGCTACAAGAGAAAGGAGACAGATTACATTCAGGGGTAAACCAATAAGGTTAACAACGGATTTTTCATCACACACACTGAAAGCAAGAAGGTCATGGAACAATGTATTTCAAACACTGAAAGACAATGGATGCCAACCAAGAATTCTGTATCCAGCAAAATTAAGCTTCAGGTACGACAACGAAATAAAAATCTTTCATGAGAAACAAAAGTTAAAAGAATTTGCAGCCAGAAAACCAGCATTGCAAAGCATTTTGAGCAAAACACTACATGAGGAAGAAATGAAAAACAATAACCGAAACCATCAGAGGGAAGTGCCTCGGTAAAGACAGAGGGAGAGGGGAAAGATAATCATGGAGAAACAAACTAACTTTTTTTTTTAAAAAAAGGATAAATAATCAAACATGGATGGAAGTACAAACCATATATCAATAGTAACTCTGAATGTTAATGGCTTAAACTCTCTAATAAAGTGACATAGGCTGATATCATGGATTAAAAAAACAAATCCAACAATATGCTGCATCCAGGAGACACATCTGATTGGAAAAGACATACACAGGCTGAAGGTGAAAGGATGGGAAAAAATATACCACGCACACGGTCCTCGTAAGCAAGCAGGGGTGGCCATCCTCATATCGAATAAAATCGACTTCAAGACTAAGTTAATCAAAAGGGATAAAGAAGGACATTATATACTGTTGAAAGGAACCATTCACCAACAAGACATAACAATTATCAATATTTATGCACCAAATAATGGTGCTGTGACATTCATAAAACAAATTCTCCTCAAGTTCAAGAATCAAATAGACCACAACACAATAATTATGGGTGACTTCAACACACCTCACTCACCATTGGACAGATCCTCCAAACAAAAGTTGAATAAGGAAACTATAGAACTCAATACCACAATCAATAACCTAGACTTAACTGACATATATAGAATATATCAACCATCATCAAATGGATATACTTTTTTCTCAGCAGCACATGGATCCTTCTCAAAAATAAACCATATATTATGCCACAGGGCAACCCTCAGTAAATATAAAGGGGTGGAGATAATACCATGCATTTTATCTGATCATAATGGATTGAAACTGAAAATCAATGATAAAAGAAGGAAGGAAAAATCCTACATCACATGGAAAATGAACAATATGTTACTGAATGATCAATGGGTTACAGAAGACATAAAGGAGGAAATCAAAAAATTCTTAGAGATAAATGAAAATACAGACACAACATATCGGAATCTATGGGACACAATGAAAGCAGTTTTAAGAGGAAAATTCATCGCCTGGTGGTCATTCCTCAAAAAAAGGAAAAACCAACAAATAAATGAGCTCACACTTCATCTCAAAGCCCTAGAAAAGGAAGAGCAAAACAACAGCAAATGTAGCAGAAGGCAAGAAATAATTAAAATCAGAGCGGAAATTAATGAAATTGAAACAAAAGAAACTATTGAAAAAATTAACAAAACTAAAAGTTGGTTCTTTGAAAAAATAAATAAGATCGACAGACCTTTAGCCATGCTAACAAAGAGAAGAAGAGAGAGAACTCAAATTACTAACATACGGGATGAAAAAGGCAATATCACAACAGATGCTACAGAAATACAGAAGACAATTAGAAATTATTTTGAAAACCTATATTCCAATAAAATAGAAGATAGTGAAGACATTGATAAATTTCTTAAGTCATATGATTTGCCCAGAATGAGTCAGGAGGATACACACAATTTGAACAGACCAATGTCAATGGATGAAATTGAAGAAGCCATCAAAAGACTACCAACCAAGAAAAGCCCAGGACCGGATGGGTATACAGCGGAGTTTTACAAAACCTCTAAAGAAGAATTAAAACCAATACTTTTCAAGTTATTTCAGGAAATAGAAAAAGAGGGAACTCTTCCAAATTCATTCTATGAGGCCAACATCACCCTGATTCCAAAACCAGACAAAGACACCTCAAAGAAAGAAAACTACAGACCAATATCTCTAATGAACCTAGATGCAAAAATCCTCAATAAAATTTTGGCGAATCGAATACAAAAACACATCAAAAAATTGTGCACCATGATCAAGTAGGATTCATCCCTGGTATGCAAGGCTGGCTCAATATACGGAAATCAATAAATGTTATTCACCACATCAATAGACTTAAAGATAAGAACCATATGATCATCTCAATAGACGCAGAGAAAGCATTCGACAAAGTACAGCATCCCTTTATGTTCAAAACACTTGAAAAACTAGGGATAACAGGAACGTACCTTGACATTGTAAAAGCTATCTATGCTAAGCCTCAGGCTAGCATCATTCTGAATGGACAAAAGTTGAAGGCATTCCCTCTAAAATCTGGAACAAGACAGGGATGCCCTCTATCACCACTTCTATTCAATATAGTTCTCGAAACACTGGCCAGAGCAATTAGACAGACGAAAGAAATTAAAGGCATAAAAATAGGAAAAGAAGAACTTAAATTATCACTATTTGCAGATGACATAATTTTATACTTAGAAGACCCAAAAGGGTCTACAAAGAAACTACTAGAACTAATAAATGAATTCAGCAAAGTGGCAGGATATAAAATCAACACGCATAAATCAAAGGCATTTCTGTATATCAGCGACAAAACTTCTGAAATGGAAATGAGGAAAAACACTCCATTCACAATATCCTCCAAAAAAATAAAATACTTGGGAATCAACCTAACAAAAGAGGTGAAAGATTTATACAATGAAAACTACAGAACCCTTAAAAGAGAAATAGAAGAAGATCTTAGAAGATGGAAAAATATACCCTGTTCATGGATAGGCAGAACTAACATTATCAAAATGGCCATATTACCAAAAGTTCTCTATAGGTTTAATGCAATGCCAATCAAAATCCCAATGGCATTTCTTGTAGAAATAGATAAAGCAATCATGAAATTCATATGGAAAAATAAAAGACCCAGAATAGCAAAAGCAATTCTAAGCAGGAAGTGTGAATCAGGTGGTATAGCAATATCAGATTTCAAACTATACTACAGAGCAATAGTAACAAAAACAGCATGGTACTGGTACCAAAACAGGCGGGTGGACCAATGGTACAGAATAGAGGATACAGAGACTAATCCACAAAGTTACAACTATCTTATATTCGATAAAGGGGCTAAAAGCATGCAATGGAGGAAGGATAGCATTTTCAACAAATGGTGTTGGGAAAACTGGAAATCCATATGCAACAAAATGAAACTGAATCCCCTCCTCTCACCATGCACAAAAATTAGCTCAAAATGGATCAAGGACCTTGATATCAAATCAGAGACTCTGCGTATGATAGAAGAAAAAGTTGGCTACGATCTACATATTGTGGGATCAGGCTCCAAATTCCTTAACAGGACACCCATAGCACAAGAGTTAATAGCAAGAATCAACAAATGGGACTTACTTAAACTAAAAAGTTTTTTCACAGCAAGAGAAACAATAAGAGAAGTAAATCGGGAGCCTACATCATGGGAACAAATTTTTACCCCTCACACTTCAGATAGAGCCTTAATATCCAGAGTTTACAAAGAACTCAAAAAATTAGACAATAAGACAACAAATAACCCAATCAACAAATGGGCCAAGGACCTGAACAGACACTTCTCAGAGGAGGACATACAATCAATCAACAAATACATGAAAAAATGCTCACCATCTCTAGCAGTCAGAGAAATGCAAATCAAAACTACCCTAAGATACCATCTCACTCCAGTAAGATTGGCAGCCATTATGAAGTCAAACAATAACAAGTGCTGGAGAGGATGTGGGGAAAAGGGTACTCTTATACATTGCTGGTGGGACTGCAAATTGGTTCGGCCAATTTGGAAAGCAGTATGGAGATTCCTGGGAAAGCTAGGAATGGAACCACCATTTGACCCAGTTATTGCCCTTCTTGGTCTATTCCCTGAAGACCTTAAAAGAACTTACTACAGGGATACTGCCACATCGATGTTCATAGCAGCACAATTCACAATAGCTAGACTGTGGAACCAACCCAGATGCCCTTCAATGGATGAATGGATTAAAAAAATGTGGCATTTATACACTATGGAGTATTACGCAGCACTAAAAAATGACAAAATCATGGAATTTGCAGGGAAATGGATGGCATTAGAGCAGATTATGCTTACTTAGTGAAGCTAGCCAATCCCTAAAAAACAAATACCAAATGTCTTCTTTGATATAATGAGAGCAACTAAGAATATAGTAGGGAGGAAGAGCAGGAAGAAAAGATTGACATTAAACAGAGGCACGAGATGGGAGGGAAAGAGAGAGAAAAGGGGAATTGCATGGAAATGGAAAGAGACCCTCATTGTTATAAAAAACTACATAAAAGAGGTTGTGAGGGGAATTGGAAGAAAAAATAAGGAGAGAAATGAATTACAGTAGATGGGATAGAAAGAGAAGATGGGGGGAGGGGGATCGTAGAGGATAGGAAAGGTAGCAGAATACATCAGTCACTAGTATGACATTATGTAAAAATGTGAATGTGTAACCTATGTGATTCTGCAATCTGTATTTGGGGTAAAAATGGGAGTTCATAACTCACTTGAAACTATTGTTCGAAGTATGATATGTCAAGAGCTTTGTAAGGTTTTGAACAACCAATAAAAAATAAAAAATAAAAAAATAAAAAATAAAAAGTAAGTCACTGACGGAGCCCACGCAGAGGTAACCTGGTGCCAGGTGCTATATACACCAGAAATCTAAGCAACCAGGGTTTGAGTTCAGCTCAGCCACTTCTTGTGCAATGCCTTGGAAATTTCTCAGCTCCTGCTCCATACTGCACTCACCTATAAAATGACAGCAATAACAACCCTCCTCCACTGGGGATCATTGAGATCACACATAAAAGAGTGTCTGGCAGTGAGACAGGCTTCCCAAACATGTCTCCCCCTCATCAGGCAGGAGAGCTGTGGTAGTGTTGAATTTTACCTGAGCCCTGTGCTCCAGCAAAACACTGAAGATTAACAAGTATTCTGGCCCTTTTATGCTATAGGGAATGACGTGCTGCAAAGAACCACCCTTCCTCATAACACATAGGAATCACAGAGGCTTCCCTTGTTTATCCATCACAAGGACAGACACAGCCCCCCAAATTCCCATTCTTGGTCTCACATGTGATCAGCTTGACTGTTTTGGCCTCAATGATTTGATAAGAATAATCGGAACAAAATGCTTATTAGTCAAGTTTCTCTCCCTCCTCCACCTAGTCCCTGGACTTTGGCTACTCTCACCCTGAGCCAGCAGATAGCTCCTCCTAAGAAGAGGCTGGTCTTAGGGGAAACACTGTCTGAGTTTGTCCTGAGCCTCTCATCCTACTTCCCAGCTTTGCTTACACCCACCTTAAAAAAATTAAAAAAATAAATTCCTAAAAAAGAAATATCCTTTTGCCTGATTTTGAGATATTTGTGATCATGGTCACAGCATTCTCCTTGTTGCATTAGTATCTCCCAATCCCCTGCAATAATCCTTCAAATAGTCTCTTTTATATCCTGAGTTGTTGTTTATTTAGCAATTGCAAGCAACAGCGACTAATGTTGGCCATGGGATGACTGTAAGGGGCTCTCAGACTTAACAGTTGTTGAGTCATGGTGTGCACACCTGTAATCCCAACCAATTAGGAGGCTGAGGCAGAAGGATCATAAATTCAAGGCCAGCATCAGCAACCTTGCAAGACTCTGTCTTAAAATAATTTTTTTTAAAAAAAGGTTGGGGTGCAGTTCCATGTTAAAGTGCCCCTGGGTTCAATCCCCAGTACCAGGGGGAAAAACACAAAAGAAAAGAAAGTGCCCATGAACCAAGCAGGTAGGAGCAGGTAGCACTGCAGCAAAGCCATCTGTCAGAACATCACCTCTGCCAGACACTGTTGTGTCCCCATGGATGAATTCTAATCATCCTTCCTTCACCTTTTACTTTAATCTTTATATTCTCAGCTCTAGATGAAGCCTCCTGGGTGGGAATGTCTGATGGCCCAGCCCAGGTCACATTCTTGGGTCCAGAACAGGAAAATCTTTCCCATTCTGGCACCCCAGGAGAGGGACAGTGCTGTACACCCCACCAATGTTACAGGGGGAAGAGAGCTCAACATTCGTTAGGCAGCCAGGGGAAAAATGATAAATGTCTGCTAAATTTTATTTTTCTGCCTAGATCCTAGATTTTTGTCTTTGTTTTGGGGAGATTTGCTATTAAATGATTTGCTCTTTTAGTGACTTTAGTATGAAACTCACAAATGATGATGTGTGCCTAAGGACTTCTCAAAGCAGTGTACAGATTCATGGATGATACATCTCACAACCTCCCTCCCTCAGAATGTCCTCTGTCCACACCTTTGGCTTTGATAGATCTGCCAGATGCTGAGGCAGGAAGGATTCCTTTGCTAACCTCCACAGTGTTGCAGCTCCCAATACTCTTCCCCTAAGCCTGAGCCACTTATCACTGAAGAGGATACTAGCCCCTTGTGACAGGAGAAAGTAAAGGAGTCAGCATTAACCTGCTACCTGCTTCTGCCGGGCTTCTGCCAAGTGCCAATGGGGAGCAGCAATAAACTGTCGTGCAACATGCCAACATAACAGCTGGTGACCAGCCATTAGGGTAAGCCACCAAGCATGGGAATTTCAAGAACCCCTCAGCGTGCACAGAAAATGAGAGTTATTGCAAAACCAGGTGTTCCGGTCTAATTGCAAGAACCAGTTTGAAATGTTAATCTGCTCCCTCAAACTGCATTTTGCATATGAGGAGTATAGAAGAGAGACTCCTAGCCAAGGCTTAATAGTGGAGAGCAAATAACTTTGTTCCTTCATTTATTTACTCCTTTGAGGTTGTTTCCAAGACTTTGAGCTGTAGAATTACAGAGAAATGTGGCTAGAATTGACCTTGAGGGCATCAGCCCAGTGTCCTGCCATAGCACAGCAGCATTCAAACTGCGCCAACCTGGCCCTTGGCAGGGTGTGCTTATGCTTCCTAGAAACCTGCCCAATTCTGCCTCTCAGATGACATGGCAGCCAAACGTGTCTCCAGGTCCCCCAGGGACTCCCATTTCTGCAGTAGAAGCCAAAGGCACCTATTCTGGGAGGCAGTAAATCCTGGGCATTAAATGACCTTCAGAATCAGACACAGCTGACTTCAGCTCCCTGCTACGACCTTGCTCGTGTGTGACCGGGGGCACCACAGTTTGGATGTTGAATGCCCTCCTCTAAAGATCCCCATATTTAAGTCTTGGTCCCCAAGGAAGTGGAATTGGAAAGTACTATGGAACTTTAGAAGTAAAAGCCTGTAAAAGATCCTTAGATCATTAGGACCCCAAAGGGTTTTGTGAGGCTCTGGCCCCACCTCCTCTCTCTCTCTTGCCTCCTGGCCATTGTCTGAGCAGTTTGTTCTGCCATGGACTCTAGCCACGTTATGGTCTCTCGCCACAGGTCCAACACCCTGGAGCCAATGAATCATAGACTGGAAATTCCAAAACTGTGATCCAAAATAAACCTTTTCTCTTTATAAGTTAATTATCTCAAGCATTTCACTATAGTGAGGGAAAGTTAACCACAAATTTCTTAAGCTAAAGGAGGTTTGGTTTTGTTTGGTTTTGTTTGTTTTTAAATGCAGGGGCACTTGACCACTGAGCCACATCCCCAGCCCTATTCTATATTTCACTTAGAGACAGAGTCTCACTGAGTTGCTTAGCACCTTGCTTTTGCTGAGACTGGCTTTGAACTCGTAATTCTCCTGCCTCAGTTTCCCAAGCCAGTAGGCTTAACAGGCACCCCCCACCATGCACCACCTGCTTAGTCTGAGATTCTTGGAGCCTCTTTCCTCCTCTCTAAAAATAGGGAATATGACATCTATCTCACAAATGGAGGCAAGGATTTAACCCAGTTATGTATGTAAAGCACTTAGCAAAATCTGTGGCTTATGGTGAGGACACAGTAAAATAGCTATTCTTACTAATTCATTAGATTAAATATATTCATTTCAAGAATTTCAGAAACTGAAGCATCTTCATCACGGCTGCACATTTACGGACCATACAACTTTCCTGTGAATTGGCACTGTCCTCTTTTTCTCTCCTACTCCCTGCTATTCTCCCAGGCTCTGTTACTGACACTGAAGGCTTGCTGTACTCTGGCCTCTGCTGCTTCTTCAGGGTGACCTGCTGTGGGTCTGCAACCCCCTTCTTCTTCCCCCGCTACACGATTTGTCCTATCCTGTCTGTCGTGTCCTGGAAAGTCCTCTCTGCCTCCTCCGCCCTCCCAGACCCAAGCCCAACTCGAATCCCACTTTCTCCACAAAACCTCTCCTGACTGCAGCAGCCCCTTCACTGACAGCAAGTGCTGAGTGGTCACTGGCACAAGGCTGGGCCTGGGCCTGCCTGGAGCTAGGATGGAATGGGCAGGATCGCGCCACCCGGCCTTCCTGGGCCTCAGTGTGGCCCCTGGTGTCACTCCTTCTCTGAACCACAATGGCACTCCACTGTCTGTTACCACTAGTGTTCACAGCTGAGCTACATGTCATTCTTGCCCTTAGGGACACTGAATTCTTTAGAGAATTCAGAGAACTAAGGCAAGGCCAGGATGCAGAGAGGGAACACAGGATTCGGGACCAGCATTCAGTGCTTGGCCTCTTGATGGCCATGTGGCTCTGGCAGGTGCTTAAGTTGACTATGAGAGACAATGTGGTGCCCACGCGGCACCAATGCCTTCACAGTATGAGGACAACAGGTTCCTACTGAACCTAGTGTCTGAGCAACGCCACCCTCAGCTTCTGTCATGGCACCATCTAGGGGACATCAGCCCTTCTCTAGACTGGCCACTACGCAACACCTTCCACTCTCCCCTCAAAATCTGCACAATACACAATAAGTAACATCAAGGCCTTCTTTCCAATCAGTTCACAAAAGGACCACACCAGCTTTTCGTCAGGGTTCTTTGTTCCCCTTCTCTACTAAGTCATCTACATTTCAAATTATCCTGAAAACATGCCTATTTTGCCATTATAAAGCTAGATTACTACGTAACTCTGACTTCTGCTAGGGGAGAAGAATCAAGAAGAGAGTGAGGTGGTGGCACACACTTGTGGTCCCAGCTACTTGGGAAGCTGAGGCAGGAAGATCACAAGTTCAAAGCAGCCTCAGCAATTTAGCGAGGCCCTGAGCAACTTGGTGAGACCCTGTCACAAAATAAAAAATCAAAAGGGCTGGGGATGTGACTTGGTGGTTGAGCACCTCTGGGTCAATCCTTGTTACCAGAGAGAGAGAGAGAGAGAGAGAGAGAGAGAGAGAGAGAGACTTTATAGAATAGAGATACAAATGGTCAACAAATATGTAAAGATATGTTCACCCTCTTTAGGAATTAAAGAAATGTAAAGTAAAACTACACTGAGATTCCATCTTACTCCAGTCAGGATAGCAATTATCGAGAATACATGTAACAATAAATGTTGGTGAGGATGTGGGGGGACAGTATTCTTATACATTATTGGTAGGATTGACTGCAAATAGGTGCAACCACTATGGAAAGCAGTATGGAGATTCCTTAGAAAACTTGAAATGGAACTACCATTTGACCCAATTATCCCACTCCTTAGTCTGTACCCAATATACTTAAAAATAGCATACTATAGTGACACAGCCACATCAATGTTTATAGTAGCTGAACTCAAAATAGCCAAACTATGGAACCAACATAGATGCCCTCCCACAGATGAATGGATAAAGACATTGTGGCCTATGTACACAATGGAATATAACTCAGCCTTAAAGAAGAATGAAACAATAGCATTTGTTGGTAAATGGTTGGAACTTGAGAATATCATGCTAAGCAAAATAAACCAATCCCAAGGCCAAAGATTCTCTCTGATTTGTGAATGTTAACCCAAAATAAAGGGGGTTGGGGAGGGGAATAATAGAAATCCATTGGATCAGACAAAGGGAAACAATGCAAGGGAGGAAGGAAATAAATAGGAAAGACAGTAGAATGAACTGGACATAACTTTCCTAGCTCTGTATTTGTATACATGACCAGGGTAACTCCACATCGTGTACAACCACAAGAGCAGGATCCTAAATAGAGTAAGTTATGCTCTACAGATGTATAATTTGCCAAAATACATTCTACTGTCATGTATTACTAAAGAGGAAAAAAAAAGAAGAGAGTGAGATAAATTCCCAGTCCCCCCTCAAATTCCTCTGATCTATACAATATTGCTTTCCCTTAAAGCTGTAAGAATGTGGCAGAGCCCAGCAAATCTCCCCCTGGCCACAGGTGGACTCACCTAGGGTCTGCTTACTGTTCACTGTGTCACCTGGACACAGTGAAGAGTGAAAGGACTCCCAGTCCTGTTTGTCACTGCCTCTTTATTCTGTGTTCTCCGTCTCTTTGTGGCTTGGAGGGTACTTTGGGGTGATGGTAATAAAGTATAAGATGAATGGATTTGTCTTTGGTCGTAGAATCTTTGTTCTAAGTACTTCCATTCTGAATCGAACAAAAAAGCACTTTGAGTCCATTAACAACAGGTGGGCAGCAAAGCAACCCACGCCAGCATCCACCAAGACGACAACAGAAAAAAATTACCAAAGGTTGTCAATTCATTAAAGTGCTGAGAACTGAAGGGGAAGAGAGGGAAGGACCAAAGAAGTCACAAAGGGAATTGAGTCGTACCCAAGCAGACAACAGACACCAAGAGCTGCCGCCACCCAGGAGCCATTGTTCAAGGTAAAGACACTTCATCCCAAAATCCACGTCTGGAGACCTGGAGAGGAAGAAGGAGCTGCCTGGGAGGGCACTGATAAAGCAAGGTTTGCAGAAGGCTCCAAGGGTCCATCTCTCTGACATTTTGACCCCACGCTTAAAAATCATCTGAAAAAATCAGAGTTCTTCCCAGGAAAGGGTAGAATGTTGACAATGGAACCGGAATCCCAGAGTAGAACGGATCCCTCACCAATCCTAAAAAGAGGCTGCCAACACAAATGCCCACCCATGCGCTCATTCCCGCCTGCAAGGCAACAGTAGAGGGAATCTACTTAAACGCCACCTGTGCTAATCAATGTGGCCCTCCTCATGAACATGCTTGGGCAACACAGGCTCTGCAGACCCGGGTGGAAACATGGAGGCAACAGCCAACCTGAAGGAAAACACAGGCCCCTAAAGCAGCAGCACTGCTAGAGGAACACAGAACTCTACCACAGTTCAACCCAGTCATCTTAAGGAGATTTGAAAAGAAATGGCTTCTGTAAAGAAGAAGGTGCTTGGGTCAGGAGTGTGGCTCACATGCAAGGAAGGCCCTGGGTTCAATACCCAGCACCACCCCCCAAAAATTTTGAAAATCAAAGAATAAGGTGCTATGAAAATATATTTGTTGGGCTGGGGATGTGGCTCAAGTGGTAGCGTGCTCGCCTGGCACGTGCAGGGTGCTAGGTTCGATCCTCAGCACCACATACCAACAAAGATGTTGTGTCCGCCGAGAACTAAAAAAAAATAAATATTAAAAATTCTCTCTCTCTCTCTCTCTTTCCTCTCTCACTCTCTCTTTTAAAATATATATATATATATACATATATATATATATATATATTTGTTAACAAAACATAAGAGAGTCTTCCAATGTGGAAAGCAAAAAGATGGATTATATAAGAGAAAAACTGAGCAACACAGAAGATTAATCAGAGCTAACATCCATAGAGAGAACTCCTTAGACACAACGCCACAGAAAGGAGGGAGAAAAGAATTCCATAAATATTTATGAAGTCATTATGCTGAAAGGCCCACCACTCAGTGAGCAGGATTCCAAAAAGACCAATATCTAAACATAACCTAGATATGTGAATAAGGAGAAGTTTCTAAAACCACCCGAGGAAACAGTTTACCTATGAAAAATTGATCATCCTCTCAAAAACAACTACGGATGCTAGAAAGCAGCGGTGGTCCCTATAAATTTTTGACTAAAGTTATTTTGAACCTAGAAGTCAGCCAAGGGAGAGGACAAAATCAAGATATCTTTGGACCTGCCAAGATCCAGAAATTTCACTTGAAAACTTACCTGAGGATATAGGCCAGCAAGGATCTGTGGAAATAAACATCAACCAAACAGGAGTGAGCAGAGTATTTATTGGAGCCTTCTGTAATGAGCCACTAATAGATTTATTTTGGTCAGAGACTAAAAAAAAAAAAAAAAGGAGAAAAGGAGGAAAGCTTTATAGTGGAGAAAAGATGATTCTGGGTGCACCCTGACTAGAGGTCGTGGGCAGAGGGGAGCCACAGGTAGATGGCTGAAAGAGGCATCCTGTAGGTTTGGTTAGAGGTACACATTTGGCTTTTCTCTATTTGGTTCCAAATTGCAAGTGGGGACAAAAGTTAGTGGTGCTGTCAGATATTAATTAAGTCCTGGATGCTTGGGGCCTATTGTTATCATAAGGCTTCCTGGACTGGTTGCTAGAGATAATGGTCTGACTTCCCACAAGTCTGACTTATCAACGTTTAAGTTAATTTCCTGGGCTGTTTACTGTGGATAACAGATTGGTCTCCTGGGCTGGTTGCTGAAGCTTGTAAATCAGAGTTCTGTTATTTTGTAGGGTCCGACCATTCCTTGTTTAGATAGTCTCTCAAACCTAAGAAAGAGATGGGATCCAACAAACGGTGGACTAATGAGTACACTGAAAAAGTTCACAATGGCACAGTTGGGAAGAATTCTGTTCCCAAGTGGCCATTTTCCAAGTAGAATCACTAAGAAATGGGGTGTGCAAATAATGTGGTAAAGGTATGTGAACAAGAAAATAGTCATATGCAATTAGAAATCCCAGATGTTGATGGAAGCCTAGATATTAAATAAATGAAACTTAGACCATTTTGAAGAACCGATAGCCATACATCAGAAATCCATCTGACTTTGGTGCATGAAACAATCTCCTTTGAGCAGCAAAGACTTTGTGACACAGGACTCCATCTCCTTCTCCATAAAGCCAAATGCTCTTCTCATTCTCCAGTGAATATTTTTTTATTTTTTTAGGAAATCACAGTACTATTAAAGCTATGCATTGATTTTCAATTTTCAACATCAACTTCTATGTAAACAAAGCGTGAAAGGATTAATTATGTCTACAATGTGACATGGAACTAATCTCCACTATGAGAGTGTCAAAGTCAGCCCCCACCAATTGGGAGGAAGAGAAAGAAGGCCATGTGGTGCTCATGTCCTGCAACGTGTAGAAAAGCATGAAAGACTAAATTCATAAATCAAGGAATGAAGGTTTGGGTATGTTATTTTAAATCATAGAATAAATAAGAGAATAAGAATATAACAAAAATTGATAGGAAGGAAATCAGAGAAGATATATGCTTCATCTGTCATAGGAGTCGTTAAGTACTTCTTATTGATGAAACAAAAATAGAAATTCAAGAATATTATTTGAGTTATGACTAAAACAGGAAAAATGTGAATGAAGAACAGGAAAAGCAACAGGGATCGGAAGGTATGCTCTCCTTCCATACCCTTCTATACTGTTTCAACTGTTATTTCCCTTGGCATATGTAGTTAATATTCTTTTCTTTCTTTTAAATTTAAAAAAGAGGTCAGGATTCAGAGGCAATACCCAAGAATTCCCATAGAGCTAGCTAACTTCTTTTTCTCAAAATAACCCCTCCCTTGTTATTTGACTCAGCCTCGCCCACTTTATGGTTTCAGTTCAGATTCTCCTTGGAGAGATGAGGGTAACATTTAATATACACTCATTTTACTTTTATTTTATTTACAATACTGGGAATTGAAGCCAGGGGTGCTTTACTACTGAGCTACATCTCCAACCTGTATGTGTATGTGTCAGGTGCGGGGAGGGCACTGGGGAACAAAGACAGGGCTGCTTTACCATTAGGCTACTTCCCCAGCCCTTTTTACTTTTTTGAGACAGGGTCTTGCTCAGTTGCTCGGGGTCTCACTAAGTTGTTGAGGCTGGCCTTGAACTTGCAAACCTCTTGCCTCAGCCTCTGGAGTCACCAGACTAATACATATTAATTGAGTAGAAGTGAAGCTCATGATTTCTTCATTCAATGAATATCCATAGAGCACCTACGACATGCAAGGCACTGGAGATACAGGAATGAGCAAAACTATCCCTGTCCTTGGGGAAATTATTTATATTCTTGTGGGCAAGACAGACACCAAATTTTATATATATATATATATATATATATATATATATATATATATATATATATATATATATATTAACTTTACCCTTCCTTGACCTGCTGAGAAAAAATACTGCAGGTTCTTGGGCCCAACAAACTTAGTGCCCACTTCTGTTACCAGTTACAAGATTCTGAACAAATGGCCAATCCTCTCAACTCCAGTGTCTCCATCTGTACACTGGGGCTTCCCACCTTTTAGGGCTCTTGAAAAATCAAGAATGCATCTGGGCCACCATGTGGAGTTACACTCATTGTATTTTCTTTCTCTTATAAAACAGAAATCAAAGTTTCAAACTCTTTGGAAATGAACTTCTAACAATATAAATTATCACCCTGGTTCTGGTTTAATATGAGCCAAATAAAGAAGTCAGATTTAAAGATAACCTGAGAGACGTTTAGACTTTGACCTTTTGGTGTTGATGACTTTGAAAATCAGCAGAGTGAATCTTCATTCAAATAAGTTCCTCCTTCCCAAAGTGGATGCTATACTGTCAGTTGGATTTCTGTTCCTGTGAATTAAATACCTGACAACTTAGTAGAGGAAGTTTATTTTGGCTCACAGTTTCAGAGGTCTTTACTCATCTCATCGTCGGCTGACTCCACTGCTCTAGGCCTGAGATAAAGCAGAACTTATGGCAGAAGGGTGCAGAGAAGGAAAGCTCTTCAACTCAGGCAGCCAGGAAGGAAAAGGAAGCACTGGGAGTCAGGGTCAAAATACATAATCCCCAAAGCACACTCCTAGTGACCCACTTCCTCCAGCCATGCCCCACCTGCATACAGATACGTTCAAATTATTAATCCACCAGGTGGATTAATCCATTGATAAGGTCACAGCTCTTGTATTAATCATTTCACCTCCTGCATTAACACAAGAGCTTTGGGGAGAACACTTTATGTCCAAATCATAACATATTTTGGACTTTAAATGTCTCACAAAGGCCCATGCATTGGAGGTTTTGTCCCCAGGGAAGCACTATTGGGAGGTGGTGGAACCTTTAAGAGGTGGGGCCTAATGGAAGACTTTTAGGTCATTGGGGGTGTGTCCTCCAAAGGGGTTGTTAAAACCCAGTCTCCTCTTCTTCCTTCCTTGTTCCTGCACATGAGGTAAGCAGTTTTGCTCTACTGTGAACTCCCACCATGATGTGCTACCTTCCCCAAAGCAATAATCATGGATTGGAACTTCTAAAACTAAGACAAAATTAACCTCTTTTTCATAAGTTGATTATTTCAGATAGTTGTTATACTAACGGAGAGCTAACTAATAGCATGTTTGGGGAAACACTGTATCATAGGCTCTATCGTCAAATAGGAACACAGCATATTACAGCCCCCTCTTAGAAAGTCACAATGCAGGTGAGTATAATGAAGACCTTGAGAAGTCCTGCCACAAACAGACAATTTCTCAGTCTACCTCATCACAATCCCTTCCACCCATTCACCCACCAAATAGATGGAGCACAGCCCTGCTAAAACATCCCCTACCCTAATCCACTGAATTGGTGCTTAGCAGATCACTTTACAAAATGCTGAATTAGAGGATTTATGGATTCTGTTTAGCTCAAGCCAGAGTTAGTTTTCACAAGTTCCTTAGTACTAAAAATAGTTCCCAAGACTTAAGCAAGGCCCACTCGGCCAATAGCACACCCCACCACGCGCCCTGATTCTCTTGATGTTAATGTCCTTAACATCCTGTGGGTGGCACATGAGTGACAGAATCCATCTGAGTCCAAGATACAATGAACCTACAATGCAGCCTGTGAACCCTACTGGAGACCCTCTGAGCTCTGTCATGGTGCAGGTCCAACAGAACCATCATGCCCTGCCATATAACCAGGGCTGAGAAATTCACCCCCAGAACATCCATTCCTCAAATAGCTGACTAACCCTGCAAACACCCCTAGAACACAGAGGCTATCCCAGCGGGAGGTGCTTGGCTTCCAGTGGTACCCCTGGATGCACCAGCAACACATGCCCTCAGCCCGCTTTGGGCTTCTAGAGCTGATTAAAATAAAACTGCCCTTGGCCACACAGGCTTTGCCAGAAAAAGTGTTTTGGGGACAAAACTGTTGCTGCTGGGAAAAAATAGCAGATCAAAGGGCATGACTGGCATTTCCTTCTGTCTCCCTGACGTCTTCATTGTGAGCAGAAAGTGCAGTTTGAATAACACTGACAGCTGCGGGAGGCCCGAAACCCACAGTCCCTCCAAATGGCGAGTTCCATTGCTCCCTCCTCTTACTCGGTGGCATGCAGGCTGTCACCTGAAGCCTTGCCCAGCTTTGTTCCCTTTTACAGAGACTGGCTGGCAGCAAGGCTTGTGTTCTCTGACATTCACATGCCACATCAAGGAGCTGTGAAATCAACACAAAGCGGAAGGTAGAGGGACCGGTGACTGCTTCCCGGGGGGGGGGGGGGGGGGGGGGGGGGGGGGGATCAAAGCAGGAAAGTCCTCTCCCTCCAAAACATTCTTCCCCACCGGCTCCAAATGCTCAAAGCATCAGAGTAAGAGTTTAATTCCTTCAGCTGAAAGCAGGAACGGCAAGTAGGAGGCCCGGCAGGTGCCATCGTTCCCTCCTCTGTGTCTGGGCACTCTGTGTCTGTCACTATCCATCTGGAACTGTGCCCCGCCTGCATAGGTGACTCAGCACCCATTTGCAGCCACTGCCCCACTAAACTTCTCCTGAAGTCGAATCCCACTAAATAGACTTCCCACAGTTGTAGGAAATCATTTAAAATAACCACACCAGAAAAAAAAAAATATGCAGGGAAACAGATGATAGATGAAAGAAAAATGGCAGGTTGTTGATAAACGCTGGAACTCATGAGTCTGTGTGGATTCCTTTCTATTTATGTTTGAAACTTCCATAGTAAAAGTTTAAAACACACACACACACACACACACACACACACGTGTGTATACAGATACACGGTGCACATGTAAGCCAGCTTCCCTTCCTGTCTGCTGTCACTTTAAACAGTTATCAACAATTTAAATTAGAATGTGAATGAGGTTTTTTTTGCCCTTTTTTTTAGAGCAAATTTTGATAGAAAAAAGGAGATGAGCTGATTGTTCAGCAGGCAGGAGACGGCCAGCAGTTGGGAAGAAGAGAGAATTGAACATGTTTGGGAGGCAGGGGTTCCCCCAAAACGTGGAAGAGTGTTTACTTGGCAGTTAGGGCTGGTAACATTGAGAGCAATGGGCCTGGGGATTGAGAAGTTGGGTGCAGGAGTTGAACAGCCGCATGCCCTCACCTCCTTGATTTCTGAAGCATTCATTTGTGCCTTTAACCATCTCTCTTTTTGGCATCCACCAGCGTGAGAGTTAGAAGCCAAGGTTTGGATTTGAGGTAGGAACTTTGAAAGTTTGTGCACCAGCCCACCTGTTGTTTCAACCAACCCAGTTTTCAAATTAATGGCTATTCTTTTTTCTGATCCAAGGACACCCATGGAATTGGTCACAGCCTCCCGCTGATTCAGTATTAGAAGAGTTCACTTCTCACCATAATGAACAGAACTATTTTCATTCAAGCTTCTCAGATGAGACCACCCTTCAAAATGCTGTGAAGTGGGAGACGCTGGTTTTCCCTGCCCAGGAGCCCAACATCTCCTCTTTCCATTATGTTCCCCTATAAACTCAGACTGCTCCTCTGCTCAAAAAACAAAAACAAAAAAAAAAATCAATGAAAATGTAATTTTACTATAGGAATATCAATTCTTAAAGAGTTCTGGAATCAAAGTCGGGTTCAATGGCTTGGAGTCATACACACAATGGGATATCTAGGCAGCTGTCAAATGGGTGAATCAGATCCATGGAGCTGATAGAAAAAGATTTCCAAGATACATTATTTAGCTCTGGCAAAAGTCCAGTGGCTCTGTGGGGACAAGATCATTCCCTGCCTGGAGACAAAGCCTTCAGCTATTAATCACCAGAACTGATGGCTGACCAAGCCTGCCCCTCAGCAGAAAGCCAGAGCCAAATGGTCGAGCACAATAGGAAGCTGAGTTTGGAAATGGCCTTGTGCCTCATTTCAGGAAAAAGTAAAGCTCTTCCCCTCTGGGTGGACACCTGACAGCAGCTGAAAGGGACAAGGCAGGCACGGCTTTTGCATATCTACCCCAGCTTCTTCCCGATGGAAGGCAGTTGCCATAAGATCCAAACCTGTCAGTAGTAAGTTTCTGAGCATCTCACATTTTCCTTGTTTTCTTCTTTTTATATCTGAGAGTTTAATAAAAGTCTTTGAAAATGCTAGGAGGTACCACTCATGCTAGAGACAAAGAAGGAAAGGAGATGTTGTGTTTCTTGGGTCCAATTTCCTAAGGGGAAGTTGTGTGCCCTCAGAAGAACGAGATCCAATAAGTAAAACCCATGACAGAAGGTGAGCCCTCCAGGACCAGCTCCTTAGGGGTTCACTCGTTTCTGGGTACACGTTTACGACTCTTCTCTGCAAGATGTTCTCTGGTTTTCTCAGCAAGGTATGGCAGAGACCGCCACATCCTCCCCTAGTACTGTGATTTTCTCTGATCTTTGGCCAGATGAATGTCTGTGGAAGAAAAGACCCCATTTCCCAGCCTCCTTTGCTAGTAAATGTGGTCAATCAACTAAGCCAAAAGAAAAGTAAGAGGATATGGTAAATGTGATTTCTGGGTAGAGCCCTTTAAGAGAGAGTTTCTCTTAAAGAGAGGACTCTTTCCTTTTTCCTACTGGCTGGAATGGAAGCACACTGACTGGAGCTTGAGCAGCCCTTTTGGACCACAAGGTAAAAGCTTTATGTTGATGATAAAAGCCTGGGTTCCCAATAATTTTGGCACTGACATCCCAGTTTAAGACATCCTATATTTATGTGAGGAACCAATTTCTTTAATAAACTTTAATTCAAGCCACTGTTGTGCTGGATTTTCTGTCACTTATAGTCAAGCTTAAACCTGGATAATAGATATAGAAAAGTCTTCTATGGTCTTTTGCCTAAAATGAATCCAGTGACTTTATCGGTGTGTGTGTGTGTGTGTGTGTGTGTGTGTGTGTGTGTGTGTGTGTGTGAATCTTTTCAGAGTCCTGAGGGAGCTCAGCAGCCACTTTCATAGAACCAGGAGTCAGGGCACTATGGAGGGCTCCAGAGATGCCACCTCCTCTATTTTCACAGAAAATCCCTCTTCCCTGAGATTCTGTTCCCTTTTCTGCAGCCCACCCACGGGAGCACTGGCCAGACGGCAGACTCTGTGCTGGGTGGGCAGCACGTGGGAAGGAGGCTCTCAGAGGCCTCTGCTGTCCTCGGAGCAGCTTCACTGATTTCTTTGAAAGTTCTGGTGACTAAGTCAGGAGGGTCTGATAAAGAACCCAAATCATGATTCTAGACTTTTTTATCCAACTTTAACCCAATTTAATCTAGATTTGAGTAAATTTTATCAGCATGGATCTTCCTTTTGGAGCCACTATCTCAGGTGAACCCACTGCCAAGATGCACATTTTCATAAGAGCCCTAGCAAGGACATCCATCCTTCTCAAGGTTGAACCCATGTGAAAGCCCAGATTCATCCCAATCAGCAGTGGCTGGTTTTGCTGGCGAGGACATGGAAGATGGATGCACCCATGTCCCTTTACAAATTCCAAAGGAGACCACTTTTGCTGTTGAGCACCACTTCATGGTGGTGGTACAAAGTCATCTTACAATTGCCCCGAGAAGAATAAGAGAAAGAAGGTGAAGCTGTTTGCTCTGAAATGCAATGAGCCTGGGGAAACTGGTCACCCTCTCCAGGTCACAAGCCAGCCGCCTTGACACATGGCACTGTGTGGCACTGTCTGACCCCTGCTTCAGCCTAGCAGAAGACTAGGGTACCTGGCACGTGATAGTAAGACTACAACTGCTTCCGGTATTGAATTGTATTCCAATGATTAGAATGCAAAGATCTTATTCTTTAAAAGATAAAACTATGGTAACTGAGAACAGATTCATGGTTGCCAGGGGTTACAGGTGAGGGGAAGATGTGACTACCAAGGGAATCATCAGGCAGCTTTTTGATGAAATGATTCTCTAACTCGATCGTGTAGGTGTGGTCCCAAGAAGTTATACCTGTATGAAAACTCAGAGCTATCCATTAAAAAAAATGCATTTATTGGATCATGGTTTTAAGTTTTTAATGTCTCTTCTTCTGACTGGTCAAAAGCTAAATGGACCCATTGACTAGTTCACGACAAAACCAACAAGGAGACGTAGCCACTCCGTCCAGGCACCAAAAGCATCTAAATCCCAGGGAGTGTTGAAACCTATACACAGAGGCCACCCTGTCACCTGGAGAAGGTCACAAGGATGAGCTCTTACACCACAAGGGGCAAAGTCATGGTAGAAACGCAGTGGGACAGTAACTGGTCACAAGAGCTGTTACATCTTCTTATAAAGGGACATTCTCTGTGCACAGTGATTCTCGGGTGCTCTCCAAAGTGTACAAAACAGAGCAATTTGCAAAAGAGAAAAGGAAAATGACCAGTTGGTTCGGCCTGGATAACCAGAAAAGTTACCACTGCCAAAAGACAAAATAACAAAATATGCAGTGTAAGTGTTGCAGTCTGCTCTGTGTAGACACCTCCTAGAGGCGTCCCATGACTTACAGAAATCTAGACGTAACCGTGGAGCTGGCAGAGAGGTTGGCACACAGGGAGGAGACCAATGAGGTGGTCTCCTACTAGCAGAGTGCAATGAGAACAGAGAGTCAAAGGTAGGTTTATTTATGTACAAGTTCCAAAGTAGAGAATTCGTGCCTCTCAGTGCTTAGGGACAACTGGTGCCCACTATCCCAAGGAAGCTCCCATCTGCACCCTTCCTAATGACCTGTGTCCTTGCTCCAGGTGTGACAGCTGGGATGCCTGCTGTGCCCTCACCCCTTATCCTTGGATCACCCCAGACTCCAGGGGCAGCAGAGAAATGCGCTTCCTAGGCAAGTCCCATGGAGCCCCTGAAGTACCCCCTGTCTCTCTATTTCCCTGCCTTGGGGCTTTTTATCCTAAATTCTTGGAGCTAGGAGCACAGGCAGTTTGAAGGAAAAGGATTAATACCCTCAAGAGCAGCGATCAAAGGAGGAAGTCAGAAATCAGTGAATCAGCACCCCAGCTCCCCCCAGAGGGATGCTTCTGACAGGTCCTCCTCCAGCCTGAGCCCCAGTGCCACCAGGTAACCGACCCCACCCTGATCTGCCTTCCTCCCTTCCTGCCTGCCTCTCTTGGTCCCCTGACTCCTTTTCCTTGGATCACATCACAAATAAACTCACTACTCTCAAGTCCTTGTTTTAGGATTAACTCTCAGGAAAACCCAAACTCAGAGAAATGGCTAGATGATTACTTCTTCTCCAGCTCACTCATTCCACGAGACCCTGGAGCCGCCTCTGCAACGCAACTGCACACTGTCATCAAACACCAATGGCTGGGAAACCTCCCTCCCTTCATGTCAGTAACTAGGCTAAGATGCTGGGGCTGCTTCTAATTAGGAAGCTGCAGTTATTTCTCTCTGCCATTTCAGGAAGCTGATGCTTTCCAGTTTCCAGGCGCCTCCCACCCCCCAGCCCAGGCTCTCCTGGGTCCCTGGCTGTACCCAGCAGGTCCTGACCACTTCTGTCTTCTGCCCTCGTTTGTGTAATGAGCCCCCGGAGGCTGGCATTCTAAGCATCGCGGTGGCCACTGGCAGGCTTGCAATTTCTTCACTAATGAGGGAGGTGAAAGGGCCTGCCGAGCAGCCTCTGCTCCCCAGCGGACTCCAGGTGGCACATCCTCCTCCCTCCCGCCTCAGTCTGTTCCAGCCTGCTGCCTCCCCGGTGCAACTGCTCAGGTTAAGACGCGTCAAGATGGAAAGTTGCCACTTGATTAAGATAAAAATAAAATAATCAAAATATGTACCACGTTCCTCCTTTGAACAGATGGCCAGGGAGCTCGCCTCGTAACGCTGAACATCAAAAATGAATCAGAGGCTCATCTTCCCGCATAATCAAGAATGTGCTCACTGTTTGTACAACAGCCAGGCGGGAGCTGGAGATGCTACCAACAGAGGTTGAGAAATGACAGGGAAACCATCGATGGATTCCATCGCGAGCCGGCCTGAGCCTTTTCCACAGCCTGTGGGGCAACACCCGCCTGTCTCACTCACCGCGCTCCTGTTGAGTCAGGGAGGGGACTCAGCACTGCAAAATAAATGGAAGGTATGTCAGGAGGGCCCAGAGCGACCCTTTATCAGGCTGTACCTGTTGACATTTTTTCTGAAGAAAGAGCATCGCTGCCACCTGATGCTCTTTATCTCGTGGAGACATCCCAGTTAGACATTTGTCACTTCACTCCAGTTAACAGCCCTCCAGCGAACACATTGGGCGATGATTTATTTGTTTACTTGTCTTCACTCCCTGGAGCTCCCTAGACACGAGGATCAAGGATCGTTTCTTATGTGACTTGATGTCACAGGGCCCGGCAAAGACCTCAATAAATGATGAATAAATAAATGAAAATCTGCAGAATGATTCAAAGAGCCTCCTGGGTAGTGGGGCTTCCTCCGCGTTCCCTTTGCTCTGTTCCCCGTAGCCACCAGTTCAAACCTTCCAAAACCTTCAGTGAGGCAGAGCTACAGGTGCTGAGACGATCTCTAAGATAACAGTGAGACAAAAAAGAGAAAGACAGAACCCTGTGCGTGGAAAACACATGCGACTGATTTGAAAGACAGGGAGGGATATCTACATTACGGTGTATCCATGTTCCTGAATACCCAAGATACCCAAGAGAATGAAAATGTTCACGTCCAGGAAGGGAACTTGGGAACTGGGGATGGGAAAACAACTTGGCCTTTTGTCACCATCGTTCTGGACCTGAATTTTTACCTTAACAAGTGAATTTCTGTTTTTCCATTTAAAAGCTGGTTGATAATTATTTTAAGAATCACTGGTTAAATTGCTCTCCCGCTCAAAAATATTCGTTGATTGGCTATTTCCTTCAAGTCCATTAATCTCTTAAAGCTCAACTTGACTTTCCAACCTTTCCTTGATTAAAGCCCGCCCCCAGACCTTCTGGTTGGTAAATGAGGCTCTGTATTATGGGATCATTTGTGTTCGTCTGCAGAACTATTCACATATATCATGGTTCCCCTTCCAGGCACATGGGAGGATTGAATTTCCCTGGCTGCTCTGAAGCTGGCTGTGACCACATGTCACACCCCAAATGTGCACCGAGGAAGGTAGACACACAGCTACGGTGGGCACCTTCTGAGATGACTCCCAGTGATCTCACCGCCTGGCATGTGTCCTCTGTGTGGTTCCCCAGAGTCTAGGCTGGACCTAGTGAGGAGCTTCCTAAGAACAGATGATAGCAAAAGTGATGGGCTGTCACTGCCAAGGTTGGGTACTAGACAGTGGCTTCAGACTTGCTGGCATCTGTTCTCTCTCCTCCCTTCCCTCCATCTCTGTCTCCTTTCATACACTGACTCTAATGGAAGAGCCCATCCAGAGAGAAACTAACGTTAGTCTTTCAGCCCTCAGGCCAACACATCCTGCCAATAATCAATAATCCTGCCAATAATGTGGGTGAGCTTGGAAGTGAACCCAGAACCAGTTGAACCTTGAGTGTGGCCCGAGCAGACCCCTGGATCATGGTATTGGAAGAGTCCCTGAGCCAGAGCACTCAGCTAAAGCATATCTGGATTCCTGGCCCTCAGAAATGGTGACCTAGGTGCATGATGTTTTGAGCTAAGTTCTAGAACATTGTATTATACAAAAAAAGGGAACCAAGACAGAGCCATTGCACTATCCCTTTCCACACAGTGATCCTGAGAGTACAGGTAGAAAGGAACCTTATCCCTGGGCAGCTATGAGGAGTAAACCCCCTGACCAAACCATCCTGAACAAGTAGGATGGACAAGATAGGAAACCTTGGTCTATTGGGATTATTTGTTATTGCAGCATAACTCAGTCTATTCTAACACATTACATATGTGAAAGTATTGAAATCTTGATTGACTGCCTCGTCTCTTGAGCTCTTGAGTTCACAGTTCCCTTATATGGGGAGGATGGCTTTGGGGATCAAACCCAGGGACCTGTGAATGCTAGGCAAGCACTCTATGACTGAGCTACTCTCTCAGGAAATTTCAATGTGCACTCCAAATTTAAAGAATTACTGTTATCACCTGAACATCATTCCTATGTCCTGACCTTTGGACCCCATCTCTCCTCTCCAGAAATTCTATCCACACTCTTTCAATTCAACCTCTCCCATGAGCTACTCTCTAATTACTCTGGTTTATAATACCATCTCCTCCTCTGAGCACTAATCACCCCTCTACTTCTCTTTCCTAATACTAATTACAACTATAAATAATTGTGTGTCTATTTATCCAGTGTCCAGCATCCTTGTTAAAATATCAACCCCATGAGGACAGAGATCCATCAGTTCTGTTCATCCTTATGTTCCCAGAACCAGGCACAGCACCTGACACAAACCTCTAAATGAACAAATGAGTGAATTCATGCATTTTCATCCTCCCTCCACATGCACTTCAACACACCCCTAGAGTGTTCTGTTAGTTATTTTCATCTCTTACATTCATGGACTGTATCTCCTAAGTAGATTGAGTCCCTTGATGCAAGAATTGTGTCCTTCACTCGGTTAGTTCACCCCACAACCAGAACGGTGCTTTAACCTACAATAATACCTAACTCAGTGGTTTGCTCATGTTTGGAACATGATAATAGATAAATTAATATGTCATGTACTCAACAAGTCATTTATGATGAATTTAAAGGAGACAGTAGTGTGCCTAATGAAGCAATAGAGTGAGTGAGTGAGGAGCATGCGTTCAAGTAGACAAGAGAGTCTTCTTGGAGGAGGAGAGCTTAGGTAGACTTCATAAGAGGCAGAGAAATGACCTTGCACTTGGCTGGTTATGGTATAAGGCACCAGGCTAGATATTATGTTTTATTTTGTTTAATTTTCAAATCAGCCCTACCTAGGTTCTATTACCCCCAGTTTATAAATGAGGGAAATAGGGCACAGAGAAGTTAAGTAATTTGCCCAAGTTCACAGAGCTAACAAATGGCTGAAGAAACAACAAATGCAGATCTGCCTCTCTCCAAAGCCCATCTGGTCCTACCACACCAAAATATAAGTTTGGATGTAAGCCTGGTTCTGTCATTGCTGGTTTTGTGGCCTTGGGAAACATACTTAACCTCTCTTGCCTCAGTTTCCCCATTGGGGTTAATTGGTACCTATCTCATAGGGTTGTTGTATTAAATGAGGTAATATGTACCGTGCATGCCTGTAATCTCAATGGCTCAGGAGGCTGAGGCAGGAGGATCACGAATTCAAAGCCAGCCTCAGCAAAAAGCAAGGTGCTAAGCAACTCAGTGAGACCCCTGTCTCTAAATAAAATACAAAATAGAGCTGGGATGTGGCTCACTGGTCAAGTGCCCCTGAGTTCAATCCCTGGTACCTGGTACCAAAAAAAAAAAAAAAAACAAGGTAACATGTAAAGTACTCAGAACAGCACCTGGCCTGTGGTAGGGACTCAAAGAAAAGTCAGCCATTGTTTGTTACCTTTTCAAAAGTAGGTATCAGAAAAAAAGACTTTTCCCCTTCCTCAAAGAAAATTTCTATTAGTGTCCCTTTCGTTGACATCTACTTTTGTGTGTTATCCCTACAGCCTGAGCTTTAGGATCACAGGACGGAGTTTCCGGGACAGACAAGGTCGAGTGGGAAATTCAGTCCATAGCACTCTATCCCCTCCTCTGGACACCAATCACCCCTCTGCTTCTCTTTCCTATCATTTATTACAGCTGTTACTAATTGTGTGCGCCCCCCCCCCCAGCCCCGGTGTCTCCCTGGCTCACACTTGGCCCTCCTCAGCCTGGATCCCCACTGCACTAGCTCAAGGGCTGGTGTGCAGCAACCTCTTGTTTCCCATGACTGTCAACCACTCTGACAGATCCTCACACAGGACAGGCTGGATAAATTGCAAGACCTGGTGCAAAACAAAACAAACAAAAAAAAAGTTCAAGACAGCAACAATACAGCACTAAACCAAGCTCAGGCCTTCGGTGGCCTCGCAGGCCATCCTCCCACCTCTCCAGCAGGGACCAGAAGGGCTGGGAGAGTGGGAGGGGAAGGAGCCAAGCCATCCCCACGTGAGCTGCTCCATTCAAGCAAAGCCTATGTCCAAAACCCCCTTCCTACAAATGAACTCAGTATTTTGATTAAAAACCATGATAAACTTGTGGGTGCAACAAAAGAAGAAATTGACATTTTAATACAACTCATTAGAGCACCTTTATTAACTCCAGAAATAGAAAGAGGATATAAAATAAAAAAGATTAGTTTAAAATCAACACCAGGCTGGTGAGGACAGCCGTGATTCCAGGAACATTAATTGCTGGGTAGTCTCATTACTGATTAAATAAGAAATCTCAAATACCATTAAACAATTGTGATTAAGTGTATGTCATTCTAATTGAATGTGTGGTTTATTGCCTTCCTCTGAATCGGCAGGTCACCTTCCTGTTTTGAATATTTGTAAAGGGCACATCTATGCGGTGACAGCACAGAACCATTATTTCTCAGAGAGCCCTGAAACCCTCAGAGTTGTATCCTAAAATATGGCTGTATTTGCAGATGGTGAAGGAACAGGCCATACAATAGGGAACCTGAAATGATGAAAATAAATCCCAGCTAATGTCACGGCTGGGCACTTCTCTCTCATCTCATTACCAGCTCTGGGTTTTCTGACGCCAAAGTGGCTTGCTGTCTCTCTGCTTCTGCAGTCATTTGAGAACCAAGGAGAGCTGGACATCTTCTTGGCTCAGGGAGAAAATTCCAAATCCTTGATACTGGACCTGGTTGCCAGGCTCAGGGGGATACACCTGCAATGCTGTAATCCCAATGAATTGGGGGCCTGAGGAAGGAGAATTGCAAGTTCAAAGCCAGCCTCAGCAATTTAGTGAGGCACTAGGCAACTTAGCAAGATCCTGTCTCAAAATAAAAAAGGGCTGGGGATGTGGCTCAGTGGTTAAGCACCCCTGGTTCAATCCCTGGAAAGGAAAGGAAAAGAAACTAGAACTGATTGAGATCTCAGTGAAATGGAAATACTTTCGTCTAATCTCTCTTTCACTTCTACAAAGGAGCCTGGGCAAAAGAGTCTTTTTCTATGGCCCCTTCTTTTTGGTTTTCCAAGGACAAGGACACAAAATTAATATTGTGTCCTTGTCACCATCCCAACTGATTTTTTATACTCACCTACCCCTTGGGCTATCATCTCTCCATTCTGCTCTTTCCTTGGCTTGAATTAAGAGCCCAAGTGAAGCAGGACATCTCCCATGATGTATGTCCATGAGCTGTCCCCTGTGACACATCATCCCAAAAGGCATCTGAGTAGCACCAGCCCCAGGCCCACCCTGGAGAAAACTACAAAGTAAATTATTCTTAGCAGTCTTTCTTGTGAAAACACACACACACACAGAGTCACTATGATCCTTCTGAACTCCAAATCTGGTGATATTACCATTCTGTTCTAGGTAAAATCTGCACTTTCCCACCAGCTGAGCCTGCAGGGTACTTCTGAACCCCTCGTTCTCCCATTCAGTATCTCAGTGACATCTCAAAGTGCACAGACTCTCAGTAGATCCCACACACCTCTGGGTTTGACTCACAATTATGAGGAAATAACTGGATATGCTGCTTCTCCAGAAAGCACTGTCACTCTGGTAAAGGCTCAGTCAGTCTCTGTTCCTAAGGGCTGGACTCCTGTACCACCAGGGGGCAGTCAATATGCTTTCCTCTGTCCGTGACACCAGGTGGCCTCCAATACAGCCAGCTGGGAGGACAGAAGGTGCAGGCTGGTGGCCCTGTGATCCTGAGAGAGATACTGCTACAGAGTGACATGGTGAGACCGGAACCACCCCAAAGCTGTCCACTGTCTTTGAGACCAGGCTGACCTGGCCAGAAGCTGCGGAGGCGCCAAGGCACTAAACCAAAGGTAGGAGACCAGCCTGCGGGTGCAGCCTCAGATTGCTGTAAGTGGAAACCACAGGCTAAGACCTGCATCAGTTCTGGGGTTCCTGGAGTCCCTGGGAGCAGAAGACTGCCCCAAATAATGACTATTTAAAAAAAAAAAAAAAAAAAACTTCTCACAGAGCTGGGCTAACAGGGACTCAGAGCTCAGCTTGATTTGATTAGCTACTGAACTGAAGTGTCCCTGGAGCCACCACACAACACCCTTCCCCCTCCTGCCTGCAGGTGGCTCCTCCTGCACATCCTCCGGGAAGTCTTCCACACCCTCCCCCATGCTGCTCCTGTCCAGGTGCCAGCTGGGTGTAGACAGCCTCTCCCAGGCCAGGTGAAGCCCTTCCTTGTGTCCCCAGTGCCTAGCGGCATACACACAGAGCACATGCCCAGGAAATACTAAAGGCTGGAGGAGGGAGGGAGGGAGGAAGGGATGGAGGGAATCTCAGGCTGCCTAGAACAACACACCAAGACTCCCCCTACACGTCATCACACAGGTGCCTATGACTCTTGGGCAACCCACCTCCTTGCTGGAGTCACTGAGAGGCAGTAAACACTAGTCACAAGCCCAGCCTCTGCAGCCAGCTCGTCTAGGTCCAAATCCTAGCTCTACCACATGTTAGCTATATGACCTCCGGTAAATTTCTCAAACTCTCTGTGCTTTATCTGCAATAAAGAGAATAAAAGAACACCTAGTTCCTAGGGTGACTGTGAGGGCTTAATGAGGAGAGCATGGTAAGCGTTTAGCGCGAGATGAGTGCTACAAGATGGTTGCATTACGATTACTTGAAAACCTGTCTCCTCGCTGGACCGGGAGTTCCCTGGGGATAAGAACTGTGTCTAATTTCTTTCTATACAGATCCAGCACTTAGCACAGCCCCTGGCCTGGCTTAGAATAGGCATCAATAAATGTTTGATCAAAGAATGAAGGAATGGTGCAGGGTTGAGGTCAGAGCATATGCTGTTGGAGCCTGTGGAAGAGACAGAGGCCCGAGGGCTGGGGGTGGTGTCAGCTTTAATTAAGACTGCCTGGGAAGGGGCGAGCAGGTTTGTCACTGGCTGGGAGGGATGAGGCCAAATCTCCAGGGGAGTCGGGGCTGCTTTAGAGAAATTAGAAGCCCCAAAATATCAGGATGAAGAAGGTAGATACTGAAAACAAGAGAAAAATCTGTATCTGCCCTCCCCTTCCATCCTGCCCTGAGTTCAGGAAGATCTCTTCTCCTCCCTTCCCAAACCCAGAAAGAGCAAGACACAGCAAGGCTGGCAAAGGAAAGGGCCCTAGTCACCCCTTTTGTGTAAGAAGAACACAGACAGAAAAGGTAGATGCTGACATAGCTATGCTTCTGCATTCCTGGCCAGCGCTCCTCTGTCCACCTGAAATAAATGCCGACAGACGGACAATCACTTGACTGACAGCTTGCCCCCCGCCCCTAGATGCTCACAGATAAAGGCTTTCTTTCCTGTCTCATCAATTCTTCTTCAGTACAAAACAAAAATCAATTACAGCTCACTTCAAATTGACAGCTTTCCCAATTTGGAAGTTCAACTTTTAAGCCTGCTTTAAATATTCGGTCTGAGGGCCCCAAGCCTAGAGCACAGAACCTCTAGACTACAAACACACCAAGAGAGGGTGTGTGGGGGGTAGTCCAGAGTGATGGCCACCTCTGAAGAGTTTCCCCACAGCAGAACTCGAAGTCAAAGGCCCCAGCCTGTTCTGGTTCCCAAATCTCATTTCATTTCTGCCATGTACCACCGGTTGGGAGGTGTGACAAATTGTCTTATCTTTGTCTAACCTTTGTTAGACCCATGCTTGCTTCAGGGTTTAACTTTAATATATGACTTCAGTTTAATAGCAAAGTGGGTCTCTTAAAATGTCAAATTGTAAAATGCTGAGTCATTCACCAAGAAAAGCCGGGTCCTGAGTAGAAATTAGAATCACTGGGGCGCACAGAGCAATACCACATATCCTCGGTCTAAATCGAGGGAGACAGAGCTTCAAGTTCAGATCGAATTTAGGAGGTACAGCTGAGCTCCAAGGGGACTGTTTGCTCTAAAAGACAGGAATGAATCAGATGGAATGATCAGGCTTCAGTTGAAATATTGTCACTACTAAAAGTAAACACAGTGGCGTAGATGTGACACTCAACATTTTATGTACTTAACAACTGACTAAGCTATACTAAATAAAACCAAAACTATGAAGAGAACCAAGCAAATAGTGCTGGAGATGTAAAAAAAAAAAAAAAATGAAACAATCTTGCCAATATGCCTAGAAGGTGTTTTTATTTTGCTTGATCATTGCTTTGTCTTTATAAGTCAATTAAACATCATGGTAATAAGTGTTTTAAGCGGAACCGTTAATGAGTCCTAAAATCAGTGGGCAAAATTCGATCAGAAACAGGATATTTAGAAAGTATCTACCTACAAAATACTTATTAATTTCATGAGTAAAAGTAGCAACTTCACCTTGAGTGAGAGGTCAAAGTCAACATCACTAGTAATAGAGCAAACAGACCATGCACCCTGACATGATGCCCTGAGGAAAGCTATCCTTTCTATGGTATTCTGGCCGAAAGTACATGATCTGGGCTGGGGATGTGGCTCAAGCGGTAGCGTGCTCGCCTGGCATGCGCGGGCACTGGGTTCCATCCTCAGCACCACATAAAAATAAAATAAAGATGTTGTGTCCACAGAAAACTAAAAAATAAATATTAAAAAAATTCTCTCTCTAAAAAAAAAAAAAAAGTACATGATCTGTATTTAAGTCACAAGGAAACATCACATAAACCCAAATTGAGAACATCCCAGAAGATAAATGACCAGCATTTTTTTTTTAAGTTTTCAAGGTCATGAGAGCCAAGAACTGGAGGACTGTGGTCCTGGATTTGGATCCTGTTCCTGAAAAGGGACAGTAGTGGGAAAACTAGCAAGATTAGAATTAAGTCTGTTGATTGGATAATAGTACTATATCAAGGTTGATTTCCTGATTTTTGACCATCATACTCTTAAGTCATACAAGATCAACATTTAGGGGAATCTAGCTAAGGGGTGTATGGGAACCCCTTGTACTATTTTGGCAATTAAATTAATTCAAGATGAAAAGTCAAAGTTTTAAGTGAATTTGAGAACCTTGAGCCAGGTGTGGTGGTGCATGCCTGTAATTTCAGCAGCTCAGGAGGCTGCGGCAGGAGGATGATGAGTTCAAAGCCAGCCTCAGTAATTTAGCAAGGACCTAAGCAACTCAGCAAGACCCTGTCTCTAAGTAAAATATCATAAAGAACCTCAATTTAATGATTAGAAAGATAGAAAGAGAGGGGGATCCTTGTTCAGCAAAACTCCTGCTTCCCAGTCACAGAAAAAAAGAATTTTGTTAACGGTTAAGAATTATCAAAAATATATGAATCCAGCTATATAAATAATGAAGCATGTCACTGGGTTTTTTTTTCCTTCCCTAGAATTATGTAAAATCTGCACATTTTTCAAGACAGCACCAGCTATGGAGCTGAGAGCACTGGTATGAAGGAATGCCAAGTGGCTCTTCTGCTTCCTTCATTGCAAAACAAAACCCTCACCCCCAGAGGGAAGCCAGAGACTGGCTGAGCTACCCTTACTCTGTCCTGCCCTCTATGAGGTGGATGCACCTTGATGTCTGTGTTCAGAGGTACAAAGAGCACAGCTGCCTTACCACCACACAGGGGGCATGGGCACGCTGCCCGAGGTTCACCATGGGCATTCTGCTGCACCCGCCTGCTCAAAGGGGACGTCAGGCTAAGCAACCAGTCACACTCTGGACAGCCACATTTGACATCTCTGGCTTCGGTTGCCTTCCCTCTAGGGTTTCCAATCCTGCTGGGTAAGGCCTGGGATGGATGAGAGTCCTTGCAAGGGACCAGACAAGCCCCCCAGGCACCAGCACAGTCCTGCTACTTAAGCCTTTGAGCTGCCAGCTCCCCGCAGCCCCCAAATCCACTTGCACCTGCTCTTCAGCATGCTCCTCACTGTCGGGCTGCTTGAGAGGCACACTTTACATTCTACATCTACAACCAGGCCGCGAGGCAAAGGCATAGCCTGGGGATGCTGGGTGTCTGGATCCGGCAGAAGAGGTGGCTGGGAACCTGGGCTCTCTTGCATGGAGACTGGCTGGGAGCCCTCCAGGCTGCCCCTACTCCTTCCTGGGCCCCCTCCAGAGAGAGATTTCACTCATTCCCCACCAACAATCCTCACACCTGCTACCAACAGCCTGTTTCTCACACACAGAAATTGCTTTCTGCTCTTGAGGGGCAGCAGAAGTCCCCAGTTCCTGTGGGCATCACGTTCCCCGGCTCCCAGGGCAGGGGCCAGCCAGGCAGCATTTGTTAGCATCTACCCATCAAAGTCACTTTCTGACCTACCCACTCATCTCTTTCCTCCCTGCTTCTGCTCCTCAGTCTCTGTGGGCAAATGGGGAACAGGGAGGCCTTCTGGATGCTGCTCTCACTCCCCAGGAACAGCTGAGTTTACCAGTATTTATGGAGCCCCTCCTGTCTGTCAAATAGCCACAATTCTGTCCATGGGATCAGCAAAAGGCTCTAAAGTCAGACAAATTAGAATGCAAGTTCTGGCCCTAGAGTTTGCTAGCTGAGCATCCTTTAGGGTGAGTCCTCACCCTCTCTGATTCTACCTGCTGTCTATGTACAAGAGGGACTATCATATGTACCTTGCAAGGTTGTTCTGAGGCTCTGATGAGATGGTACCTATAAGTCACCTAGTGAAGAGTAATACCCATGTGGGACATTCAATAAATGCTTGGTTCCAACCTCCTTAGTAATATGATTGTTTATTAAGCATACCCATCTCTGATATAGGTGTTTCATATGCATTATATCATTTTGTCTCTCAGCCTGTAAGGTGACCATCTTCTTGCATATTAGGAGATTTGAGAGAGGCCAACTAACTTGCTGGAGATTATAGGGCCAGAAAGTAGAAAAGTCAAGACTCAAATCTTCATGTCCCAAACACTGCACTCCCTGGCCTTCACAGTGTGGTCTCCCTCCTGCTCTGTCACACCTCAGGACATCCACAAAGGAGGCCACAGGGAGGCACCAGATCCCAGAACTAGAAGCAGGTACCAGAAAATACCCCAGTTCAGAACCCTCAAGAGCAAACCCCATAGTGGGAGGAAAGGTCGAATGTATAGTCACAGACTTGGTTGGGGAGGTGGAGGGTACAGTCTCCCTGGCTGACTGAGCACATCTGGGGGACCTGGGTCAGGTGACACTCAGAGTCCTGCAGGTGGTTGGTGTGTAGGGGGTGCGGGGTGCTGCTTAGATTACCTTCCTTTTTCAAAGTGTGGTTCCAGGAGCCACAGCATCACCTGGGAGTTGGTTAGAAATGCAGACTCTCCATTGATCTCTAGGATATAAAGAACTCAAAAAAAGTTAACAGCAAAAAAAGCAAATAATCCGATCAACAAATGGGCTAAGGAACTGAACAGATACTTCACAGAAGAATAAATACAATCAATCAACAAATATATGAAAAAATATCCAGCATCACTAGCAATTAGAGAAGTGCAAATCTGAACTACTCTAAGATTTCATCTCACTCCAGTCAGAATAGCAATTATTAAAGAATATAAGCAAAAATAAATGTTGGCAAGGATGTGGGGGAAAAAGGCATACTCATACATTGCTGGTGGAACTGCAAATTGGTGCAACCAAAATAGAAGGCAGTAAGGAGATTCCTCAGAAAACTTGAAATGGAACCACCATTTAACCAAGCTATCCCACTCCTCAGTCTATACCCAAAGGACTTTAAATCAGCATATAACAGTGAGGCAGCCACATCAACGTTTATAGCAGCACAATTTGCAATAGCTAAACTATGGAACCAACCTAGGTGCCTTTCAACAGATGAATGGATAAATACATTGTGTTATATATACACAATGGAATATTACTTAGCCTTAAAAAATGAAATTATGGCATTTGCTGGTAAATGGAAGGAGCTGGAAAATATCGTGGAGTTACATTGGTTGTATGTGCCTCATCATAATGAGATCTTAATCGGAACAAGTTATGCTTATTCTATATAATGCATATTTCAAATATACTCTGTTATGTAAAAATTAATTAATTAATTAATTAAACATAAAGTCCGTGGCAGGAAGAAAGTTTGTAAAATGTGGCTTTCCTATTAAAGAGTCTTCTGATTTAGAGTGGAGTGGGAAAAACCAAGAAAAAGCGTCATGAGAATCATCAGGTGTGCTACACAGATGACTCAACAATCCCTCACGAGAGCCCCCGAGACCCCACAGCACCAGGGGAAGACTGTGCTCCATTTCAATCCAGTAACTCCACAGGCCTGGGAGAAGAGTCATGGCCAGAACTGCAGTTCCCTCAGGATTGAATCAATAGGCTTTATTCCAAAACTCACCAGCAGGCGGCACACTGAGGGACCTTCCCAGGTCACCATGAGCCTGTTTCCTGAAAACCATAGGGGGATCCAACTGTTCCATGTCTCTCTCCCATCCCCCCTCTCACACACACACACACACACACACACACACACACACACACACACGAGCACAACTGCAATTGACTGGATGAAGGTGGTCATCGGACCCAAGCCAAGTCAATCAAATTCTTTCCCTGGAACCTGGAATCAGGACTTAGAGGCATGAGTTGGGTTACTTGGAGAAGAGGAGGACTCAGGAGCCAGGAGGCTTCCATTTTACGCCATGCCCAAGGCAAAATCTTGGGTACCTCTTGACACCTGACAAATGTTAACAACATCTGTTATTTGTAGACGAAGGCTGTTCGAGAGATACACTTGCAGCTTGAAGCAGAGGAAAAGGATGAACAAAGGGCCTGGGTTCCCAATAGCTTCAGAGTTCTCAGTCGCAACTCTTAAAAGGCCTGCTGTTCCTGGAGTCTGTAAGATACTCTAGCATCCCAACAGCCATCCTTTGGTATCCATGGGGTTTGGTTCTAGGAGCCCCAGGATACTAAAATCCACAGACACTAAAGCCCTCTACATAAAATGATGTTGAATTTCCATACAACCTCTTCACCCCCTCGTGTGTACTTTAAATCATTTCTGAATTACTTATACTGCCTAATACTATATAAACACTTTGAAAATAGTTATTATATGGAATCATGACCCAAAAGAAAGTCTATTCATGTTCAATACAGATTCCACTTTTTCCAAATATTTTCAATCCACAATTGGTTGAGTTCACAGACATAGAACCCATGGCTAAGAAGAGCGGTGTGTGTGTGTGTGTGTGTGTGTGTGTGTGTGTGTGTGTGTGTGTGTGTGTGTGTGTGTTTTGCACTAGCTACCATTGGTTTTTGTTATTAGTGAAAAAAAATCAAATATCTTAAATAAGACTCCAGGTAAGAAAATTACCTACCATTCAATGACTGCTTGACATGGCTACAGTCTACCAATACAAGTCTTACTAAACCCTCCCTCCTTAAAAGGACTATGCAATGAGATTTAGTATCTGAAGGCAATGTTGGACTGATTTAAGTGATTTAAGACAAACAGAAATGATGACTAAGTAAGGCGAACTAATTCCTAGACCTAGTTTCTTAAGGTAAAATAAAATCAAGTCCACTTAGAGTTTAAGATGGCATTTAAATAAAAATGCAAAACAAAATAACGTCTGGCTAGAAACTATTGATAAAATATCTCCAAACTTCTCTCTAAATTACCTACTATACTAGGAGGGACAGAAATTTACAACAATGAAAACAAAGATTAACCAGCCACCTATTACCAGAATATAGAAGTAATTTCTATTAAATAAAGTTAATAAACTTTCATAGAGGCAAATAATCAATGATTCATCCTATGCAATTGAATAGGCCCATGTACCTGAACAATGATAGACTTTTCCCTTCCCTGACTTTCTACCCCAGTACAGAAGCCCAGGAGGTCAAACAAAAAATCTGCCTCTCTTCTGTGGGTGCTACTCTTTGGAGGGCCAGAGAATTGTTCTCTCTCTCCTCCAATTTATCTACATTCATTCATAGAATTCAACTGTTAGGAAACTGTAGAGCAGGAAGTGATGATAGAACATATTTTGGAAGGCATTTTTCCCATACATAATGCTTCATAGGCAAGACAAAGGCAGTTAGTGATACAGAATGAGATTACCACCTACTCCATCAGTTCTGAGTGTTCAAGAATAGGCAGAAGCAGAAGGAGAGCCCACATCGGTCCAGCAGAGCTACACAAGGAACACCCATCAGTTCTAGAGACTGGTTAGTAGCTGTGCATCTAAGTGGCCCTCTAGCCACAGATCTAGGTGTGGGGTAGTGAGCAAAACCAAGAAATCTACACCATGCACATTCCTTCTCTGTTAGCAAGCACCAAGTCTCCCTAGAGCTCTACTTTGCTTAAAGATCAATAAAGATGGGGTACTGCATGGGGCTACAGAAAAAAACAATATCACATAAGGGGAAAGTGGCTCACCCAGAAGGCTAACCTAAAGAAGCATACCTCTGAGATGATTTACTACAGAAATCAGAAGAAAAGTCTAAGAAACGAGCATTGTATCTATGAAAATCATAATATGTCCCCATAAAATTGAAACAGAAAACCAGAGAGAAGCCCGAGATAAACTGATATCAGGATGAGTTTCAAAGACTGGCACTAAGATGACATTTTAGGTTCTTAGAAAATATGGTGGCTAGGTCTAATTCTGATTCTTAAAAAAAGGAAACAACACAAAACTGTTAGAATACCTAGATGCACCCGTTAGGTAAAAAATGATCGGAGTTTTTAAAAATCTTTAATATCTAAAATAATATCAAACAACATTCAGAACTCACCACTCAGGTTTCAGCCCCTTACTTGTGAAGGTTGTTCTTTTTTCAAATGTTGGAGCAAATCAGACCATCACAAACCCAGAGGGATGGCATTCTATAACATTTTTTTTTTAGCAGAAATGTGGAAGTGTTAAAATAAATTCATTACCTCATTTCACTGTCCAATTTACTTTCTTCTTTAAGTAGCAACAGTAAATATTTAAGAAAGCAAATCCCAAGGAAGTTCTCATAGAAATTTTGCAAGAATTTTATGAAAATCTTTTAGGAGAGGCAGAATGGTGATTTCAGGATATTATTAGAGTAACTTTAGCTGCTGTACAAACACATATGACATTTGTATATTGGCTGAAATGCAATAGAGTTTATCTATCAAAAAACATCTGTCACTTACAAAACAGCTCAAGGGGAATGCGTCAGGAGGCCAGAGTAGCCCTTCCACCTTTGGGCACCCAGGCTAGCAAGGGTTCTGCAATCTTGATCATATGGCCTTCAAAGTTGTCACCATCCTATCCTGACATTCAGATGGAACAAGAAAAAAACAGCACTGTCAAGGTTTGGATGTGAAGTGTCCCCTAAAAAGCTCCTGTTAATGTAGGTATATTCAGAGATGAGATAATCAGATTATAAGAGCTGTAACCTAATAAGCCCAGGCTAGTCTGAATGGACTAACCAGGGGTAAATGTAGGCAGGTGGGGTATGGTTGGAGGAAGTAGGTGTCCCCTGGAAGGGTTTGTCTTCCCAGCAGCCCCTTCCCTTTGCCCTCCACTGCTTCCTGGCTGCAATGAATAAAGCAGCACCTTCCACCATGCCCTTCTGCCATAATCATTTTGCCTCACCTTGGGCCCACAGCAATGGAGTTAGCCCACCATTAAATCTGTGAAACCATGATTCCAAATACAAACTTTTCCTCCTGTAAGTTACTGGGTATTTTGGACATAGCAATGAAAAGCTGACTAATACAAGAATACAAGACAACACTTTCTATACATTCACCCTTTTCATAAACTATATTTTTCACTTTTTATTTCCTTTAACTTTTAGAGCAAAAAGAATTTGAATGTTCCTAACACACACAAAAAAAAATAATAAATGTTCAAGGTGGTAGAAATGCTAACTACTCTGATTTGATGTATATTATGTATTGAAATATCACACTGAACCCCATAAGTACACTTTTTAGGAATCAAAGTTTTTAAATTTTTTCTTAATTAATAAAAATTTTATTTATTGTAAAATATAATTGTTTAAATATGTATACATTGTCAAATGGCTAAATTAAATTATTTCACTTATGTATTACTTTAATAGATTTCTTGAACTCATTCCTCCTATCTAACAAACTTTGCATCCTTTGACCAACATCTCCTCCAAACATCCTCCCCCTTCCCTTCCCCAGCCCTTATACTCTATGAGTTCAACTTTTTTAGATTCCAAGTATAGTGAGATCATGAAGTCATTTGTCTTTCTTGCCTGGCTAACTTAACAATGTCCTACAGATCATTCATGTTGCTGCAAATCACAGAATTTCCTTTGTTTTTAAGACCAAATAGTATTCCATGCCACATTTTCTTTATCCATCCATATGCTGAAGGACACTTACATTGATTCCAAATCTTGATTACTGTGAACAGTATTGCAACAAACAGAGGAATGCAGAGATCTTTGACTTGATTTCGTATCCTTTCAGATATATCTGCAGTAATGAAATTGCTGGATTGTATAATAGCTCTATTTTAAAATTTTTGAGGAATTTCCACATGGTTTTCTATAATGACCATATATGTTAACATTCCCACCAATATCATATATGGGTTCCCATTTCTCCACATTTTTGCCAAAACATGTCTTTCATCTTCTTGATAATAGCCATTCTAACAATGTGGAGTGTTTTTATAGTTCAATATTTATTTCTCTGATGATTAGCAATGTTAAGTTTTTAATAAACCTATCTTACATTTGTATGTAATAAAATAAAGTTTATTAAGCAATAATTACAAATTATATATGAGAAGAAATAAATTAGTAGAATGGGCATGGCAGAAAGTCAAAAGTAGAGGCTAGAGTTGTGGCTCAGCAGTAGAGCTCTCACCTAGCATGTGCGAGGCCCTGGGTTCAATCCTCAGCACCACATAAAAATAAATAAATAAAATTGACAACTACAACTAAAAATTGAAAATATTTTTAAAAAAGAAAATCAAAAGTAGTATAGATGATAAACTTGCAGAATACAGAGAAAGAAAACAAAGAAGTGAAACTGTCGTTGGATTCTATGACAACTGTTTTCTACAGAATAACACTTAGAAAATCAGGTAGACTTTTAGAATCAGTGGCATCTTGTAACCACTGTGGACCAAGGAGCTGTCATGGTAAGGTTTTCATGGCCTGGGCATGGGTGAACTTGGTCTCAGCTGCTCATGTTGTAAGCACTTTAATTGAGTTATGTACATTGTTGTGATTACATGTGAATTTAATTGCCATTTAAAATGTCTTTTAAAAGATTACACTATGGTTTGGCATTGAAACAAGAAGTTATTGTGTATGCAGAAAGGCGTGGAATTGGAGCAGCAGGATGTAATTTGATGTTACTGAAGCAAAGATCTGTTATTGGAGCATGACTGCAATTTTTTTAAGTATTTTACAGGACCCAAGAAAGGAAGGTATCTTTTATCCTTAAGTAGAAGCTGTGTTGTGTTTTGTAACTGAGATTCATGCACAAAAAAAAAAAATTGCCTATCTCATGCCAAACAAAGCAACTAAATAGAAAAGAAACTGCCAAGTTCCTCAAAAAAAAATCAATGAAACATACATTAAAAAAAAGCCAGTGTGATTGACAATTTCACAGGACTGTAATTATAGCATTACTTCAATTTAATTGGCAGTTTTTCCTTCCTTACTTGTACATAATATAGTGTTTCTTACAATCACTAACTTAGTAAGATACAGTAAATATAAAAGTTGATAGCTACGGAAGACCAAGAATGAAGATTCAGCCCAAGAATTATTTTCTCAAGAATTCCAGATCAAAAGAGAAGCAATAATTGAAGATATACTAAAAGAAAACTTTCCAAAAAGAAATCAGAAGAAGGAGAGCTAAGAAGAAAGAAATGAGTTCACCATGTTCCAGTAAAAGTAACCAAGAGGTGAGTATAATGGTACATACCTATAGGACCAGCTACTCAAGAGGCTGAGGCAGACAGATTGTTTGAGCCCAGGAGTTCAGGCCAGCCTGGGCAACATAGAAAAAAAAATTAACCAGGAGAAACTCACACTCAGAAATATCCAGACAAGTTTTAAATTATAAACAAAGAACGGTTCCATGAACACCTGGACCAAAGAAAAAGGAGATGGACAATCTAGGAAGGAATAAGAATCATGCTGATATTAGTCTCCTCTTCCACAATAGAGCAATCAATGCCTACGGATCTCCAACATAGAAAAGATGTAGACTCAAGAATTTTACTCCCAAATAGGTTTTACTTAGACAAAGAAATTCAGTATGTCTGCAATTCACATATTCTTCTTTATATCATTTTAATAAATATATTCCAACTGCCTGAATAATGAGTTGACATTAGGAAGTCAAAAATGGGAGCATCAAAGTATTAGAAGATGAGCCGTGAGCATTGGACCCAATTCAACATAGAAATCATTCTAAAATAATTAAGTATAGTTAAAAGGCAGAATATAAGCTTCAAAAATACTCTAAAGAGCCATGCAGCATCAAAAAATAGTAACCCAGATCCCAAACTCATTTCTAACTAATAAACTTTCAAGTAGGAAGGGGAAGCCAGGGAGTAAAAATGTACAAAATTCTTCATCCCGCACAGTTGTGAGTCTAAAAATGCCACTTTCTTGACTTCAGAGAAATATTGTTTGGTACTCACATTTTAGAAGTATATTATGTAGGAGAGTAGGGACTGTGTTTTAAAAGATAAATAACACTTGGCCCCTGCCTCAAGATATTTACAGTCCAAAGATCTTTGGCCAACACACCAGATAGATTTCAGTTTGTTACAAGAATAAGCAAATATTAAACTCCTTCACAAAAAGCTTGAAGACAACCAGTATTCAAAAGATGTTTAGACCTTACTGCCTACCAGTATTTCCCATTCCTTCTGGCAAAGATTCCTACAATCTGGTGTGAAGGGACAGCAGCATTCCTGGTCACTGTGGTCCTCTGTATACCTTAGGATAGGTTCACCTGATTTCAGTATGATTCATTACAATCCAAAAATGGACTGGTCTTATTCAGTAGAACCACTAGTGTCCTGAAAAAGACATAAAAATTCACACCACAGGAAAGCTTTCCATGGTAACTATTGTCACACACACACACACACACACACACACACACACACACACACAGTGCTGAGGCCCAAAATCAGTATGTATGTATATATATATATATATATATATATATATATATATATATATATACACATACATACATTCATACATTTTCCATCTACAATTTTAGAACTGCTATCCAAGTTTTTTCCAATTTTATAGCTAAGGAAACAGATACAACAAGATTGTTCTTCATAGTTGCACAGCCAAACAGAAAGGGATCTCCAAGTTAGAAACTTCTGGATCAAAAGTTCATTGTATCCTACCATACCACTTTCCTAATCCAAGAAAAAAGTGAAGAGAAATTTTTATTGAAGTATTAGTACAGATCCTGCCTTTTTTACAAAATAATGAAAATAGAGCAATGCACTGAACTCATTAACCTTCCCTAAAACATTCACAAATAGAATAGTAGGCTGTTCTAGGGCCAACGAGCTTTCTAACAAAAAAAGATTCTGAGATATTAGCCTGCAGTGTGCTGGTCTCAGGTTTGATTGGCAAGTACCAATTAAAGGGCCTTCAGTCCTCTTTGTGTCTTGAGTATGAGTACCCTGGGATAACGCTTCTCTTGCCAGGAAGGAGGATCCGATGATTTCCTCTAGGTATTACAAGTTCTACTGACTTGCTCCTTCTGGGCTTGCTGACTTGTTCCTTGAGGACAGGACAACATTGACAAGAGAAGAAAAGTGAGGGGAGAGGGGATCTGTAGTGTGAAATGTTAAACATCAGCAAGGAGGAATTTTTAATCCTAAAGCCCCCCAAAAAAATTATTCACAATTTAATAAGATGGTGTTTCCTCCTCTGTGTATGGAAGAGCACAGCTCACCTTAGGGTGGTTACAGAACTGGAGCCTTCCAGGAAACTGAGGCGGCACAAAGACCCCCTCCCCTTGAAACCCTGATTCTTCAGATCAGGTCAGAAAGATTTCAGACATGTTGCTCAGAGTAACAGGAATGAGTTTCTTGAATGGATAGGGACTAGGGAAGGGGGACACTCTCAAGAGGAAGAGCCGGTCCTCTCACAGAGGAGAAGGGACAACATGCCTCTCTAGTACCCCAGTTTTATTGGGGTGAAGAGAAGTTTCCAGAGAATCCCACCCAGGTCCACCTCTTGACTTCTGACTAACAGAAGGATGACATCAGACTTTCAAGTCTCCACTGCCATGACCACTCTGGATCACTTTGGTCCAGGCTGACCAGTTCTAATTGGATCAGATTCTGAACCATAAAACCTTATCTTTATCTCCCAGAGTTTCAGGATCTGGTCTATGAAAAGGGTCATATAGTCTCCCCCTTCAGGGTAACTTGGGTTCCTCTAACTCACATTATTTCGGCCTGCCCTTCTCCTGAAGATAACAGGTAAAGAACATTCTAAGGAATGTGACATAGCCTGTCCACTTCAGCCAGGAAGGGCTGCAGATAAACTGCTTCTTGGAAAAGACAGCATGTGGGGGTCAGCTCAGTGGCCCCATTTTATAGAATAATCCCCTTAACCTTGTGTTCCCACCGTTCACACCTGTTTGTCTCCTAACGGTATCACCCTACTCAGTGACTTGTTTCCCATAAACCTGTGCACACAGTCAGACCTCACCATGCCTTGGGGATTGATCCAACCCCGACCCCCAGGCCAATCGACACAGAGAAGCCATCGGCTGCAACTCCAGCACCTCAGGGTCCATGCCCACCCCACGCGGTTCCTCCTCTCTGGGACTGTGGAGCCAGCCCCTGAGCCCACCGCAGGGCCGCGCCCTCCCTTGCCGCTCTGGGCCCAGCTGGCAGTGCAGCTGCTGCAGATGGGCGGCGGCTGCCACCTGTCGGAAGTCTCTCTCCCAACCACACTCAGCCGCCCCGCCCCAAAAACCCTCCCGAGGATTATCTGCCTGGCGGGTGGCGGCTCTCCGGGCAGGGCGGCCTACAGAGAGAAACGTCTTTCTTTCAGGTCATTCAGGCCACGAAGCCACGTAGGGAAGTGTGGATGTGTTTGGCCTCCACCTTCCTCGGGGATCTGGCGGGCCTCCTGGGAATCCGGAAAGACTACACAGCCTGGCCTCCGGGAATACTGCATTAACAACCTGAACCCCAAACCCGGGCGGGCCAGCTCTACCTGAACAGTCTTATCAGTTGGAAGGAACGCAGGCAGGCTACCGCAGAGATCTTTAACCCCAGATTCAAATGTCAGACCGCCTGCATTAGAATCCCCAGGGCAGAGACCCAGGCAACTCTTTCTGCAGAGTTCCCCCAGGCGATCCAAATGTGCGGGCAGGTTGTGGACCCTCTCAGTCAGAATCTAGATGACCTCTTCTGATTACCCCCACACACTCTTCATGGAATGAACCCAAAAATGACAGCCTCTGTGTTTGGAATGAGGATGGTCCACCCAGGGCTCACCACCACCCAGACCAGGGGTTCCAACCTCCTAGCTCAGGCTATGCCTGGTGTCTTAGGAACTGTTTTCCCAACACCCCTAGGCTGAAAGAAAGGTGTATGAGTTCTGTCCGTCACCAGGTGAGGTCCCAGATACTAAGGGACCTAAGCCTAACAGCTTAGTAGCCACTGGAGTGCATATGCATTAACCCCCAAAAATGATATTCTTATTTCATTCTTAAAATACCACAACTACTTACTAATGGGATGTAGCTATTGGGCACTGAAAAAAATTCTCAAACCTTTTAATTGGATTAGACACTGTCACCCCATTTCCTTTCCTATATTGATTTTCCCATGATACTTGCTGTCACAGCAACCATTGAAAACCCAGCCTCTGGAAGATACTATATTATCACAAAGCATGTGGGGCTATGTTGAAACTGCCAACCATCCTGAACTGCTTAGTAGTTTCAACATGTCTGACAGATGTCAAGTAGCATCGTAACCTTTAACATTCCCACAGATGACCTGTGGACTCACTACAGCACCCCGAATACCTTGGCACATCCTGCTCACCATCTAAGCTCATCCCATTCTCCCCAGGGTTCAAGGTGATTCTGCTGAAAAGACCTTCTTGCTTCCCTTGAATCCACCAAGCACTTTCATGCACTTTGTCCTTGTGCTTTCTCTGTCTGGAAGGCCCTTCCCCGGGTCTCAGCACGTCTAATGTCTCAACCTTCATGTCCTTGTTTAAATGTATCACCTCCCTGAAGCCTTCTCCAGCCTCCCCAAACCACCCTCTGCATATTGGCCTTTTCCTTGTCTTTGTAGCTCTTACCACCGTCTGAAATGATCCTGTTTACTTGCTATTTTCTATCTTCCCACTAGAACATATGCTTTTGACAGCAGAACCCAAAATGCTCAGTAATAAGCAGTCAATAAATAATTGATCCATGAATGAATGCAGCCACCACACCCAGATCAGAGGAAAGGTCTGAATAATGTGCTTCATTTGTGCTATCCCTGTGATCTTCACACAGCCTTCTGAAAATAGATATTAACGCCACTTGATAGATGAAGAAATCAACATTCAGAGAAGCCTTCAAGTCTTCATAACTGAACTGACTGAGCTAAGATTCAAATTCAGGTCTCCCCAGCTCCAAAGCCTGCTTTTTTGTAAAACCACATTAACATCCTATTATATACCTTAAATATACACAGTAAAAAAAAAAATTAAACCATATTGCCTTCCATGTGCTTCCCATTACCTGCCTTGAAAAACTGAGGTCAGAGGCAAAGTCAGGAAATGGAACCTGGGAATTAATTTCTAGACTCAGTAGAGAATCTGGCCCAGTAGACATTTATCCTCTAAGGTCCCAGCCCCCCACCTCTGAGAGACCAGCAGAGGTGTACCCCAGGAAGGCCTCGCGCTGCTATTTCCTCTGACTGTGAGTACTGGGGAGGCCTCTTGAAGCCATATCTTCTGGACTGGTGCTTGTTCCCCTATAAACTTAATGACACATGTCACAGTCATGGCTGCCTCTCAGAGCCAAGCTCCTATGGTTTATCCTGACAGGTAGGAGGCGAGGGGGTGCTGCACTCCAGGATTTGGTGGAGCACAGTCATGCCCCTGTGCTGCACTGTGTACTGAGGGAACACACATTTAGACAGTCCCTCAATGGGACAGAATTATAAGGGCACAGGTATCTGCAGTCCCCGGGGAATTTTAGGTTGCCACGGCTCCTACAGCAAAGGGGACACATGAGCCAGAGGATGGATGACTGGACACTGATTTTGAGAACTTTATACAAAATAGAGATCAAAATTTGGTCTGTAAAGTCAGGGAATCTGTGCTTTGTCATTTCCCCCTCTTCATATGGTTTGATTTTACCATTCCTGTTAAACTGGGTGGTTGCGGCAGAAAAACAATTCACCTTTCCCCTCCTCGTGACTATACTCCCCTTTACCTGGTCCTGCTGACTGCTTTTTTTTTTTAGGTAAAATTGTGTTGGTTCCTCCTCCAGGAAGCCTGCCCCGGCTCAAAATACCCCCACTGCACCCTGGTGCTCACTCTGCTGCATTGTAATTATCTGTGTGGGGACCTGTCTCCCCACCCAGGCTGTGAGCTGTTCTGAGGCAGGAACTCATTCACTGTTGTATCTCCAGCCCTTAGCACCATGCTGGACAGAGTTAAATAAATATCTGGGATAAGAAGAATTACTAAATTATCAGACTACATGATCTGACAGATGGTTACCATAGTTCTAATCTCTGTGCTACAAGCATTCATAAGACCTTGACGTTAGAGGTCATGTAGCCCAGCACACAGGTCCCTTGTCCCAAGATCCCTGCACTGAGAAGGGTAACCTGAAAAAAACCACAAAGGCGAAGAGAACAACATCCAAGGACAGGCTGACCAACAGGCACTGTCATTTCTGAAGGCTGAGCTGTGTCACTGACTGTTTAGAACAAGCTGTTCATGATCTTCTATCCCAGGTCAGGGCTCCAGCCTCTCCAGCTCTGCATCAGATCACTGTGATGGCTCCTTCTTGGGCTGGTGACATCACCTCCATGATCAGCAGAAACCCAGACTCCTGCCCAACAGAAATAGTTTTCCAGGAAAGCAAATAACATGAGACTGGTAGCAAGGAACAGGCAACATACAAGAACAAAGGAGACGGCATTTAACAGCAGAGTTTGCTTCGCCTCCCCTGGGACCCACACTGGGACCCGTGGGTATTGGACTTTAGTCACCAGCCTCTGCCCTGCTGCTTTGTTTCAGAAACACAGAGGACCTCTTTAATCATAAGCAGAAAGCATGGCTGGCATGGGAGTCTGTAGAAACCACCTGAGGTCAGCAAATGAGAGAAATGCCGCAGCTCAGGAGAAAGGCCAACTCTCACCTCTGCCCGCAGAGAAATGGCGGCTTCTCTGCGGCTGAACCTGAAGAGGCTACAGAGACAACAAACACAAGGTAACCAAGTGTCTAATGACGGGCAAGAGCAGAGAATGCAGGAAGGTCATGGGACAAATGAGAAAGGACAAGAAGAAAGAGTCAGATGAGCACAGAGAGATGAAGGTTGAGAACTTAACGAATTGAACACGCTTTTGCAATCATTGGGAGTCGTGACAGCATGAGGAGGGTTATGAAAGATAACTAGAACGCTCTAGATCTCTTTGCTGTTATCTCCAAAGCCAGACTTCATCTTCTTTTAGCTCCCCAACTGTAATCACCCAGGGCTTAGATCCCAAGCCCCTGATAACCCAACTGCTGACATGTCCCATGGCCATAGGACTTATCACAGCTGCCTCACTGGGGATCAAGAATGGCCCCTGAAGTGGAAGCCCTTCATTCTGGCCTCTCCATCATAGGCTTCTACAATGGCACCCACTTGCCTTCTTTGGACCCGTTGTTACTCATCTCCCCCTGACAAGCAGCCAGGAACCTTCAGGCTCTGGAGTCCAGGGGAGATGGTGCCTCATCCCCATCTAAGGCCTGTCTCCCAAAACCAGCATGTGCCCCAAACCACCCTCTTCCAGCCCACTTCCCTTCCAGAGGATGCCACTCCCACCACTGCTGTCCTCGTGGGCTCAAGCAAGACCCTCTCCTGATGTCACACAATGACATGTTTCCCAAAGTCTGGCTGATTCTGTTCTTGACTTCGTGGGTGAGACATCAAAGCTCAGCTCTAGCGAGCCAAAAAGCTCAGGTTCTTTTTAGTCCCATTTGAATACAGGCTAAAATTTGGAGGTCCAATCCCACTAAGGTTCCCTTCACATGTCAATATCAACAGATTCTCTCAAAACTATCAGCTCAAAGTTGCAGCTTCATAAGATGACACTGCAGGGCTGGCTCTGCCTGTCCTGTGCAGCCCACCTGCAGCTCCCTTGTCCCACCACCTCCAAGCCCTTCCTTTTGTGTACAGCATCCTTTTCAGTAAGGCCTACTCACCCCCACTCAGAGGACTTGAACCCTGCCCTGAACATCTGGCTGAGACACACACCTGCCTGACACATAGGAGGTGCTCAACATGCTTCTCAACTGGAAGGGGGTGATTGAAAGTGGGCATGAGGAGATAAATCCTCCAGGGCTACAGTGGGAACACTTGCTGGTCACAAAAATCTAATTTTATTACAGATGCTGAAGGCAGGAATTTAACTCTGGGAATATGCTGCCAAATTCACAAATGGAGAAATCTGCATTTGTGAGGTTCATCTATCAAATTACAGGACAGACTGCATTTCACAAAGTTCCTTCCTTCCCTGGACTAAGTTCTCACCATTGGAAAAATGAGAAAATTTGACTTATGTCACTTAAAACACCTCCATGTTCTTTCTTGAACTCAGAAATGCCTGCATTCCAGCTTTAGGTAGCAGGTCTGATCCCCTAGGGCTCAATGCTGGGTTCCTGAGTGGACTTGGAGAGTCAATGAGCTCACCTCTCACCAGAAACTGGTGAGAGACATGTACCTTTGAAGTTATTTAAGCCATTGTTTTCTTGGGAGTTTATCTTACAACAACTTACAGCTCCTTGTGCCCTAAGGAATAACAAGAGCAAGCAATTTCCTGGCAGGAGTCACATCTGGTTTCAGCTCACAATAGAGATAATACCCTCTGAGGAGCAACTTAATATAATGTGGTGGTTGGGAGCACTCCCAGTAATACTAAAGTTTCCCCAGGGCCTCCCCAACACCACCTGTGTTAAGGGACAGTATGGCCTCTCTTCCAATAGCTTAGCTACCTCTTTCCCCTTCCTTTTGTGTGGAAGAGGGACCCAACAGCACCAGCCCACAGCCAGCAGCAACACTGGCCAGCTGAGTAACCTTGAACAAGACACTTGCCTCTCAGGGAAGCCTTTCCCTCCTTCCTCATAGTCAAGGGCTGGGTGAGGTCAGTGGTTCTCAACCCCAGCTATGTACCAGAATCACCCAGGAAGCTTTAAAAAAAAAAAAAAATTGGTCTGACATGGAAGTCAACATCTCAATGAAAATCAAATTTCTATGGGGCAGAGAATCTCTACCTTGGGAACTAAATCTAGTTCTCAGGTTGACTTCATCAAACCATGTTGCTCTGGTCATAATCCAGCCCTGCACTGCCTTTGCTGGACCTCGTGTCTTATTTATAGCCTAACACTGAGAATACAATCAGATATCACACATTGTAGATTCTTGCTTTTCCCTATAAAATGTTGCTGTCTTAGTGACTAAAATCCCATATTTCCTGTGCTTTGTTTCAGAATGCATGAATGGAACTCTAATTGGGGTGGGGGGGACTAAGGTTAGCTGCTTTTCAATCCTACAGGGTCTCCAACAGATTCCTATAGCAGAAAGAACAGGATCTGAAATCATTTGACCTGGATTTGAATCCCAGCGTTGCCAATTATTCGCTGCATTGCTCCAGAAAGTGACATGGTAGCATCCCCTCTGAACAACATGGCCACTTTAACTGTAGCCCAATAGCATCCTGCCTGTTGCACAGCCAGAAACGGCAACCCTGACTGAACCCCAGAGTCCAGTTTCTTTAGCTATAAACTGGGAGTGATAATAACTACTACACAGACCTGAAGCAACAATGTAAAACAGCAAGCACCTAGCCTATATAAAGTGCTCAATAAATGTTCATCATTTTCTCCCATTTCCCCTAAAGTGCCCTATATCCCCAAACTATGCATTTGTACCATTGAGATCCTCGCAGGACCTGCAGAGAGTCAAGGCAGGCTGAGATGGGCACCCTGACCAGCAAGGCAGCTGCCAACAGCTGTGCAAGTATGCATTACACACTCCTGTGCCTCTTGCTTTGTGATCTTCATAGGTTTGTCTGGTTCCTATCTATCACGGTTTTCTGGAAGATGTCTGTGGAGTGTCTGAAGTAGTGCCTTTTTCTAGATTTGCTCTATCAACCAGCAGCCATCCCACTCTCTATGCCCCAATGCAACATCAACACTCCTCAACCAACCAATCCACCCACCCACGAAGTTCTAAGGATGCCCCTCTCAGGGGTACATAAGCCATTCTTTGTGCCCTTCAACATTAGTGACACGATGACAGTGGGAAACACAGCAAAACAAATAGAGGGGTTGAATTCCAACAAAAGCTGTCTTGCCACTTCTATTCTATGGGAGCTCCCTGTCCCCTCCAATGTAGACAGATCACCTAGCTGCTAGGCAGGGTCTCTAACAGCCACTACACATGAGCTTCCATGTGGAGTAACTCACACCCACATCCATCCCTGCCAGAGGCATCCCCAGACTGTTCTGTTTTGTATTACACCTCCTACCATAGCAACAGGACACAGATTCCTCAACAGTCAGCGCATAGATGGCCAGAGGTTTCTGATATGACTCAGCAACAAAAAAGGGGGACAAGGTATCAACTGGACTTCGACCTTAGGAAACAGAATTGTTAAATGCCAAGGAAATAAGTCAGATGGTGGTGAGGGCAGAGGTTGAACTGCCTCAAGGAGGAGAGAGAGGTTGGAAGGACATCAGTGAGCTGAGGGGAAACCCAACAATGAAGCAGCAGCAGCCACAAGGGAAAGAATAGGCAGGAGTGGGGTGCAACGCAAGGCAGTTGTCAGCCTCAAGCAGAGGCCCCAAGAGAAGCAAGATCACCCCTGCTGTAGGGAACTCAGAACCAAAATGCAGGCTCTGTGAAAGTTCTTGCTGCCTTATTGCTCCACTGTCCTTTCTACTCCTTCCCCAACTTCTCTTTAAAGGGGACTGATTACCACAACTGAAGAACTCAGCTCAACGATGTAGCAAGTAGAGAAATGGGCAGAGAAAATCAGGAAAGGAAGCAATTGATAAGGAAGCCACCTCAGAGAAGAATAATTATTCCACAGTTTCTGGGAGTTATACCAGCATACATATAACCATTTGCAAATTCTTGTTTAGTGAAATGATGAGAAACGTGGAAATTGAAGCCAAGTTCTCTTTCATGGGTCACTCTGCAGAGTTGTTCCTTTTACTTGGAAGGCGAGATGAGAGGCTTTGCAATTAAGCTCTCTCCCAGTGGCCTCCCAGTGGCTCGCCTTGAAATACACCCTTGAGGCCACTAGAGGGAGATGCTTCCTTGTGAAAATTCACAGCCAGCTCCTACAACAGGACAGGGAAAGAAGCTGAGAAAAGTACACACAAAAACATGTCTCCTTCGGCATGGATGCCTATAAAATTCCAGGTAACTTTGTAATACTAAATATTCCTGGTAAACTATGGTACCTAGGAGAAGTCGCATTTTATTTTAATTTTTTATGCGTTGTTTTTAGTTATATATGATAGTAGAATCCATTTTGATATAATTATACAAGCATGGAATATATCTAATTCCAATAAGGACCCCATTCTGGTGGATGTACACAATGGTGAGATTCACTGTGGTGTACTCATATATGTACACAGGAAAATTATGTCAGATTTATTTCACTTTTTCCTTTTCCTATCCCCCCTCCCTTCCCTCCATTCCCTGTTGTCTAATCTACCAAACTTCTCCCCCCATTCACCCACCCACCCACCTTATTGTGGTTTAGCTTCCACATATCAGTGATAACATTCAACCTTTAGTTTGGGGGAGTTGGTCTGTAAAGTAGCATTTTAGAATAAGTCTTACTGTCACATCCTAAACTGAGCTGTTGGATTAAAGGAATTCACAGAAAATCTAGGTCAGGAGATATTACCCATGAAGAAAAGTAGGAATAGGAGTGACGAGAGTCAAAATCGAATTCTGCCTATGTTAGCTTTTGTCAAGTTTAGAATCTCCATGGCTCCAAGACTTCAGAGCCTCAAGAGATTTCCAGGTTTTACCATAACTTTTTTTTTCACTTGCACTTCAATGACAAACCCATCACCTTCTAGGTCAAGTGGATAACTACATTACAACTAAACCTCCCACCAAGGTTGTAGGGAGCACACTGTACTGACACCAGGTAACACTCCCAGATCTGCATGAGCAGAGGTCACCCAAGCTCAAGGGTCACACGACCCCCCGCAGGACACACTCCAGGAAGCATCAGCCACCCATAAAACAAATGCTGCCTATATGAAGTTTAAGCTTTGTTTTGATTTGGTTTGGGTTTTCCAGGAGTGAGAGCTATAAGGAACTGACACATTGGTTATACTTTAATCACACAACTTAAAAAAAATAACTAATTTAAATATAACCTGAGAAATAAGTAATCAATTACTGAATCATACACTTACAATTACTTTCGACAACCCTATAGCCCCAGCCTCCAGCAGTGCAGAACGGAGAACACTGAAAAGGATCCTGAGGAATGTACTATGTGGCGCCACCATGGCTGGCCTGCAGGAGGGAAAGCGCCCTTTAACAGCAGAGCACCGTGTTCCTCTTACCTGTCTTCTCCCGAGGTCAGGCCTTGTAAATGAGAGCCAAGTCTGGGGTTTTATCAGAGGCTGCAATGCTTTGGATCTTAAATGTCTGCCAAGGCCATGGGCTGCAGGCCCAGTTTCCTTGGTCGTGGGACACTTTGAGGAGGTGATTGTCCCCCTCCACAATGAGCAATATTTTGCCCTTTAACTTGTCATTATTTAGACGTTCATTAATGCTGTTAATTAGCATAAACCAAATTTCCTCCATTTCATTTCAGATACTCAGAATTGTTGCAGACGCTGAATGCAGGAACTCCTGCTCAGCTCTGGGAACATGCTGCCAAATTACTCATGATTCACAAAAAAGGAAAGCTGCATTTGTAAGGTTCGTTTATTTAAATTACACTCTGGGTAATAAAGGGATGCCAGATGTGTTTCATTTCACAATCTACATATCATCTTTCCTCAATTCTTAACATAACCCAAACAGGATTACTCTCTGACCTTAAATACTGAAAACACAAATATTAAAACCTTGTCTTGGTCCCTGAAAGTCAATCTTCATGTCATTGGAGAGGAGGTAGAATCAGCATTCAAGAATGATTTTGTAAGAAAACCCAATGGAGACAGAAGCAAGATGCAGGGGCAAAATGGCAGAATAACAGGATGGCAGAAAAGCTCTTGTCCAAGTTGCCAGCTTTGCTTATATCAACAGGTCATATTAAGTGACTGGCATCCGTAGTACATTATTGTTCATCGTGTCCTGAGGCAGGTTACAGAGTTAGCCACATTATGCAGCTTATTTCTCAGTTCCATGCTATAGTTGCAATATGTAACCTTAGGAGTTTGTGTAGCTCTCAAGAAAGTCCATTGTTTAAAGTTACTGTTATGTGGACAGGTTCAGGTGCAGCAGAGCTTGGTGAAACATTGTGGTTGTCAGAGAATTCCTTTATTCCCGGGAGCTGAGTGCCCGACATCAAGGTAGAGGCTGATCCGACTCTAGCACAGTCTCCTCATGTAGGGCATTGCCACAGCAGCTAGGCATTGCACATGTATTGGTTACCTTTCTAGTTCCTGGGGGAAAACTGCAAAATATTTCAAGTGTGGAAAACAGGGTATCTGTTACCCACCAGGAATTTGCTCACCAGGGGAATGCAGACCTATACATTTCCATAGCCAGAGTCCTTACATGATTTATTCCAAAACATGCTGTCCCAGCAAGGAACCTCAATTGTAAAATAATCTTCCAGACGGGACATTAGGATGATGGGTGTCCCTCCTCACACTTGTAGCATCATCAGCTGACAAGCTGTTTTCACAGGAAACAGAATACCTGCAGAAGGAGGTATTAACCTCCTAGAAGGGAAGAACATAACCATTCCAAAGCTCCAGGGTCAACCACAGCAATACAGAAGCACCCTGTTCTTTAAAGAGCTCGCCGGAGGAAGAAAAGGACATTTTAATTCTGCTGAGGCCCTAAAACAGGGGTCAGCAAAATATGTTCTGCAGGTCAAATCCAATTTTCTACTGGGTTTCATAAATAAAGTTTTACAGTAACAGATACAGCTAGTCAGTGACACACCGTCTATGCAGTTAATAGATTGTTTGACCCACACAGCCTAATATTGACTATGAGACCCTTCACAGAAAAGTTTGCCAACCCTTCTCTGGAAGATTTTCAGTTATACTCCAAAGATATTTAGGAGTACAACAGAAGACAGCCGTCGTGCTAGGAGGCTGAGGCAAAAGGATAGCAAGTTCAAGACCAGCCTCAGCAACTTAAGGAGACTCTGTCTCAATAAAAATTTTAAAAGCTGGGGATGTAGCTCAGTGGCAAAACATCCCTGGGTTCAATTCACAGTACCCCCCCCCAAAAAAAGCAATCATTTCTACAGCAAAATACCCTTACTCCATCCCTTTATCTCTTAGAAACAAACAACAAAATTATTTCCATCTGTACAATCCTCATACTCCCTCTAAAATCTGTATCATTCTTCTGAATTCAGAGAACAGAAAGTTTAGACATGGTCCTTATTAAATACTTCCACCCTGGTAGAAAACCTGGAGGGAGAGAGAAAGTTGAGGGTGGGTACCACTTAACCACCTTCTTATACTTCTAACTCTCTAACATCTATTTCTTTACAAAAGTGAAAAATACCTGGAGTAAAAAGGATAAATGTTCTACTTACAGAAATCAGAGAAGATAAACAACTTGCTTCCAATTACACTAGACCAAATTTTTATTTTTTAAAAAAAAAAGATGTTTCAGGGGCTGGGGGTTGTAGCTCAGTGGTAGAGGGCTCACATAGCATGCATGAGGCACTGGGTTCGATCCTCAGCACCATATAAATGTAAAATAAAGATATTGTGTCCACCTAAAACTTAAGAATAAATATTAAAAAAAAAGATGTTTCCAGAATTGAAGATTCATGCTACCCACCCCATCAAAGACCAATATTCAAGAGACAAAGAGTTGGTAGGAAGGAATCAGGTATGTTGAAGGGCTGGCAACTTGACAAGGTAGAGGGGTTGGCTGAGTCCCATCTCTGGGGCTCCGGGGTGCAAAGGGATTTTAAGGGAAGGAGAGGAGGAACAGGGCAGGAAGGGGAAGTACTGGGAAGGGTTTTCCTCATCCAGGCCTTGTCTCCTTTTTTCTTCTCTGAAACACTGTGCTGGACCTTGACCTCCTGGAGCTAGGTCCTGCCCTTGCAGACCTTAGTTTACTGCAAGTCCAGCCTCCCAGAAATTTATAGAACTAAAGACTAAATAGGGGTGTCACAAAGGTCACCAGATGTTCTGGGTTGGGTAAATCTAAAGAAAGCTTATTTAGTAATTTATGTTTTAACCATGTCAGTGGAACTTCTCTTGCAAAAAGGTTAGAGAAAGGCAGAAGGACAGAGAGGGGAACATGAAGGACAACTGCAAAAGAGCAGCCCTGTTAGAAGGCAGGGTTTCCACAAGGCACAGCCAGTATGAAAAAGGCCTAATATAAGATAACTGTAGTTTTGGGGGTGAGTCTCTGTGTCCTCCATTCTGTACTATTATTGGTCTACCCGTCTGTTTGGGTGCCAATACCATGCTGTGTTTGGTACTACTGCTCTGAAGAATAGTTTAAGGTCTGGTATAGTGATGCCACCTGCTTCACTCTTCCTGCTAAGGATTGCCTTAGCTATTCTGGGTCTCTTATTTTTCCAGATGAATTTCATGGTTGCTTTTTCTACTTCTATAAGGAATGTCATTTGGATTTTGATCAGAATTGCATTAAATCTGTATAGTGCTTTTGGTAGTATGGTCATTTTGATAATATTAATTCTGCCTATCCAAGAGCAAGGGAGATCTTTCCATCTTCTAAGGTCTTCTTTGATTTCTTTCTTTATTGTTCTATAATTTTCATTATATAGATCTTTCGATTCTTTTGTTAAGTTGATTCCCAAGTTTTTTGTTTGTTTGTTTGGTTGTTGTTGTTGTTGTTGTTTTAAGGCTATTGTAAACGGGGCAGTTTTCCTCGTTTCCCTTTCTGAGGCTTTGTCACTGATATACAGAAATGCCTTTGATTTATGGGTGTTGATTTTATATCTTGCTACTTTGTTGAATTCATTTGCTAGTTCTAGAAGTTTTCTGGTGGAACATTTTGGGTCTTCTAGGTATACAATCATATCAACAGCAAATAGTGTCAATTTGAGTTCTTCTTTTCCTATGTGTATCCCTTTAATTTCTTTTGTCTATCTAATTGCTCTGGCTAGAGTTTCAAGAACCATGTTAAATAGAAGTGGTTAAAGAGGGCATCCCTGCCTTGTTCCAGTTTTTAGAGGGAATGCCTTTGATTTTTCTCCATTTAGAATGATTTTTGGCCTGAGGCTTAGCATAGATAGCCTTTATGATGTTGAGATTTGTTCCTATTATCCCTAATTTTTCTAGTGTTTTGAACATTAATGGGTGCTGTATTTTGTCAAATGCTTTCTCTGCATCTATCAAGATGATCATATGATTCTTATCTTCAAGTTTACTGATGTAATGAATTACATTTATTGATTTCCATATGTTGAACCAACCTTGCATCCCTGGGATAAATCCCATTTAATCATGATGTACAATCTTTTGATATGCTTTTGTATTCAATTTGCCAGAATTTTATTGAGAATTCTTGCTTCTATGTTCATTAGAGATATTAGACAAAGGTGCCAAAAACATGCACTGGAGAAAAGATAGCCTTCAACAAATGGAGCTGGGAAAACTGGAAATCCATATGCAACAAAATGAAATTAAACCCCTATCTCTCACCATGCACAAAACTCAACTCAAAATGGATCAAGGACCTAGTAATAAAACCAGAGACCCTGCGTCTCATAGAAGAAAAAGTAGGCCCTAATCTCCATCATGTGGGATTAGGCCCCAACTTACTTAATAATAGTCCTTTGGTGCAAGAATGAAAATCAAGAATCAATAAATGGGATGGATTCAAACTAAAAAGTTTCTTCTCAGCAAAAGAAACAATTTGTGAGGTGAATAGAGAGCCTACATCTTGGGAGCAAATTTTTACTCCTCACACATCAGATAGAGCACTGATCTCTAGGGTAGATAAAAAACTCAAAAAGCTAAGCATCAAAAAAACAAATAACTCAATCAACAAATGGGCCAAGGACCTGAATAGACACTTCTCAGAAGGTGATATGCAATCAATTAACAAATATATGAAAAAGTGTTCATCATATCTATCAATATGAGAAATGCAAATCAAAACTACTCTAAGATTTCATCTCACTCCAGTCAGAATGGCAGCTATTATGAATACAAATAACAATAAGTGTTGTCGAGGATGTGGGGGAAAAGGTACACTCATACATTACTGGTGGGGCTGCAAATTGGTGCAGGCAATATGGAAAGGAATATGGATATTTCTTGGAAAACTGGGAATGGAACCACCATTTGACCCAGCTATCCCTCTCCTAGGTCTATACCCAAAGGACTTAAAAACAGCATTCTACAGAGACACAGTCACATCAATGTTCATAGCAATAAAATTCGCAATAGCTAAACTGTGAAATCAACCTAGTTGCCCTTCAATAGATGAATGGATAAAAAAAGTGACATATATACACAATGGAATATTACTCAGCAATAAAAGAGAATAAAATCATGGCATTTGCAGGTAAATGGATGGAGTTACAGAAGATAATGCTAAGTGAAGTTAGCCAATCCCCAAAAAACAAATGCCGAATGTTTTCTCTGATATAAGAAGGCTGATTCATAGTGGGGTATGAAAAGGGAGCATGGGACGGATAGATAAACTCTAGATAGGGCAGAGGGGTGTGAGGGGAAGGGAGGGGGCGTGGGGTTAGAAATGATGGTGGAGGGGCTGGGGATGTGGCTCAAGCAGCAGCGCGCTCACCTGGCATGCAAGGGGCACTGGGTTCAATCCTCAGCACCACATAAAAATAAAATAAAGATGTTGTGTCTCTCTCTCTCTCTCTCTCTCTCTCTCTCTCTCTCTCTCTCTCTCTCTCTCTCTCTCTCTCTCTCTCTTTAAAAAAAAAAGAAAGAAAGAAATGATGGTGGAATATGATGGACATTATTATCCAAAGTACATGTATAAAGATACTAATTGGTGTGACTAAACTTTGAATACAACCAGGGATACGAAAAGTTGTGCTCTATATGTGTAATTTGAATTGTAATGCATTCCACTGTCATATATAAATTTTAAAAAAATTAATTTAAAAATAAATAAAATTTTAAAAAAAGAAAGAAAAAGGCCTAAATGCACTTGAGGTGCCAGGAGTTTAAGTCAGGAGGAGAGAAAACAGCTGGTGAACTAAAACTAATAGCTCAATATTCTCAGTAAGCCTCAGTCCCCACGTTTGCATCAACCCAATACACATCCCCATGTGGCCTTAGAAATACACCTCAGGCTGAACTCAGTGGCACACACCTGTAATCCTAGAGGCTGGGGAGGCTCAAGCAGAGGATCGAGAGATCAAAGCCAGCCTTAGCAACTTAGTGAGGCCCTATCTCAAAATGAAAAATAAAAAGGGCTGGTAAAGTGGCTCAGTGGCTAAACACCCCTGGGTTCAATCCCTGGTACAAAAATAATAATAATAATAATAATAAAATATATATAAATATATATATATATATATATATATATATATATATATATATATATATATATATACACTCAGATCTCCTGCTTTAGGGAGCATAGTTAACACCAGCACCGTCATCCAATCCATCATGAAACACCCTTCATCCCCTGGGCTGCTCCTGTTAATCACCGAGCTCAGCAGCAGTAGAACCCACTTTACCATGGTTTTGCTTAACCATGATCCAAAAGTATTACACTGAAAACCATTCTGGGAGACTAGTATGTGAAAGGCCCTAGGTTCAAACCCCAGGACAGAAAAAAATCACCCACCGGGAGTAATCCACAAATTTTAAGTTACTTTTATACAGTTATAATTATTCCATTTTATTGTTAATTTTTTACTATTCCTAAATTATTTAGATAGGTATATATAGTAAGGGCTCTTTTCTTACAGGCCAGGGAATTTCTCTAAAGGGTGTTAAAAGGAAAATTTGTTGAAACAATTAAATTCAGTACAGTTTTCTTGAGCAAAATAAAAGCAATTAGTGATTCAGGCAGTTCCCAGAAGCAGAGCAGTTCTGAGAACTTCAACCAACAACGTGATCAGTCAGCCTTCACAGGAAAACAGGTCCCGCCATACACAACAACTTAATTGGCTATAGCCTAGTCAGTTAGTTACAGCTTAACTTGTTCACTGTTTATAGCCTCATCGGGTAACTGACTACAGGCTCTTCTACAACCAGCTAAACCTTCCTATGAGTAAATTCTGTATTGGTCTGTTGGGCCCAATGCAGAAGCTCAATCCCAAATCATGGCTTCCTACAGAATTTTACATGGTGAACTTTGGAATGAGGACTCTCAAAACTGTCTTAGAATTGTGCTTTACTCTGTGATTCTTTCTACCCACTCCCTCTTCCTGTTCCTTCTCCTTCATATTTCACAGTTATTTTCTCCCTATAATTCTCCAATTCGTACAACCCCATCTCGGCATCTGCTTCTCAGTGGACACAACACTGGTCTACACTGATGGGACCTGATCTGGTCTCTTGGGCTCCAGATCCTTTACTGCTTGGATGTATCCTGGCTTGCCTTCCAAAGACTCCCAACTGCTTCCAGATGAAAAGTCTCTGAACATGGCCTCCATATACATTTCCTCTTGTTGCTGTACAGATTTTCATTCAATGTCTTCAAGCAACAAAAATTTGCTACCTTACAGTTCTAGAGGTCAGAAGTCCAAAACAGGTTTCACTTCACCGAATTCAAGGTATTGGTAGAGCTACATCTTTCTAGTGACTCTAGGCAAGAGTTCATTTCATACACTTTCCAGTTTCTGGAGTCTGTCCATTTTCCTTAGCTATGGCTTCTTTGTTTTTCATTTTATTTATTTGAGGCAGGGACTCACTATGTTGCTGGGCTGGCCTCAAACTCCTGGCCTCAAGCAGTCCTCCTGCCTCAGCCTCCACAGTGGCTGGGACTATGAGCATACCACCAGGCCCAGCAGTCCCTGCCTCCCACCTTGAAAGACAGCAACAGACTGGAGTCAAGACTTCCTAACATCACGTGACTCTGAATCTTCTGCCTTGCTTTTTCTCTTGCACAGGTAAGGATACATTAGGCTCACCTGAATACGTACCCTAAAGTGTGCTGATTAGCAATCTTCATTACCCCTTACCATCTAATACAATCACAGGTTCTAGGGATTAGGAGGAGCATTATTCTGCCTACCACAGTCTCCACAGTCCTTCATAATCCACCTCCAACCCTCTTGCCCAAACCCATTTGAAGCCAGTTCAGAAACACATACAACATCCCAAGGAGTATTTCCTCCCTCAAGAAAACCATGTGTTTTCATATCACCTTGTGTTTCCTCATGCTGTCCCTCCTCCCAGAGGGTCCTTGCCAATAACTTCCATCTTCCAGTTAATTTAACTCATTAAAGAAGAAGCTCCACCCTAAGCCACCACAAATCACTGGAGAGCCTGTGCACAGCAGAGGCATATGGGAAGGCTTAGGTGCAGAGGATGAAATCCAGCCCACATTCAGCTCTTTCAGCCAGGCCTGCAGCTGCAAGCATCAGGAAGAAGGTAGCATGCCCCGGGAAATGTGCTTTCCTAACTCATCTGGCCAGAGGAGTGATGTATAGAATAACTTTTACCTAAATCTTTCTTCCTCTAATTACACCATTTTCTAACTGCAAATCCCTGAGTTACATATCTCCTATTTGCTATTATAATATTTTATACATATTTACTATTGTTACTATTAACATTTGTCAAAACCTATCATACCTCACCCTACAGCACTCATTGTTCTCTAAGGACCTAGACTCGGATTTTTTTTTCCATGTATATTTTTTAGGCTTCAATAGGCAACTGTCAAATTGTTTCAAAATGTTTCTGAATCAAATTGTTCAGTATTTCTTCAGCAAGGCTACTGAGCACCACTTGCATACCATGGCTGTGTAATAAGTTTTACACACAAATGCTACCACCAGAGGAGCCAAATGGTAAGAGTCTATACCCGGATTACCTGCTGAATAACAAATTTGCTGTTCAAATTATTGTGTTATGGTATTGTAGTCCTGGCAATGGATGTCACACTGCATTTATCTCTTGACCAACTCTTAAGAAAATATTCTAATGTTAAAAGAAGAACAAAACAGAAAATGCTGGGGTGGAGGAAAGCAGCCCCCACCACTGAGTGAAAAGATTGGGATTTAAACATCTTTTTAACAAATGAAACACAGTAACATGCAGTGGCTTAGAGCTTTGGAGTTAGAGACAGCCTGGGTTAGAACTTCTTTTCACTTACCAGCTGTTAATCTCGCCAACTTAAGGTGGTTGTTGTGAGGATGCAGTAGATCATCAGGCATAAATGGAGGCTTCTCAACTGAGACCAGAAGATGGGAAGGACTTTTTCCCTTTCTTTTTCTTTTAGAGAGGTGATGAGGCAGCGCCTCTCTGGAATCAAACGGGCTCTTCTCCACCTTGGTCAAGATGAGGCCATGCTTTACAAAGTTCACATGAAAAAAGAGTTCACATAGAGCCAGGCAACAGGATTGGGGGCTTCGGGGGCTGGGGGAAAAGGTTGAAAGAGGAATCCAGGAGAAGAGAAGTCTAATGTTACCCTCAAACAGCTGAGAGGGATGGGGAGGGCCCACACAATGGCAGAAACAGACCCATGGCCAGGAGCTACAGGGAGAAACCTAGATGCTTAATACAGAAAGAGTTCCTTGAAAAGAGGCCGAACAATTGTGGAATGGGTTGCTGGAAAGAGAGTTGACCCAGCTGACCTCAAGCTTCATTTGGATGTGGTACTGCTGGAGTCCTGTACTGTGTGGCAGTTGGTCTTGTAACAGAGGCCAGGGGCCACTTCATGCTTTTCTTGCTTTGAATATAAACCTTGCATGGCAGTTGGATTTTTTTTTCTTATTTTTTCTTCTTGCTCTCCTCCTCCTCCTCCTCCTCCTCCTCCTCCTCCTCCTCCTCCTCCTCCTCCTCCTCCTCCTCCTCCTCCTCCTCCTCCTCCCTAACTGTGGAGGAAGTAAGATTAATATTCTTCCTGTCCTAGGTCCAGTCATCTGACCAAAGGAATAAAGGAATCTAGACCTAGGAACTGGTGCCAGAAAGTCTGAGAAACAGCACTCTCAAAATCACCATCAGAACATTAATCACATCTACTGATAATTACACTCCAAGCCTAATCCCTGAATTTCCTTTTTAAAGACCTTTGTTCCGTCTTGTAGGGGAGATCAATGGTTGTCTCCTGTTCTCTCCATTTGCTAACAAATCAGTAAAACTTCTTTTTCCTTTTTCTCAAAAACCTTGTCTTCATTGTTTGGTTCAGCACCGGGGACAAGGACCAAATTTTTGGCATCAGTCTCACCACCTTTAAGAGCCCTTCCATCTCTGAGAATCTACAGAAGAGAGAGGTGGTCAAGTGCTGCCTTCCCCCTGAGCGGTTCTTTGCCAGTCATACCACTGCTTGACACCAGGAGGTGTGGCTCCTGCCAAAGGAGCCATAGCACTGAGGATTCCAGAACCAGTGGGAAAAGTTAATTGCCCACCCTCAGCTAAAAGACTACCTGTGAGGGAAGAATAGTGTTGTGAGTCCAGCTTGGTTGTGCTCCCACTGTTCCAAACACATTGCAAAAATAAAAATGAGAACTATAAGAAATAGACAGGCTGGAAAAAAAATGTATAAACATCTCTTTGAATTAGAAATGGAATAAAACCCCAAAGCAGTGAACAGGGTTGAAGGTATAGCATATATATATTGCATATATTGCTGTGTTCCAGATCCGGAAGCTGGCAACAGTGGGCAGGTGCTCAGTTTTGACAACAGGTATAGCAGAGCAAGAAGAGAAGAAAAAGGAAGAGGAGGAGAAGGAAGAAGAGGAAGATCATCAAAATCACTGTACTGCTTAAAGTCGACCTTAGATGAGGTTACCCCAAATTCAGAAAGGAGGCTGAAAAAAATTGCTGCCAAATACTGCCTAAGGTTACAACTTCCTAAGAAACTCTGGCCCTGTGGAGGTGGAGGACAAAGCCTCTCTTCTAGGAACTGAGCCAAGCTACTCACTGTGCCCACCTCCAGTCACCTACCACCATCATAAGTCCTACCTCCAGAACAAGGCTCAGGGGACACAGGATGCGGGAGAGACCAAGAGTTTAGGAAGCATCCACAAAACCTATCTCTAGACAAGTAGAGTTGAAAACATAGAAGAAAATGGGGACATGGATCCAAAAGCTTCTCAACTGAATGACCCTGCAAATCCAAAGTTAAAAAACACAAAAAACCTCAGATTAAGCAAAAGAGCCAGCAGCCTCAACAATCTGAACATGAATCACCCAAATGAAGGCAGCATAGCACACATACATAAGCAAGCTCAAGCAACAAATGAAAGCATGAAGTCTGTCATGCAAATGGGCTAACAGCCAAGCAGCACATTCAGTTGGCCTAAAGTATCAATTCATGGAGATTCTGCTAGAGCAATGCCCACTGGTTAAATTCACCAAGAGAACCAGGACACACATTTGAGTTCTCATGGCCCTTTTCTCCTAGGGCAGCGTAAAGCAGTCAAGCATAGCCAGACGTCAGACGCTAGGATTGTCTGAGACTGAGACCTTTGAAGCTTTTGAGTAGGGACACATTGACCTCTTCCTGGAGTAATCAGAGAAAGGGTTGCAATAGCAGAATCAGATGGCAAAACAGGGCTCACTGCTCTTAGTGGGAGGTAGCACAAACAGTTTTCCATGAATTGATACTTAAGTCCAAGCCTTAGGATTTCAGCTGTCTGACTTAGCAATCCAGTGGCAGGGACATGTGCTCCCCTCTACAGGTGTGATGGGGAATGAGGGCGCAAGATCACACCTGTAGAGGGGAGCACATGTCCCTGCCACTGGATTGCTAAGTCAGACAGCTGAAATCCTAAGGCTTGGACTTAAGTATCAATTCATGGACAAATGCTCTGTGCCCTACTCCCATAAGCCTCAGAGCCTGCAATTGACCCTAGCATTTCAGATACTCAGGAACAAATATATATATAAAAGATTTTTTAATATTGAAAATAAAAAATTTAGTGATTAAATTTAAAAAAAAATCATAAAAATATCAACTGTGGACACAGTTAGAGAGGGAATCAGTAATTTGAAAAGGAAGCCCCTATAAAATTCAACCAGAATACAACCCAAGGGGCAAAGAGATATAAGTATGAAAGATTAGCTAAAATGGCAGATGGACAAGAAGATCTAACAAACATCCAGTAAGAGTTTCAGGAGAGAATGAAAGGATTGGCAAAGAAGTCTTTGCTTTCAACCTCTCTTCCACTCACATCCCACATCCAATCCCTCAGCAGATTCTCTTCACTAAACCTTCAAAATACATTCTGCATCTGAACTTCTTCCCATGCCTCCACCATGATCCAAGCCACCAACACCTCTTGCTTTCTAACTGTAGCCCCCTCACAGCTTACAATCTCTACAGGAGCCAACATGATCACTTTAAAACATAAATCTGGTCATCTTACCCCCCCTGCATAAAGCCCCTGACAGCTGCCAGTCACATTTAGGTCTACAATTTCCTTCACTCTCTGACCTTCAGTGGGCACTCCCTGGCCTCCTGCTGGCTCAGCTCCACTGCACCTACTTTCTTGCTGCTCCTGCAGCCTGAGGGGCACTCCCATCTCTGGGCATTTGCCTTTGATTTTGCCCCTGCCTAGAGGAAACATCCTCTATATAACTGTATGATTCCTTCACTCCCTCACTTCACTCTGGTCTCTCTGCTCAGATGTCCCTTCATCAGAGAAAGCCTCTGTATCCTTCTGTCTAAACGCCCCAGTCCCCAGCACTGTCACAACAGATCTATGGAGACAGCATAACCTCTTCAGCAAATGGAGTTGATATCATGGGTGATCTGTAGGTGGTGGGGAGGATTGGTGTCTTATCTCCCACCATCACAAAATTAATCACTGATAAATCCAAGACCAAAATGGAAGGCAAAATTTCTATACTTTAAAAGAAAATGGAAGCGAATGTCTTTTTTGAAGGAAAGAATTTTTAAACCAAGTCTCAAAAAAAGGACTGACCATAAAAGGAAAGTATAAATGTGACTGTGTTGGTATTTTAAATGCCTATTCAACAAAACATGCCACAGAGAAAGGTAAAAGGCAAGCCACATTTTAAAGAACGATGTAACCAAATAGGGTAACAAGAAAATGTACAAAGAGGCATTTCGTACAACACGAAACCAAAATAGCCACATCATAAATGTGAGAGAAAAAAATTAAAAGCTTATATTCACCAATGTAAGGGAAATGTGCCTTTAAACAATGAGATGCTGACACCAGATTTACAGAAATTAAAGCCTGATGATTGCAAGGATTAGCCAAGCTGTGGAGTACTATAGTCACTAGAGAGGAAGTGTCATTTAACCAGAGACTGAAACGTCAGAAGCTGCACAATGAGAAGCTGAGGGAAGAACTTGAGAAAACTTCTCTCAGTGAGGTCTTGAGCTGGGAAGAAATGGGGAAAATGAGAAAAGGGTGATGTAGCTGAAATTTGCCCCAAGAAGTGGGGTAGGATCACGGAGTCACACACTGCTGAATGCAGAATAAGTGGGGACAGAATCTGAGTTTGCAGAGAAAAGCCTGTGCTTGGATGATGAGTTGAGCTACATGCAAATTGATTGTTGGTGGCCTGCCTCTCTCTACCTCCTTATTCTCTGCCTCCTAATGCCAGGAGCAGCCACTTAAATAAGGTGAAGATAACTTTAAGAAAAACAATTTCATGGACTGTTGTTGGGGCTCACTGGTAGAGCGCTTGCCTCTCATGCATGAGGCGCTGGGTTTGATCCTCAGCATCACATAAAAATAAATAAAATAAATATATTGTGTCAATCTACAACTAAGAAAGTATTTTTTTTAAATCTCATATTATTCAGCCATAAAAAGAATAAAATCCTGTCATTTGCAGCAAAATGGATGGAACTGAAGCACTTCGTGTTAAGTGAAATAAGCCAGATAAGTACCACATGTTGTCTCTCATGTAGAAGTTTAAAAACTAAAAGCCCACTTGAATATGGAATATTGATTACTAGAGACTTGGAAGGTAGGGTGGTGGATAAAAGGAGACTTAGTTTGATCAGTGCTTACAGTTGTAAAATCATACTGAACCTCACTGATACATACAATTAATACAAGTTAAGCAAAAACAAAATAAATTTTTAAAACTTTCAGAATCAAAAATTCTTAACAGCTAAGCCCAATGCAAGTGAGGGACTTTGCATTCGATTCATGATAAATCTGATTCTGCCTATACATATATCTATACATGCATACATATATGTAGATATGTAAATATGTATATCTATGTATATATACATATATATCTATGTATATATCTATGTGTGTATATATGTATATTTACACACACACACACACACACACACACACACACAATCATGATGTGTGGTGAATTTGTTTCCTTTTGAATTGCCTGTCTGTATCACTAAACTGGATGGCCCATGAGGGAGACGCCATTTTCCTCACCACCTGTGGCAGTGCTTATCACAGACCAGGGCGTCAGGTGAGTACTCCAATGTTGAATTAAACGTGTGAAGTTCATCAGCCCCAAGGAGTAAAATTGATGTCCTTGGAATCTTCCTCTGCCTGTCGCTCAGAACCTTGGCCTCTCTGGCTGAGCTCTGCAGCCCCACACCAGCCTTCCTTCCCTCTTCTGTCTCCCATGGTGGCCCTTCACTCTCCCTTTCCTCTCCCATGAGGATCAAGTCCCTGAACACTCCCTGGGTGTCCTATGATCAGTTGCCTTTCCACCACAGTGCCTTTGATGCTGGAATTCTCTTCTTCTTCCCAGCACGTCCAAATCCTACACTTCCTTAGAGAACCAGGTCAAAAGCCTCCTCCTTCTCTACCATGCACTCCCTAGGAAGAGAACTCCCACTCTGATTCCCATCTCTCTATCTATCTCATTTTATTGTTGTTTATGTTCCTTAAACACCACCACCACCACCACCACCCTGTGCCCAGCTGACAATCTCCAATAGTCTGTGTCGTCTTCACTCTGCTGCACTATGTCTGGCACCTATGACTGGACAGCCAGCATGGAGAGGGATATGGAAACTCAGGCACTTTGAGAAACTCCACTTTGGGCCACAGGATTGGCCAAAATGCACCTGGAGATCAGCCCTCACACCCTGTTGTGGAGATGACTGCAGCAGAAGGCCAAGGCCTGAGGCTGACCACAGCAAGGCTGTCCAGGTCCTGCTGGTGCTGCTGCTTGGAAGTGCACAGCTCTCTTCTGACTGCCCTCTTCATGACTCAGACCCTCTGCAACCCAGCTCCTGCAAGATCAGGCTCAGCCCAGGCATCTGGAAAGACCAGTGATAGCAGAGGAACCCTCGAGGGTAAGGTGTCTCCTCACCTAGAAACCTTGAGCCCTCTGTAGAGTGTCCCCAGGGCTCCCAGAGCAGTCTTGAGTAACCCAGTCCTACCTGGGCCCTCTACTGATATCTAGAGGTCTAGAGGGTTTCTGTGTGTGTGTGTGTGTGTGTGTGTGTGTGTGAGAGAGAGAGAGAGAGAGAGAGAAGTGGATATATATCTCACAAGGGTATAGTCCTTGAGGAAAGTTCTGAGTCGTCCTTGTGTTTCCTCCCACCCCACTAATTAATGCTGGCTGAAAGAATGAATGAATGAATGAATGAATGAATGAATGAATGAATAATGGTCCAACCCGAGGGCCTGGTCATTCGTTTGCTACACAAATATTTATTGAGTACCTACTGTGGTATAGTAGAGGGTGCTGAAAAACACAATGTCAAACAAGATACTGTATTTGCTCCCAGAAGAAAAAGCTTCAGTACAGCTCTGGGGTCTGGCAAAGGACTTCCAGAGGTGTGGCACTGGCTGAGCTGGCGCACCAAGGTGAAGCTGGGGAATCTCAGGCAGAAGAACCTGAGGAGCATGTATGACCATCCTTTGGAACTTGGAGCTCAGCTGGAGGAGAGATAGGCAGAAGCAAATGCCCCCTCACTTCACATCCGCTCCTGCCCTTCCACTCCCACACACCCCACCCTCCAATTTCCTCAAGAATCTATCAACTAGGAACCCAGAGTCTCTGGGTGATCTGTCTGCTGAGTCCCAAGCCTTGCATCACTGTCCCATTAATCAGTGTCACCATCAGTGGGCACTGATCCAGCCCACACCAAGTGTACCAAGGCCTCTGTAGATTTACCCACCGGTTCTTTGGCTTCCTTTGCAACACCCTGATCCATGAGGATCTGTGATGGTCAAACCAGGCACATTCTAAACCCTAGGAATTCTGTGTGGTTTATAGTTTGGCCATTGAAACCAAAGATATCATCATTTCACCCAAACCCCTAGCACCAGAGAACTCATCTATCATTTTTTTGAAAAACCATTTGGCTACCACGTCCTGTTAGCACTTTCCTGGAGGAAAGGCAGAATTCGTCTCCTAAGTCTATGTCTTCAGAAGAAGCAGGGCAGCATTCTACATCCTTCCAGCTTCATAACATCAGGAGAGCCTCTCTTCACCTCCTGACTCATTCAGGAAACTGGCCACACACATCCTCTATTCAGAACACCAATTCATGAAGGTTTGCCTTAAAGCAAACATTGGTGATGAACGAAATAAAAGCATGAGGATCAGGTCATCCTTAGGACCACTGGCAAACACAAGCAAACTCTTAGAGGAAGCTGCTCTTTTCCCCAAAAAGACAACTCGGTGATCACAGAAATACAGCATTTTCATTTCTTAATTTCTGCCCCAAAATATGACTCTGTTTTCTTTAAGAAGCCAAGGCAGTTGACCTTCGGACAGGACACAGTTTATGGGACAAGCAGGCACCCTGCTCTCTAATGCTTGGTCAGACACTCCAGAAGTTGTTACTGTACTGCCCCATTTGGCAAGAGGGAAGGGGAGATGTCTGAGCTGGGACCTGAAGGATAGGCGATCCCTGGCAGATAGGAGAGATTGGCAAGGGCTAATTAGTGGAGGGATTTTACGGGCCCTATTCCACAGTCTGGATTTTATCCTATAGATAATGAGGAGCCACAGAAGAATTCCAAGTCCCGGTCTGTGGCGTCAGCTTTGCATGTTAGAACATTCACTCTAAGTGGGGATGAAGGATGGAAAAGACTAGGAGCAGAGACACCAGTTGATAGACACTTTCAGTGTAGCTGAGCAAGAAGTGCCAGGTGCTGCCACCATTCGGGGAAGAGCAAGAAGGTAGAGAAAAACAGTGTGGCTCAAGGAGGGTGGGCCTGCAAGACTTGATAACCAGTCCACCAGGGGTTAGGAGAAGGGCAAGGAGGGCATCTTGCATGGCGGCTTGCCATCTTCCACATCAGAATACAGGAGGAGAAACGGGTTTGGGAGGAAAGGTAATAGCCACCTTGTAGACACATGGAGTTGGAATTGTCCACAGGATACCCACGTGCCGATGAACAATCATTGGGTCTGGCACCAGTAGGGAGGGCTGGGCTGGAAACAACACAAAGGATTTCCAGTGATCCTGCCATCTCCATTTAATGAGTTAAAAAAAAAAAAAAAAAAAGACCTTGGAGAAGTAACTTGTTCAGACTCGCACAGCAGTGAGTCATGGGTGCAGGAGAGAATTCTGACACTACACTGCAGGGGAGGGGAACAGAGGCAGAGGTCACCTCCTGGGAGGGGCAGGAAGGGGTCTTCTAATGGTGATTCCAGGGGTCCGGGGACCATCCAGCTAGAAGCATGCCATGTCTGGAGTCCCATGTCTTCAAAGACAGACTAGTGAATCTGAAAAGTGAGACCTGCTAACTCAGTTATTACCTCAGCCAAGTCACTCTCCCTCCTAGGACTCATCTTCTCAGCTGTCCAACAAAGTTGACAGAGGACCCCCGTGGTCTCTTACAATTCAAACATACAGGATTCAGTAATTTGACTCTAATTTTCTCCTTTTTTTAAAATAATTTTCTTTTTCAGTACTGGGGATTGAACCCATGGCCTCATTCATGCTAGGCCAACTGCGCCACACCCCTACCCCAATTCTTTCATTTTTAAATATAAGCCCAGGACCATTTCTTTTCTAAATACTTAGCTCCTGACTATAATATTAATATGTATTAATTGAGAAAATTTGGTAAAAGGGAAGATCTCAAAAAAAAGAGATAAAAATCATAAATATCACCAGGTCGAGACAACATTGCTAATGTTTTTCTATCATTTCCACTGGTCTTCTTATATTGTGCAAAAAAAAAATTGTGTTGTTGTTTGTTTTTTATGAAAGGAATTAAGTACTAGTAGTAGCCAGTATTAACAGCATCTGTGACCTGTTAGCCACAAGACCAAGTGCTATTTAAACCAGTCACCAGTCTTTAGAGCAACCCTGTAGAGGAGAGATCAATGCCTCCATTTTAAATGAAAACTGAAGCACAGCAACAGATAAAGCAACTTGCCTGCAGCCCTATAATCAGTGGGAAACAGACCAGAATTCCTACCAACCAGCTTCTGAACTATCCTGTTTTGTGTCTAGTTTGTTGTTGTTGTTGTGTTTTGTTTTTTACTTAACTCATCTTTAACATCTTCCCATTTTTCAAATACTTTCCTATACCACATTATTAGAAGTTTATCAGAAGACTTCAAGATACTAGTCTCACAGTCCCTTACAGGTTAGCATTTAACATGTTTCCAATTTTCACCATCATGAACAATGCTAGGATCATCTTCATTCCATAATTTTTTTTTCCACTCAGCAGCAATAATTTCCTTAGAATAAATTCACAGAAGTTGACTATCTTTGTCAAAGGGCATGTGCATTCTTAAGGCTATTGATCAATAGGGTCAAGGTGCCCTCCAATAAATCCAACAGCTGTTCTTCCTTTAATAATTTGTAAATGTTCCATTTGCCTGCAACCTTATTAATGTTGGAAATGATCTTAGTTTTATTCACTTTCTCTGACGTCATAACTGAACTTTCTTGATTATTAATCAAGTAGCACTTTCTTCTAAAGTCATTGACCATTTCATAGTTCACTTTCATAAGCACTTGGAAGACAGGAAATAAAGAATGGGACCAAAGAGAAAGAAAAAGGAACATTAATTTTATTTATTTAACAAAAACCAAGTTTTGTTTGCATAATTAACATATGCGGGACGTGCTATAGGCACTGCAGGCATTAAAGAGAACAGGAACAAGCAAATTGTGAACGCCTACTCTGTGCTCAACAGCAGGCACACTGAGTGCCATAAGAGACTCAAAAGAAAATACAATATTTATCCTCCAGGAACTGCAGAGCCAGCTGGGAAGGAAGAAAGCTAACAGGAGATGATATTTTGAACTGGATTCCTCCCTTTTATCTGTTCTTCCTCGGAAGTGTGTTTCCATGTCCTCTCTGGCTTGGTCGGGACAGTCCCAAACCATTGCTGTTTGCCACATGCCTCTGTTCCCAGATCACCTAAGAGCTCCAGGGCAGGGATGGCATCTGACTCAGTTCCTGTCACAGTGTGTCACAGTGTGTCAGTGATTGATTTCATAATCCTATTCAGTGATGTAGATTCGGAACAGGTGGCCATGTCCCCTACCCACTCCCTGCAGCCCACCCCATGTTAGTGCACTGGTACCTGAGAGCACCGGCAGCACAAGCTGGGTACTCAGATACAAGGTGACCGGAATCGACATTGAGTTGGCGCAAACGACACTAATTTATCCATTTGATTAAATAACCAGCCACGCTTCCTTGAAGGGCCAGACAGTTGCTTCTTCACAGGGCTGTGTAGGGATTCAGGGGTTTGGGTTTTGTGTGTTTTTTACTTTCTCATCGCTGATGTTCACATCTCCTACCTGGCCTTCCAGGCCCCACAGGCCATGTGATCATCACCAGCCACCTCATCGGGGTATCTAGCTTGGAAAACCAGCTACAATAGTCTGACCACGTCCATCTCGTGGGCAGCCACCATCCTGTGTTCCCCTTTCACTTGCTGCACTTGGCCCGCCCTCTTGCCAGCTCCATCCCCTTGCCCTGCTTGGAGCAGCCTACACCCAGCCACTGCAAGGTGTCCTTTCCTTTTTCTCTAAGGCATATCTCACAGGGCCACAGGCATTTCCAGAGTTTTCCATTTATTGCCCAAAGCTTCTAGGACCAGCGCAGTGAAATAAACATACTGAATTCAAACACCTATGAGAACGCCACTGACTGGGATTTCAAGGGTGTTTCCAATTAGTGCGGGCTAGATGGGCTGGGAGGGACTAGCTGCCCAAAGGCGGGATTTGAACTCATGACTTAAAGTCTAACCAAGATGCTCAGGAGGCTGAGACAGGAGGATCATGAGTTCCAGGCCAGCCTGGGCAACTTAAGAGACTTTGTCTCTTTAAATAAATAAATAAATAGATAGATAAATAAATAAATAAATAAATAAAACCTGTCAGTAGGATCTAGAATTCAATGATCACATGGGCAGGAGGGACTTGGCTTCCTTCCTCTTTCCTTCCTTTTCCACACTCCTCAGGGCTTTCAGCATGACAGAAAAGAGATGGATCGTTGTTAGCACAGTAGAGCATTGAAGGAAGACCGGTTTGACAAGACTCTGAAGATGCTAGGGGCCTGAGTGCCTCAGGCACCCACAGGCCTCACGTGGGACCCTGAGAGAGGTCAGCAGATAGAAAAATCTAACAGGACGACTGAGGGAGAGGGAAAGGGTGGACCAGAACAGGAAGGAGGCTCCCAGAGATGTGGTTCAGAGGTTAAAGTGAAGCACGTGGAGCGATCTTGCTGCATCCTCCGAGTGCCACATTTACCAGTTGATCACCCAGCTCTCTAACTGGTAATTCAATACCCTCCCCAGGCCACCAAGGACCAAGAAGCCACCGTGTGTATCATATCTGTCATTTATCAGGCAGACCCTGTACTAGGAGTTGCATCTGTATTACTTCATCAAATGCCACCAGTCACCCTGTGCCCAAGATCCCCATTATCCAGTCTCTCAAGATGAGGGTCCCTCTTCCCATGCCAGGCCAGTTCTGTGTTCTCCCCCTTGGGACTTGTCTTCTTCAGTTTTCAACCTCTCCTTCTTTAGGATTCTCTGCTTGAATTATTCTCAAGTTTTATAGCATTTAAAAATAACAAGTAAGAAACTCCCTTCACCTGGCCCAGCCCCCAGCCTCCCTGCACCCCCCTCTCCTTCTCTTCCGCAACCTGTACCTGCCCTCCCCACGCCCGACATCTCTGCTTTCCAGTTCAATCCACTGAGTCTCTGAACTCCTGTGCACCACTTCTTAGTCAAAACCACCAATACCTTCGGATTGCCTAATCCAGTGGGTAATTTTCTATACTTTTCTTACTGTTGCTTTTGACCCTATTGCCTGCTTTCTTGGTCTTGAAACTTTCCAGTCCCCAGTGACTGTAATGATACTCTTTTTTTAAAAAATATTCTTTTAGTTGTTGATAGATAAACCTTTATTTTATTTATTAATTTATAGTACTGAGATTGGAACCCAGTGCTTCACACATGCCAGGCAAGTGCGCTACCGCTGAGCCACAGCCCCATGATACTCTTTTTATATCATTGTGGGTCCCTATCTTGGACACCTCTTCCACCCTCCACTTAGTCACTGAGGTTCCCTGTCAATCAGTCCTTATTCTACGTTTTTTGTGTTCTTGGACAATAGCATCCATTGTTGAAATTTTCATTGTCACCTGCATTTTAATAGTATCCCAAATCTATACCACTGGCCGGAACTTCCTTACTGATCATCAGATTTGCATATATAATTACACACTAGACATTTCCACAGAGACTTGCCAAAGGCACTTCAAACTAGACCCATCTAAAACTGAACTCATCATCTACATCCTTGCCCCAACCCTGCTCCTCCTATGATCTCCATCTTAGTCAAAGGCACCACCAGCCACCCCTCCAGGCAGGCAAGATACCTGGAGTCATCCCTGACTCCTCTCTCTCTTCAGCAGTCTACCTCTGATAACTGCTCTTTTGATTGACTTATTTTAATAAATCTGTCCCCACCCCTCTAGTTCCATACCTACTATCTTATGATAATTTATCATCACTTACCTGGACTATTGCCAAAGCCTTCTACCTGGATCTAGTTTCAAAGTTTTCACTCTCACATCCATCCCCCCACCCCACCCCCAGACACAAAAACCATCTATCTATCTAAACTTAGATCTGGCCATGTCACTCTCATGCATTAAAACTCTGTTGCCTATAAATAGGGTTCAAAATTCTTGGCATGACCCATAGGCCTCCCATGACGTGGTCCCTGTTCATTCATCAGCATCAGTGCCTGTCACTGTCTTGATCATGACACGTTAGTCATTCCCTGGTCACACCAGGCCGCTTCGCACCTCCACACTTCCCTCCTCCAGGAACACTCGCCTCACCCCCCTCACCCTCCAAAACAGCTCACCCACCATGTGCACCAAAAATCCTTGTTTCCCTTTCTTCTTACTCCTCAGCCATCCTCTGCTTACTTCTGCTTTAGCATTTACCCACTATTTTGAAATGATCTGTTGATGGACTCCTCTCCAGACACCAAACCAAAAACTAGCTATTCGAAAGGAAGGACAACCTACTGGTCTTTGTGTCCTTCCCCTAAGGCTTATCACAGTAACTGCCACACATTTGGCCCTCAAAAATATATGGAATTTATTAATTTTCACAGCAGGGCTATGAGGCACGTATTGCAAATGAAAAAAAATATCAGACTCAGCAGGTCACATGCTGGTAGATGGGAGGACAGTGATTTGAAACTAACTCTAAAGTCAGGATGTAACTGAGGGTCTTTCAGGTACATGCTGGAAAATATGAGCCAATCACAGAGATGGGAATGAGCATGAGATATCAGTGCTCCATCCCAAGGGGGTGGTCTATGTGAGGAATCTGTGGAAATGAAGGTGACTGGGAGAAGAAATATGGACTTGAGGACTTGGCATTGTTGGTTCTAAGCCCTAAAAGGCTAAACTGCCTAGTAGCGCCAGCCAGCGAAATCTAGATGCTGGGCCTGAGCCAGCCAGGGTCCCCACGGATGCTGCAATTCTGCTCCACAACCATCTTCTGTCCTATACTTATTCAGCCTTTGCTTGCTGAGCAAGTAGATACCACCTCTCTTGGGCATAAACTTCCAAGAGGTTCCTGGTATAGATTAAAACAGGGAATACCCATGGACTCTTCAGAGGATATTAGAAGAGAAATAAATTTTTACAGACCTATGTGAACAAGAACTAAAGCATCCCTCAGCCTCTCCTGGGAGAACCCGTCTCTCCCCTACTCACCCTCCAGCAGCCTTTCCCAACAACCCAAAATGCAGCAGGTAGCCAACAAAAGGCGTCAAGAGGCAGAGGCACAAGACAAGGAAACCCAGGGCTCAGGAATCCACAGAATGAAGGGAATAGTCTGAGACAGCCATAATAAAGGGAGTCTGTTAGCCATAGCTAAAGGTCCCACACCTGTGTGCATTAGAACATGGCCCTCCCCCGCACACCTTTTTCAGAGTGCCTACATTGGAAGATGCTTCCTTCTGGACAAGGAAGACAAAGGACTTGGAGTCGGAATAATTCCAGTTAGAGAAAACTAAAAATATCATCTTGTGTTTACAGAACACAGGAGGAGGCAGCAAGGGTGTAGATAACAAAGGATAAAGATAGGATGCCCTACTCTATAACCCCATGCCAAACAAAGGAGCAGAACCAGAATGACCTCATCAGCAGGAACTCTGGCAAGAACCCAGGCCAAGAGCCTGCCTTTTGTCCTCATCTGTCCTCTGGGGGTCAAGGCAACCCATCACTTCCCCCAAAGCATTCTAGAAACAGGAGAGCTCATTTCCTGCCTGGGGAAAGGACTGGAGCAGAGGACTTCTGGAGCCCTGGGCAGCCTCAGCCCTACCCATATCCTCTATTCACCAAGGGAGACATTCACACATCTGCTCCTAGCCTTGTTTCTGTTCTGCAAACTGAGATAAGAGCCTGCATTACCAAGTTTCACAAGAGAATGGAATTTGTTGTCGTCCTTCTCCACCTCCCTTTAGCCAACTCCACCCCAACTCAGCTGCCATGGAGGGCTCACCACCAGCTGGACAGATCACATCCTGGAGCCCCAGTGAAGCACACAGAGCCTTGACTCACTTTTCATTGCTCAAGAAGGGACAAAAGCCTGGGAAACTTGGAGTTCCCCTGTGGAGGAGGTGTGGGCAGCTCCCAGGCACCACCTCAGTGGAATCTCTCCAACAATAAGAAGGAAAACAAACATTAATGGAGAGCTTTCTCTATGCCAGCCATTGTGCCTTACCTGTATTATCTCAATAGAAGCTCCCAGCAACCTTATGAGATGATACTACTACTATCCCTATTTTATGGATGAAGAAATAGACTAGTTGAATACATTGGTTGGAGGTCATGTGGGTAGCAAATGGAAGCACAGAGATACAAACATGGACCTTTCTTCTCCACTTCAGAGATCCCTCTCTCATACACCCCTCAGGGGAGCCATCTTTATTACCGCCACATAGGTCTTCCTTCTCCTTGCATGAACTATGATACTCCCCTTTTGATAATTGCTCACATTTTCTGGAGCGTAAGCCTCCTGAAGTTAGAATTTTTTTCAGTGCACTTTGGTAGTGATATCAAGAACATAAATGCTGGGGCTGGGGATGTGGCTCAAGTGGTAGCGCGCTCGCCTGGCATGCGTGCGGCCCGGGTTCGATCCTCAACACCACATACAAAGAAAGATGTTGTGTCTGCCAATAACTAAAAGAATAAATAAATAAATATTTAAAAATTCTCTCTCCCTCCCCCTCTCTCTCTTTAAAAAAAAAATCTGTCCTTAAAAAAAAAAAGGACATAAATGTTAACCAACAAAGTGAAGAATTCAAAACACCATGAGTATTTCGTAAATGCTATTTATTCGTTGTTATTAAAGTCATTAATGTTTCACATACCAGGTAATTCCTCTCCTATAGTGCAAGGTTTCACAATCTCAGCAATATGGACTGTTGGAGCCAGACAAACCTTTGTGTTGGAGACTTCCTGTACATTGCAAAAATGCTCCTGACCCCCCCCCTACTAAATGCCAGTAGCACTTCCACCCCTGGCTGTGGCACCCCAAAATGCCCCCAGACATTGCCAGATGCTCTTGTGTGGCAAAATCACCCCAATTGAGCACTATTGATCCAGTATAAGCAAATAAAATGATAGCACTTATTCTTTCAGAGTACACAGCAAGATAACTTATTCTATCCACAACAAAACAGCTTTTATTTCTCCTAGTTAAAAAAATGAAAGTTCTTGAGAATTGCTTATGAAACTCCCAGAATACTAATTTCAGAAAAATCAAAACAGTCTTCCTATTATGCCTGAAACAAAAATCACTCTGTGTCTGCTGAGCTTTGTAATGAGATGTCATGAGCTAGTAAGGCCTGTGTTCAAATTCAGCTCCCAATCACTTATTGTAAAAAGATGGAGTAGAAATCAGTGTGTGTACATTTCAACTCCTTTACCTATTAACTAATGTCTCTGTTCCTGTAAAATGGGGAGATGGTTCCCAACTATCATAAAAATTAGATACTGGTAAAAGCAACCATCTAGCAAGGTTTGGATCAAGAGGACTTGAAAATAGTCACTTCTCTCAACTCCCCCACTGTTACCAGGCCCTTGAAAGCATCAGGCATGTCTTATTTCTGTTTTCTTCACTGTTCAGCAGGGCAGTTCTCAAATCTGGCTGCCCCTGAGAATACCGGTGGAGCTTCCAAAAATGCTGATGTCCCACGGCTACACACCAACTAAATCACTGGCTTGAAAGCATGTTGTAAGTACTCAGATAGTTTTCATGATAAGGTAATATTACCTTTCACATAATTTTGGTGCCAAAACTATGATGGTAAGATATTTGTATAATTCTAAAAAAATCAATAATATTAATTCTCAATACATTATAACTTAAGTAAATCAGCATTCCCAAATGGCATCCATTATATTCTTAAGAAGAACGTATTCCATTGGAACATTTAAATTTTATTAATTTCTTTTTTTTAATATTTTATTTTTTAGTTTTACACAATACCTTTATTTTGTTTATTTATTTTTATGTGGTGCTAAGAATCAAACCCAGGGCCTCGAATGTGCTAGGTGAGTACTCTACCGCTGAGCCACAACTCCAGCCCCAAAATTTTATTAATTTCAATGATCATTTAATTATCTTTTACATGCTATAAAAGAAACAAATCTTTGGGATGGTAATTCTCAACTAAAGAAAATGTTCATAGATGATGACTTTTTATTTCTTCAGTCCATGCTTTCTCAAAATTTGAGGAAATTTTTGAAACTAAGGTATCAATAACAAATTAAATAAGTGACAAAATTTCTTTGATATGCAAGACTAGAAATACAACCTATTCCTTATCAAGAGAGTGGATACTATCATTTGTTTTTGTTTTTAGGAAAGCTAAGCTGCTACAGAATACAGTTATGATATTTAAATGCTATCCCATGGTATCAAATCTGAACAAAAGAAAAAAAAATCACAGTTCACCATTAATGGCAGAAGTTAGTGGCATTTAAGGCAATTGAGTGATCTTCTTATGACTCAGTTAATCAAATGATACTGAAAAGAGAGGGAATGGGGCAGGACTCAGGCTGGTTTTCAGTAGCTATGTGAGTAGTTGGGCCACCCCTTGGAAGTGCACATGACAGTAGCATCTCATAAACTTCACAGGAGCAGGGACTCTTCTTCCAGGGCCACTACCGCACACTCAGAGACACTCAGCAAATATTCCAGAGACAACGAACCCATCTTCTCCTATTATCTTGATCTTTCTAGCTTTCTTTTCCCTAAGTCCTTAGTTTCCTACTTTTTAAAGCTTGTATTTCTATATGATTTTTTTTGTAAAGTACTAGAAAATCAATACACTTTTCAAAACCAGAACACAAGGAAAATCCCCTGGGTGGTGTATTTCCTTGACTTTGCCCCTGGGGATGTGTCTCCATCACACCCTTGTCAGACCACCACGCTAACCCACAGCTCATCCTGGGTGGGTGGGGGGGTACACTCATGCCCCACTGATTAATCTGTCATATTTTTTCACCCCTGAGCTCTCTGGTTTAACAGTAGGGACAATGAATGTGGTTGAATTGCTTAAAAAAATACTACACCTTTCAAAGAAATTTCTAAGCATGGCTAAACAGGAACTCTAAGGAGCCATGTGTTTCTAGGCACTGACCTGGACTCGCTTAGCCCTCTTCAGGACCCTGCCATGGGTTCCTCTTGGGCAAATTCTTGACTCTCAGGGAAGAAACCCACACCAGCTGACCATGTAGTGACGAGCCCTCCTCCTCCTCCGCTGGGAATATCTTTTCTCCTTCCTCTGCCATGTGAGAATGGAAGCACTGAGCCATGACTTCTCTTCTTGTCTCATTTCACTTGTTCCCCACCAACTCACGCTCACCAGACCACTACTGCTGCACTCAGCACTTCAGCTGAGATGGATTTCCGCCTTTGGGGTTCTACCGACTCTAACATTGGGAAGAGCATCTCAGCACCCTTCCTAAGACACAACCCTCCAGCTCCTACTTTGATGCCAGCCAACCCCACTTTGTGCCACAGCAACACTAGCATTGCTGGAACAGGATGCGGGGTAAATCTTTTAGATCCCTGGTTTCCAGACTCTGAATCGGAGACCCAGTTAAGGTGCTAATTTTTCATTTTGCCAAATAAGAACATTAAGAAAGCAAATCGTTAAAAAGAGGGAAAATCTACTATATAATCTACAAAGAACTTAGCTTCATGTAAAAAAACACATTCTTACAAATGTCAAATGTTCACATAAAAGACAGGCCTTTAAACTGAATAAAAATTTTTCTTTCTTCTTTAAAAGAAATCACTGTTTTGACCTCATTTCTGTCATTCCATGCAGACAAGTGAGCAGTTTTTCAAGCCTGTTACCAGTTTGGAGTTTGGCAACAACTGACCCTAAAGTGTCCCCTAAGGCAAGGTGGTGTTGAGAAGCTCACGTAACCCCTAACTCCAGCCTTCTGACTGCTGAAGCAGACCAGGCAATGTGAGTAAAGCAACCTGCAGATCCCACTGTGCTCTTGACATATGATTTATGATAAATGAAGCCACAGATGTGAGCACCAGAGAGTCTTGAGCCAAGGTTAGCTATGCGACAGTGAACTTCACTCCATGTTCTATAAAATGCACAAGGCACGCTAGAATTAAAACGTGCTGCATCTTGACTACATTCGAATTTATAGTGCTGAGCAGCAAACACAGATCAACTAGAGTGTGGAACTGGATGGTAGAAGAAAACCCCAGCCAGTGGGAAGGAGGCCGGGACCGAGCCTGTCTTTGGGACCAAGTGGTTCTGTCGCTTCCGGCAAGTTGTTTCATCTTTCTGTGCTCAGGTTTCTCAGATGTAAATGTGAGACGTACATTAAAATTATTTCTTAGGGCCAGATGAGCCTGAAAATTCCTGGTGTAATATAAAATAGTGTGTCCTCCCTCGGAGAATGTATAAGGCATCAAGGAATAAGAAGGATGGTCTGCAAATTCTAAAAGGCTGACCACCAAATTACCCCTAAAACACAGGGGTCCTCACAGTGGGATCCTTGAGAGCAAAATAACCACTGTTTGAGCCAGCGAGCCAAAGGCACAAGTTCATTCATAAAGCAGCACCTGTGAACTTGAGCATCTGTTGTGGGCAAAGGAGCCCCTTCCCCACCCTGGTGGCCCTTCTACTAGAGCTAGCGGCAGTGGCCTGCCATCAGGAAAAACGACCTAGGTAGTCCTGACTTTGCTTCAGGCTTGTTACATTATCTCCTTTAAACCTTGGCAAGATCCTGCAAGGTTGGTATGTATTACCCCCATGACATAAAGAAGACAGCCGAGGCTCCGACAGGTTACAAGGAACAGGATTCAAACTCAGGCCCCTTGGGCTCTAAGGCCTGCACTCTTTCCCCCGTGTTAGCCACGTGGGGTCCTTACGCCTCTCACTCAGGAGACAGATGTAAATCCCAGAGTTCCTCAGACAGATGACTCCTGCCTCCACCAGTGGTCACTTCTGGTGACTTTAAAGGAATCTCCCTTTAGACTTTGACCTTACAAGACCAGCTCTAGTCTCTGACAGCTATCCATCCCAGAGAGACCCGCCATAACTCAGGTACTCAGCAGCTTCCTACGGCATGAAGAACTCCAGTATGTAAGCTCCAGGCAGACTGGCAAGTTTGGGGTACACAATGGTCTTAGAACCTGGTGTTTCCAACTTGAATGGTTAGTCTGACATCCAGTTCCAACCCAGTTTACTCAGATCAGCTGCTAAGCCCTGGCTGTTCCAGGTAGGGTCCATGGACTGGCAGCATCATGATATCATCTGGGGGCCTGATATAAAGGAGGACTGTCAGGCCCCACTCCAGACCCTCTGAATCAGAGTGCATGTTAACATTCTGCTTCCCGTGACTGGGACGCATATTAGTGTTTTAAAAGCACTGCTCTAGAATTACCTAGGAGGTTTTTTTAAAGTGTGAATTTGCAAGCAGTATACTAGTCCAGAATTCTAGAGAAAGGGGTGGAGGAGTAGAGGGAGGCCTCCAAAATGTCTATTTTTAAAAAAATAGTTTTCTTTTGGTCCCACATCCTAAGAGAAATCAAACCCCTTTCTGGCTAGAATCAAAGAACAACTTTTTTTTTTTTTGTCAATGGCTTCTCCTATAGCTAGTAGACACTGCCTCCTCCCTAGGGGTAATGCCAGACTCGTCACAAAGGCTCTTAGACTGAGCGCAATAAATGAATGTAGCAGTGTTGCCGAAATCAGAGCTTTCTCTTCCGGGTTGTTCCCCATTCTCCCTGTTCCCAATCATCAAGGAGGTTAGCCTGTCATCCCCATATCAATAACAGGACTCTTGTATTTTATTTTCTCCTGATCCACCACCTCAATCTGGTACAAGTGAAGGAAGGAAGGAAGGGAGGGAGAGAGGGAGGAGAGGGAAGGAGGGAACAAAAGAAATTAACATGTTAAAAATCTGTATGTCAGGCCCATCCCATCCTCCAAAGCCGTTTACATATATTTCCTAATTAATATACATAAAAATATTTAAGATTGATATTTTTGCTTCAGTTTTCAGAAATGGACACTTTGTAGGTGGACCTCAGGGGCAGAGCATATGCTTAGCATGCTCAAGGTCTGGATTTAATTCTAGCACAGAGGGTAGAGAGGTGAACAGTGGAGACAAAAGTTTAAGTAGGTTAAAGGTTCTCCCAAAGCCAAGATTCTGAACAGATATAATACTTAAGCCCTGACACAATCCTTCTACTATCCAACTTGCCTGCATGACTAAAATATTTATTGTGAGATAATTCACATACCACAAAATTCAACTCAGGGGTTTTTAGTATATTCACAAGGTTATAATACCATAATCACTATTTCCAGAACATTTTCTTTACCCCTAAAATAAACCCCAAACCAATTAGCAGTCATTTTCCTTTCACCCTTTCCCCTAGTACCTGGAAACCACTTTCTATCTCCATGAATTTGCATAATCTGGATATTTTGTGTAAACAAAATCACACAATATGTGGTCTTTTGTATCTGGCTTCCTTCACTCAGCATAATCTTTTTAAGGTTTACCCATGTTGTAGCATGTATCAGTATTTCATTCCTTTCCCATAGCTGTATAATAGTCCATTGCATAGACATACCACATTTTGTTTCTCCATTCACAAGTAGATGGATAAAGGATTGTTTCCACTTTTTGGCTATTTTGAATAATGTTTCTATAAACATTCATGCAGAAGTTTTTGCATGGACATATGCTTTTATTTGGGGGAGGCATATACCTAGCAGTGGAGTCCTTTGACTGTATAGTATGAACTCCATGTCTAATTTTCTGAAGAAATTTCAAATTGTTTTCTAAAATAATTGCATCATTTTGTATTCCCCACCAGCAATGCATGAGGCTTTCAGTGTCTCCATATCTTTGCCAACACTTGTTATTCTGTGTTATTTTGATTATAGCCTGTAAAGTAGTATCTCATTGTATGGTATCATGTGTGTGTGTGTGTGTGTGTATACCCACACTGGGATTGAACCTAGGGCCTTGTGAATACTAGTCAAGTGCTCTACAACAGTCCTTTTTTTTTTTTTTTTGATAGTCTCACTAAGTTGTCAGAGCTCCCCTTGAACTTTAGATCTTACCTCGGTCTCCCAAGCAGCTCGAATTCTAGGATCACCACCCCACCCAGCTTGAGCATTTGTATTTCTTTTTGGAGAAAGTGTTCAAATCCTTTGCCATTTAATTAGATTATATGTCTTCTTCTGTTGAGTTACAAATGTTCTTTTATATTCTGGATAGTAGGCCCTTACAGATACATGATTTGCAAATACCATCTCCCATGTTTTAAGTTCTCTTTTTCACTCATAGTACCCTTGGAAGTACAAAACCTTTTAGTTTTGATAAAGTTAAATTTACCTATTTTATTTTCTTTGCTTATTTTTGCTTTAGGCATCATACCTAATAAACCACTGCCTAAACTAAGGTCATGAAAATTTACATCTACAATTTTTTCTAAGAATTTTGTAGCTTCACACTTAGTTCCTTGATTCATCTGGAATTAATTTTTAACAGCATAAGGCAGGGGTCCAGCTTCATTCTTTTGCATGTGGAAGTCCAGTTGTCCCAAGACCATCTTTGCTAAGTGCTTCTCTGTGTTTATTTTAGGGCATGCCTTAGACCAGGTGGGCACCTGGTCAGGTGGGCAGTTTACAACTCTGCTTTAACCTTCACCTCCTGCCTGTCAAAGCTTCAAGTTCAGCCAAATGGGAGAGACCTTTCTTGGGTATTTCCCGGGCATGTTCGTAGCCCCACACAAGCACGTGGCTTTCAGGATTCCCAAGAATTTGTTTGAACTTTTTAAAGCCCACTGTGGACTTCTCATCCTCTCGTCTTTTCTTTTGATTTTTGCTCAGTCTCTTGTTCGTCCCAATGGAATCATTGCCTCAGGAAGTGGCAAATGTTTAAAAATGCCTGCTGATTTTTTTCATGTTTTTATTAGCATATTATATTTTTGCATACTATTTTGGTTCATTCTGACGTAATCATATTGATTTTTTTTTTTTTTACAAAAATCATAGTGATAAGACTGTTCACACAGAGAAAGTTCTGAGTCAGGTGAAATAAAGACAAACTCAGAATTCAACTTTATAAAGCAACTTCCAAATACTGAGACATAGTGGCAGTTCTCTATGATGAGAGATTTTTGGAAAGCTCCAAGCCCATGCTGTCCCCTTCCCTTGGCTGCTATTTTGCTGGTCTTCACAGTTACCATAGGTATAAGGTTGTTTGCTTACAAGGCCCCCATGGAGATGGGGCCAGGGAGTAGAACGAGGCAGGTTAAAATGCCTCAAGGCTTACTGTTCTTGGTGATATCCAACCACTTTTTTAAAATGAATATTTGTAGATTGTTGCAGGACTTTTGTTTAATTTCCAGAGTTCTAAAAAAGTTGATCGTGGCCAGTGTTCCTATAGTTTTATGGAGGAATGGCTTTATCAGAGGTCCTCAATCTATTACTTTAAGTTCTTCTCTCGAAGGAACACTTTATAAATATTACCTTGATTCAATCCTACATTCTGGGGGAATTTTTGTTTTGTTTTGTTTGTTTATACTCACAAAGTACCCTATTTCTTTCCTCTTTTTTCCTTCAGTGAGTAAATTATAAAATTCAGAGGGGAGATGTGGAAAAAAATCCTATTTCCTGATTTTTTTTTCTTTAATAGTTTCCTTGTATTATGGCACTATGGACCAAAGTGTCAGGAACAAGGTGGACCTAAGCTGTTTCCTTCCAAAGAAATAAAGAAAAATCTATATTCAGTCTTTCTGGCTCTGTACCAGTCACGAAATGAACTCGAGATTGGAGACATTTCAATTAAGGAGGATTGGAAAAGGATGTGTAATAACTCAACAAAAGAGGGCTCCTGCACCCAGATTTCTTGCAGGAGAAAGAACAGAGCTTTTAAACAGACCAAGTATGTGGTAATTACTTGTGTGAATTTCCCTCCGTTGGTGTTGAACACTTCTCAACTGCTTTCCCCAAATAGCAGATGCTGAGATGAGTGAGAGCAAAATGAAACTCTAAGTTGAACATTTCCCTTTCTTGAGCAAAACTGGAGTAAGTAGGTAAAGGATCATTAGGGACAGGTGACTAGCAACTGGTGATTCATCATTGCTAGTGAGGTCTTGAACCAAATTCCAGAAGGCAGTGTGCTTCCAGGAGGGGTGGGACAAAGATTTGCATGTCTGACCTCATGCAGAAGCTCAGCCCCAGAGAATATAAACAGGGGAGCGGTCTTTGTCAGCCTCACCAGTGCCAGGCTCAGCCACTTCCAAACACAGCAAGGCCATGGCAGTCCCCCGATCCATGTTGCTACAACTGGGGCTGTCTCTGTGCTGTGCACTATACTTTTCTTCTGCCAGCCCTACACAATACAAAGACAACTGCATGGTCTTTGACACATCCGTCATCACCAACAACTCCAACATCACAGTCACCCCAGACGTCTTTGAGAACAACATAAACTACACAGGTGAGTAAAAGCCATTCTTTCTGCTGTCCCTTGTTCTCTGAGGGGTATGAGTCACAGGTTCAGAGCACACCCCTCCTTGTCTGCTTTCAGTTACGCAAAACATATGCTTTTAAGTTGGTCGGGAAGTGAGGGAAGAAAGAGAAAGAACAAAACTATGTGAGAAAGTGGACCAAGGGGACTATTTCTGCTGGTTCCCTGGACCACAGAGGCATGGCAGTCCAAGGCCCAGATTAACTAAGCCCAGCAAAAGCACACCTGGCACAAATTCTCTGACAAATAATAATGGGCATTTTTATCATTTTAAGGGCCATAACTGCGTTTGTTGCGGTATATAGTCTTTTTTTACATCCATTTGACAAAACAGTGACGCAGTGATGATCATACAATTCCAGGAGGCCTCATTTGCACTTAACCTAATGGGCAAAAAAATCTTACCAACTAGACAGATGGGGAAAACATCACCATCCCACTTTATATGTGAGAAACTCGGAGCTGAAAGAGGTTAAATGCTGTGCTCAGGGTCTCACTGCTAGCCGGTGGCAGAACCAGCTCTTGATTCTTGGTCTTTCTATTCTTAATCCAATGTTTTCCTTAGAAGTGTCTAAGAAAGTATTTTATAAATCCCCTTTGGGGAATCAGTCAAACTCAGAAGTCAAGGAACATGCTGTCTGTCCTGGATTGAACCTAGTAACCCCAGTACCACACACACACACACAAAAAGAATGTGGGTTCTAATTAGTTTCATGAGGCAGCAACAATGTTTGACATGATGCTTTATATGTAAGAATGTATTTAGTCCACAGACTGAGGCACAAATGCTAAGTGACTTCCTCAGGCCACAGGAAATGTGGAGCTGGGATATGAACCAGAGACCTGACCCTGACTGCACATCTCTTAATCACAGAAAGGAGAGCCAACACTCTTTACTACGTGCTGGGTACTATCTAAGGGATATTATTGTCCCATGAGAATGGAGGCACAGAGAAGTTCAAAATTTCCCTAAGGTCACTAGAACGTAACAGAGCTAATATTTGATCCTAAATAACAAGATCTGTCTAGCTTCAGATCCAGTCTTCTTATCCCCTATGCTATCCCGCCTCTCTTAAAAGTCGAGCCACATCTTGCAGAGAACTCCGGGGTGACAGCTGCACTCACAGTCTCCAGATTCTTGACCTCAGCAGGTGAACAACCATGGCATGCCTTCACACACTCAGCCTAGCTTATCTGTTCTTTCTACTCTTTCCTGGGGACTGCCACTAAGTGCTTGAGTTGTGATGGGGCTAACTAGGTCCCACTCCCTCAGGCAGTGGATCTCATTCTAGCATGGCAGGGAGGATAGTATAATATAATGAGTACCAAGTAAGTATGTGCATGAATCAAGGATTCATAGGCATTGTGGCAAGAAGGCCCAGCAGGGCCCTGATGTCATATGCCGTCCCATGGGGTGAAGGATTTTGTTAGTGAAGTAGGAAAATGAGAAGCTTATCATGTGAAGACCCTGTGGAGACATGGCAGATTTCTGAAAGGAGGGCAACAGGAAGACAAGGTGATCCACTGGGGGGAAAGGCAATCACAGTGTTTACAGAGGCACCAGCAGGAGCCAGGAAAAGGGAAGGGGGAAAAGAATGAGAGTTCTTTGAATGTTTTCCCATCTGTGCATATTATCAGATTCCATCTCAGAAGGGACAAGTGAGGTCTCTGTGGTAATCTAACTCATGATGAGAATACTTTTAAGTTGAAGATCAAAATCCTCTACCCACCGGGATAAGAAGAGCCAGATTCCACACCCACAACTACCCAGCAGGCTCTGTGGCTGCCTTTGTAGATCATCACTGCCAGGACTCAGGGCTTCCAGGGACTTTGAGTAAATGTCCACCCAAGCCAACTGCCTTTCCTTATTTTGGTTTCAGAATTCTTTTACGTTTGACCATTGTGTCGACATTAGTAAGACAAGTATAAATGACTTGGCAGATACCAAGAAACAGTCACAGCTCAGGCAATATCTTAGAACAGGTTCCCTGGGTCTGTTTTGATTTTAGGAAAGAAAAATCCTTAATACAGTGGCATTTACTCTGAGCCTTTGCTGGGTCAGCATCTGCCTCTATTTTTTTTTTCCTCTTTGGGCAAGAGGGATATGATTTGCTGGCCTTTCTTTCTTAACTTGCAGTTTAAAGTACCACATCAGATGGACAACTTCTAAAATCCATCAGCAAGCAGTTATTTTTTTGCCTTCCAGGTGCCCAGAACTGGGATCGCCAGATACTGACATAGATGAAAACTCAAAGTGTAATTTAGTTCTCAACTTTACAGTAAAAGATGTAAATGTTTCAGGTGTGAGAGGAAAAGTGGGCTAAATTGGTCCAGAGAAGGGACATGGGCAGGATGTTGGAGTGGAAGAGGGGATGGGAAGAAGGGAAGGATTCCAGACAGCAGCCAGACATGAATGAAGGCCAGGGCCAGGGATGGGCCCGGAGTGGGCTAGGTACATTTGCAGAAAGGGGAGAAATTATTCCTAGAGCAGAATACAAAGAGCAGAATGAAGCTTGGTTTTAGGGTCCTGAAAACCATGTGCTGGGTATTATTATTGACCAGACAGAAGCAGAAATATTTAAAAAAAAAAAAAAGCAGGAATGTTTCAATGCTTTAGAAGGAGGAACACTTGGACAGATATGTGTCCTGGTGCACAGGTTGTGGGAGAAAGTCTGGTCTGGCCACAGTGTTGTAAGGCAGCCTGAGGGAGAAAAGCTTGAGGCCAGAAATCCAGGGATACAGGTGCCTAGGAAGGGAGAAAAGAGGGTTTAATCCAGAGTGAAAGGGGGAAAGTAGAAAGAACAGGCAAGAACACATTCTTAGAGAACCAACAGAGTTAATGACTATCTGAATGATATCATCATGCGTCACCTTCCGCCATGATGTAGGACAAATGTTAGGGCTCCCTGAGCAAGTCGGGGCTGGTGGAATTGGATCAGCTGATTTTGATTGGCAAAGCAAACAACTAGCCAAGAGAAATGTAGTGTGCTAAAAATAATCACATCTGCAATTTATTTAACATCCACAAGGTGTTAGATTTTAACATTCTTCTCTTTAATCTTTCCAGGAACCTCTCTAGATAGGTATCATGATCCCAGATAATGAGGGGTAATGTCCTTATCCCCAAACCCAGAACAGGTGTAAAGTGGCCATTCAAGAAATGGGTGTAGTGTGGATGAACACTAAGAAACCAAGGCTCAAAGGTGACACAGCCTGCTGCTGAGTTTTAGAGCTAGAATTCCGTTCAGGACTGTTTGAGCTACATGATCCACTTTCTTTATTCTGTGATGAAGTCTTTGAAGGCATTCAGGTGGTGAGAGATCCCTGCAGACAACATCAGCCTAATACTGAGAATTCATTCATGAGCCATCTTCTAAGGGAGGAAATGGAGAGATTGAAATATTCTCTTCAAATTTTCTCCCCCCAATACATATCAGAATGCTGAAATTAACAAGTATCAGCAAGGTCCCTGTAAGTAAATGCCAGGCTGGGTCACAAGGGAAGACTCATCTGAGCAGAGAATAAGCCTAAGGAGTTATTTGACAGGTATTTAGTTTAGGTCTCTGTTGTCTCAGAGCCAAACCCCCCCCCCCCGCCGAACCTCACCCCTTTCCCATACCTTCAACATCGGAGCCCAAGAGCATCAGCACTCCTGGGATGTACTTTGCTTTTACTTAGCAACAGTATTATGTTCCTGGAGCACATCTCAAGAGCCCACCTGACACTATCACATCCATTAACCGTCCTCACACTCCCCTGGAGGAGGCCAAGCCAGCCCAGCTCAGAAAGGTTTGGAAATTTATTCCTAGGATCCCACCCCCTCTGTAGCAAACCAAGGCTAGAGGACAGGTCTTTTAATCACCTTTCACTGTAGAAAATTTGGAAACACACCAAAAAAAAAAAAAAAGCACTAAGAAAATTAAAATCATCTAATCACTACCAAGAAGTCACCACAGTTAACATCTCAATGTATTTCCTTCCAGACATTCTTCAACTTTTTCAAAAACAGTACCATGCTTTATGTACCCATTCTCTTTTTTTTATTTCTTTTTATTCTACTCATGTACTTATTTATTCTTATGTGGTGTTGAGAATCGAACCCAGTGCCTCACACATTCTAGGCAAGCGCACTACCACTGAGCCACAACCCAGTCCATCTATGTACCCAAGTGTCTTTCCTCACACTTATTTTGATTTCGTGCCCCATGCCCTGGCCCACACTGCAGGTGTCTGATGGCTTTCTCACTCTTTTCTCCTAGTATGGGTTCCTGTGAACGACAACCACAGTGCTGTGGTCCTGCAGGCCTTTGACAAGAACAACCACTCAGTGGGCTTCTGGCAAGACGCAGATGAGGACTGCAATGGCAGCGGCCTGTATCACGTGACCAGCTTCAAGCACCCACTCCTCAAGGCAAACTGGATAGTCTCTGGTTCTGAAGATTTAACTGAAGTTGAGCTGCAGTAAGTACTTGTCTCATTTTGCTTTGGGTTTTTAGACTTTTATTTGGGTCTTTGCAGTTTTACATTGACCCAGAAGATTAAAGCACAATCTGGATGCAACGCAGAGAAACCAGAAGTGGTGCTTCTTTTCTGCTTACCATTCTCTGCCTTGCCTTTCACCTCACGCATGCATGTGCATACATACACACACACACATACCACCACCACCACCACCACACCAGTTATGTTCCACATAAACAGAGAAAACTGGGCACCATTTTTCTTTCAGATTCTCTATATGCAAACTAGAGAATCACTATTTAAAACACAGATTCATTTTGGAAACGGCTTAGTAACAGGAAGGTGGTGATTGTGTAATAGAACAGGTTTCCCACTGTCACAGAAAATGGATGCCATCAGATTCTGAGGTGAGGCTACTTAAAGCTAGCATGACATTTGAACAACAAACCTTCCTCCCAGCTCTGGATTTGATATGAGCTTTACCTTAGGAACCAAGTGCTGGGATGTGTTTGTGTTCTCATGCTGTCATTTTGTACTGAAAGGGCAGGCCTGACTACCAGGCTATGTCCACTGTGAACAGCCCAGTTTCTGGCAGCTGGTGACCCTGATGGTGAGTCTGTTGGGCTGTTTTGCTCTCTCCAGTCATGCTCTGGCCTGGTCTGACTTAATTGGTTTCGGAGGAGGACTACAATGCCCACAGAGTGACATACAGGAGCAGAAGCCCAAGGGAACTGCTACTGTTCAGCCTCACAATGACAGCAGTTGCTTAGAAGCCAGCCAAGCCTAATTAGAATAAGAACTTTCCTCCCATCTCACCTCATTAAAGCCTCCACACCCCGTGCAACAACAGAAAAAGGACCAAAATGACAATCTGCAAGAGAAACAGCACAATCCCACTGACAGCCTGGTCTAAAACCCCTCTAACTCACACACCCACTAGAACACGCCAGCCTCTGCTCATTCACAATGTACACGCTACTCTCATGGCCTTGATGGGCAAGACTGACTCTAAGGGAGGGAAAGACAGGACATAGGTGACTCCACTGTGGTGGGCACTGAGCTGAGTAGGGCAGAAAGGGAATGTGAGGAGGTCCCAGCCTGTGGAAGTTCACTGTGAGGTCAGAGAGACAAAGTCCAGACACCTCAGCATCCCCTGTATTTCTCCCCTGATGGAGATCTGTCTGGGTTAGGAACAGGGAGAAATGACTTCATAGAAAAAGTTACTATTGAGCCTATAGACAGGTACAGCCAGGAGACATGTCACCAGGTGTTATAGACAGAGCAACTGTCTTGAACAAAGATGAGAGACTTGTACTAGCCTGTGAGGAATTCAGCCTGGTGAAGCTGGTGGGGATGGGGAATGGGAAAGGCTGTCTGGAAGTAAGACCTTGAAGGATACTAGTCAAGACAACATAGAGCAGACCGATATTGAATGATCTGCTAATTGTGTCATGGAGAAAGTCAGCACAAAAGAGGTGAAGAGGGTGGGGTGCCCAGGAAAGGCAGAGATGTGAGCTGAACTTGTGTATCCTGCAGCTGAGATCCTCACCATCTGTCTCACTAATTTTCCCTCCACAGAGTCTTCACTGTCAATTTCAACCGGACGGCTACAGTTTCTTCTCTGAAACTAGGAGGAAAAGGTGAGTTCCTCTGAGGCCCATTTGCATTTTTAGCAGTATACTCAATTGGCCAGGAAAATTACTTTTGGGGGGGGGGGACTAGGAAAAAAAGGCACTGCTTATTATGTATTACCCAGATATCAGTTGAGTATCCCAGTATCTAGGAACCTCTATAAGATTTGCTCAAACTCTTATCTCATGCCCTTTGGAAAATAAAGCCCTCACCAAGATCTCTATAAATTCCTAAAGGCCTTATTGTCTCCTAGTTACTGTGACTCCAAACTCCTAATAGGATCTGTTTTTATCCAATATTACATAGACATCTATATGAAAATCAGCATCCTTTTCCATTTTCACAGAGAATCTCCTCCCACACAGAGCCTTCATTGGGTAAACAATTGCCCAAAGAATGTCAAATGGGGGTGAGGATGGGAGTGGAGAGTTATACCAAAAAAAGTTGATACTATAGAAATATTGATAATTTTTCTGGATGCAGTGGTACATGTCTATAATTCCAGTAACTCAGGAGGCTGAGTGAGGCAAGAGGATCTACATTTAGAAGGCAGACAGCAATTTGGGGAGACCCTTATCAATTTAGCAAGACTCAACCTTACTCCTTCCTGAGATTCCTCACCTATCTTCTCCCTTCTCCGTCCCCTTCCTTTTCTCTTGCCTCCTTGTACTTTTAACTCCCAATAGGGACTTAAACTCAAGAAAGGAAGTTCAGAAAACATGCAACTTGCCTAAGATGACACAGAAAATCTAGAGCAAAATAAGATCTTCCATTCTACATTTTATACTGTTTTTCACTTTTCTCACATTTACATTAAAACTAAAAAAAAAAAGATAATCTTGTCCGATGAAATGTTTAAACATAAGATTCACCCAAGAATGAGAAACATTAGTCTTTCTCAGTGTCCAGACAACAGGACTTCCTCAGGAGCCCAGAGCACTGAAAGACATCCAGCATGCTGCCTATTTTCCTGCCAGTCATGCATTGCAAAATGTGCTCAAAGGGAATAATTATTTCCAACAACAAATTTTAAAGTGATTATGCCTAATGAAACTATTATATGAAAGTCTTCACTGTTTCCTTGGTGGCTTTTCCTCTATGAGAGAACTGGGATGTTATTTTCTTCCTTGAGGACATTTTTGAGATGAATACTTATGTAAATGCTAAGAAGGGGAGGGGAAGTTTGTTTCTAATTAGGCCCCCCTAGCTTTATGTTAATAAAAATCCAGTTTAAAAAAAAAAAAAGAAAAGGAAAAAGAAAGTGGTTATGTTCCAACTCTTTGGCTCCACAGAATGCCAGAGAATATTTGTCCTAGGGAAATGTTAAATGAGATAAGTCAATGCCACCAAACTGGAAAGCACACCCCACGCTGGTGGAAGACTGCCTTGGCCTGGGTGAATTATTGGACATTGCCCTTCCTCCTCATCCTGTAGTTCCCTCTATGGTCCACTCAAACCCTACTACTGCCAAGTTCTAATTTTTCTAGGATCAGACAAGCCCCCAGGACTACAAGTCTGGCTTTCTCTGCAAGACAACCTCAGAGAACCAATGCCTGGTCATGTCCCTGCATGTGAAAATGACCAGAGTTTCACAAACCAGAGCCAGGGGTTTCCATTAGTTTTAAAGCTGTTAAAGGTCTAAATGATATCAACTTCTCTCAAGTTCTTGACATTAGCAAGAAGAATAAAGGTCTGCCACTCTGGATCATATTTGCCCTGATTAATCGAATATTAAAGACATAAAGATATCTGAGGGCAGACTACCCGCCCCAACAATAAATTCAGCAGTCATATTTATTCAGTAGGTCTCCCCCTCACCTTGCAGGGCTGTGCACACCTCAGGGTGGAGGCTTATTTTTGTACTTAACACTCTACCCCCAGCTGTGCCCTCCTCTGCACATACCTGGCACTAGAGAGTGTTGACTGCATTTTACTCATGAACTCTGGTGTCAGGTGAGCTTCTTTTTTCTGGTGCCCACCCACCATGCAGCAGAGGTTCTGAGCTCATCAGTTTTGTTTGTTTGTTTGTTTTCCAGTGACAGCCACACCCTGGACCTCCAACCACATGAACAGCCTGACCACAATCCCGACCATAACCAAGACCACAGCCAAGACCACAACCAATACCACCACCAACACTACAAACATGACTACAACCATGACTACATCCAGGACCACATCCAGGACCACATCCCTAGCCACAACGAAAAGCTTGGCCGTCAGAGCACTCAGCAGTCCCATTGCAGGTGCCATCCACATCCTGCTTGTTTTTCTCACCAGCAAACTCCTCTTCTAAAGCACACAGTGATTGCTCCACCTGCAGCGCATCCCTCCATGCTCAGCTCCCATGCCTGCCACGGCTGGACTGTGTGAGTGAAGGCTCCACATTCTCCAGCGTGCACCCCGCTGCCTCTGCCTCAGACCACAGACCTAGGGCACTCTCTGGTGTATCTGTGTCACACAGATGTTCAACTGGGTCTTTCAGGACACAAATTATGCTTTTTGTAAATATTTAGACCTCCTCTGACTATCACTGGAGTTCTGCCTCTCAGTTTAACACGTTGACAGCCAACCTGAGCTTTTGTTCATTACCAAAGGATTCCTTTGCCCTCCCCCCCACACCCACCCCAGTTTCTGGGGGAAGAACCCTTTCTTCTTTTTAAGACAATCTCAGATTTCTGATCAAACCTGCTCAGGTAACTCATGGATGAAAGGGAAAGGAGAAATAGTCCTGAAGCTACTGGCTGCTTCCATTCTTATTCACACCAGTAGCTTTTGAAGGGCAAGAGAATAAGAAGATACAATGTCTGAACAGGAAAAAAAAATGACAGGAAAAATTATGTCAAAAAAGGCATTTTTTTCCTGTCACACCAAGTAAATGATACTCCAAATAAACGTGATGAATGTGTTAAATTCAAAGATAAGTCTTTAATGAATGATTAATATAAAAAAAACAGAAAATTCTAGTTTTATTCATTTATGTATTAAAAAACTTATGGAATGAGTGTGTGTATGTCTTCAAGGTCAAACCTAAGGATAAATTTATCTTGGTTTTCATTTTCCCAAGTACAAACTTGTCATTTTCCTCTTAGTAGTTTTCCACTAAAAAAAAAGGGGGTGGTGGGGAGCAAAATACAATATTTATACTACAATATAAAACAACAACAACAAAACCCATGGCATTTCCAGTAACAAGCTTAAAATAAGCAGCAAAGTTTTCTTTTAATAAATATGCTAAGTTCCAGGGTGACAGCACTCTCTCCTGATCCCTAAAATCATGTGCCTTGTGCAAGTTTGGACTCCATGTTTCCCTCTCCTCCTTAGAACATTCCGATGATATTTCTTACCACTCCCTGTTGTTTGGGACTGAAGAAAGCCCCACTGCAAATACTCAAGTCTGCTTATTCATTAAGGCTTGGCTTCATGAGTAACCTGCCACAGAGACAGGTTGGCTGTGATTCTTTTCTAGTGTCCAAAAAGGTCACTAAACAATTAATTTTCCCATCCAAAAATTTCCATCTACTAATTTAGGGGCTGGGAAAAGTGGTGTGCTCCTAAGCTCTTCAGAGGTAATGCTCCTGAATTTGGTGCCACACCAACCTGAGGGAGAAGTAACAATGGTTCCTGCAAAAGGCTGAGCAATTTTATGGGATGAGGAAGAGCCCATAAATATCCATTTGTCAACATTTCTCTTACACTTCATGATTGTTAATATTTAACACCATAAGAAATATACTAGTTTTTGTACTATAAAATTTCCTGCTTCGGTAAATATTTCAACCCTCTCCCCTTAGAAAATATATAAAAAGAATTTTACCACACTGTAGTCCATATGTAGAACACTTTTCTGATCTCGACAATGGCCAGCCCCAAATGCTTCAGGTTCAATTATCAACAAATATATATGGAGCATCTACTACCTGCTACATATTGTTCTAGGCTCTTGCATAAGGCGAAGATCCCTTCCCCAATGGATCCCAGCCTCAAACTTTCCTCATAAAATTTTCAATTCTTAAACATCTTCTATGTACAAATGCTGTTAGGTGCTTTTACATATGCCCCAGGTAATATCCTCACACAAACACACTTACCTGATGATTATCGATATTTTTAAAGATTAAAAAAAACTGAAGTTCAGAGAAGTCATGTAAGTGGCCTCAATCACAGGGCTGGAAAAAGTCAGAATAGGAATATAGACCTTCAAAACCTCAGATTTCCATTTAACCACGATGCCCTGAGTTGGCACTCACCCTACAGTCAACACTTGCCCTGATTCCTTGTGTGAGTGTATAGCAACAGCAATAATAGTAGCAGTGATGACTATTCAGTATATAGTAGCCATTATTCTAACATGTCTCCATGTGTGCCTTTCTGGGTTTGTCCTTGGAGTTTGTTAAAGTTTCTCGAATGTGGAAATTCATGACTTTTATCAACTTTGGTAAGTTGTCAACCATTCTCTTAGCATCCTTCTCTCCTCTCCTTCTAGAACTCTAATTATGCATATATTGGTACACTTGATGGATCTCACAGGTCTTTGAGACCTTGTTCATTTTTCTTCATTCTTTTTTTCCTCCTGCTCTTCAAACCGAATAATTTCAACTGACCTGTCTTCAAGTTCACTGATGCAATAACCTCATCTGTTCAAATCTGCTGTTGAACCTCTCTAGTGAATTTTCTATGTTGGCTATTATACTTTTCAAATCCAAAACGTCTACTTGGTTTCTTGTTATAATTTCTAGCTATTCATGGTAGGCTCTGTTATTCAGATGTCATTTTCCTGGTTTCCTGTAATTCTTTATCTTTGGTCTCCTTTTGCTCTTTCAGTATATTTAGGACAGTTAACTTTAGTTTTTGCCTAGTAAACTAGTCTCTGCCAGTTACTAGGCTTCCTCAAGGACAGATTTGTCAATATTTTTTTCCTTTGGCTGGACTATCCTTTCCTGTTAGAAACAACAATTGCCTATCTACCCAAAGGAATTCTGAGGAAGTAGGAAAGAAAATTGTGTGTGTGTTGTTTTCTTTGTAGGAGAAAAATAGCTGCTATGGGGATAAATGAGTTAATATATATAAAGCATATAGAACAGTGACTGGCACAACATAAGCACTATCTAAATATTATACTTTAATGCCTGAAAGGCATATACTGATCGTGCAATAAATGCACTGATCATGCAGGAGTGCTTCAGTAGGAAGAGGAGAAACTGGCAGTCAGGCAAGAAGAAAGGAGCTATGTAATCTGAAGGAGCTATGTAACCCTTTCTTCCTCCAGCCCCATTGATACTCTGTCCTTTACCCCAGTGCCAATCAAATAACGAGGACAAGGTTTTGAGAAGAAGGAAAACAAAGTTTTAATGATTTGCTAGCAAAGAATGCAGTAGACTTGGGTCTCAAGCCTGAGATTCTCTCCACCAGGAGGAATACAAAGGCTTGGGATCCAAATATCAGTAGATATAATTACTTAGTGTCCATCGGGTGTCCTTGGGAGAGCTTTGAGAGAGTGCTCCAGCTTCCAGGTGTGGAGTCTCTTTATTCTGTGGGCAGTGTATCACTGTGGGTAGTGAAGGACAAGAGAGCTTAGCCTAGGATGGGAGAAACGTTAGTCTTGTTTCCTCCACTGCTAGGGAGGAGGAGAGGGTAAGATAAAGAAAAGTTTGTTTGTTTGTTTTTGTTTTTTAAAAAGTCAGTTTTAAAATAAGCCACCTGTGGTTGAGCAGCAAGGTTTATATTCAAAGCATTAAGTGTTACATTTTCCCACTGTCAATTTTTACCTTCCATTTCTATGAGAAAATAGGTGATGACATCTCCAAGCTTGCTGAAAATGGGTGACAAAAGGGCTCCTTAGACTGGGGGGGATTTTACCTGTTATTGTTATTTTGTTTTGTGAGATTTTACTGGAAGGGATGAACATGTAATATTAACCTTAGTGGGGACCTGGGAGAAGCAGGTCTGTGTACAGCAGTTATGATTTGACTGATTTATTGTATGTACTTATTTTAGTCAGCTTTTTCATCACTGTGACCAAAACATCTGACAAGGACAATGTAGAGGAGAAAAAGTTTATTGGGGGCTCACAGTTTCAGAGGTTCAATCCATGATCAGCCGACTCCATAGCTCTGGGCCCAAGATGAAGGCGAACATCATGGCAGAAGTGCATGGGGGGAGAAGACAGCTCAGAACCCCGCAACAGGAAGCAGAGAGAGCTCCATTCATCAGCGACAAAATATAAGCCCCAAGGTCACACTCCCAGGTCACACTCTTGTAACTACTACCTGCCTATAGTTACCACCAAGTTAATCCATATCAGTAAATTAAACCACTGATTAAATTAAGGCTTTCAAACCCAATCATTTCACCTCTGAAAAATTCTTGCATTGTCCAATACATGAGCTTTTGGGGGACACATCGTATCTAAACCATAACAACACTGTTTTTATCTAGTGGGGTATTTTCTGTTACAGCCATATTTTCCCCTCTTCCCCTGGGGTACCAGGAAGGGTCTGCCATACACTATTATAGGGGCTCAATGTAAGCCAGCTTCTGGGGGCTACTGGTATTCAGAGGAGAGCACTTGGCAACACCTTATCCCATCACAAATGATTATTTTAGCATAACTTAGCCATTCTTTTCCTAAAGTTGATTCATTTTATCCATTTTTTTCCTGTAGATTGGGATCTTCAGGATGCATGTAACTTTGTTGGATATCCAATGCTTTGCTCACTTGTTGAGTCACTTTTGTAATGAAACATGATTCATTGTCACTCTGCATTGAAGAGGGGAGACTGTATCTTGGGATCAGCTCCTTTTTTTTTTTTTAAGAGAGAGTGAGAGAGGGAGAGAGAGAGAGAGAGAGAGAGAGAGAGAGAGAGAGAGAGAGAGAGAGAGAGAGAATTTTTTTAATATTTATTTTTAGTTCTCGGCAGATACAACATCTTTGTTGGTATGTGGTGCTGAGGATCGAACCCGGGCCACACGCATGCCAGGCGAGCGCGCTACCGCTTGAGCCACATCTCCAGCCCCGGGGATCAGCTCCTTTAAGAGGATGTTTACTATCTCCAAAGCTTTTTCTGTTCTGGTAGATAGCCTTAATTTATCCTGAGAAGGTGTTTATCACTACAAGCAAATGTCTGAAGTTTCCCCTGGTATTGGGAATTTGGATGGAATCTATCTGCCAATCATCAGAAGACTGAATTCCTATTGAATAAGACTGAATTCATATTGCATTCCTTTTACAGAAGGCCTGCCTTTTAGTTTATGGATTGTTTCTGGTACATAAGACACAGTTCTGAGTCACCTGCTGAATTATCTGTTGAATGTGAGCCCTTACAAGGACTTGAAATGCACCAGGGCACCTTCTGGCTGCCCTATCAGCATCCCTCCCACAGTGAATACTCTCATGTAGGTGTTTTCCCAAGCACCACATCAGTGCTTCCAGCAGGAGAATGAGCACATGGGAACTCCGTCTTCACTTGGCAGTGCTATCCCAAGAGTCAAAACTCCATTCTTTGGTCCATTTCTCATCTTCCTCAGTAAAAAGAGGTTTGTGTTAGTTTAATTTAAGCTGAAGTATTGGGGGCCCAATAAACTCTTTGTTCTTTATGCCCCTTCTAACGGCCCTATCATAACTCTCACAGGTCTTTTGCTATCAGCAGCCTGATTTTCTTGCCATATAAGTGTCAGTCTTCTGATAACCAAAACAATTCATGATTGTCACCTGTTTTGATTCAGTCATAGCTGGTATTCATGCCAATATTCAAGAGCATGTTTAATGTCCTTGTTTTTAGCAGTGAAGAGATTCTCTCTTTTATCTTTCTCTCTCTCTCTCTCTCTCTCTCTCTCTCTCTCTCTCTCTCTCTCTCTCTCTCTCTCTCTCTCTTCCTCTCCCCCTCTCTCTCAGAGAGCTCTGTGTCTATGCAATAACATGAAAACATATTTTGAGTTTTTCCTCTGAACAATCTGAAAGCTCTTGTCAGAGCAGTTATCTCAGTTTTCTGGGCTAATTTTCCCAGCTACAAAGCCTCAGTTTTTAGTAACTGCTGTTCTGTGACCATAGCTTACCCAGTTATCACTGGCGATTACCCATGAAGCTGCTGCTCCCTTCAGTGAAGAGGTCTCAATCTGGCTCTGTGAGAGGCTGATCAAACAAATCTGACCTTCCAGAGTAAAGAGTCTCCAAGATCTGTAAGCAGTCATGTTGTATTGGCCCATTATCATCTGCTGGCAACAGGGTTGCAAGATTTAAGGTGGACATGACTTCAAGACTGACATTTGGATTGTCTAATAGGATGACCTGGTATCTCCCCGTCCTTCCAACAGTCAGCCAATAGTCGTCCTTCTTTTTCACTACACATGGGAATTGCTGATTCACAAATACAGTAATGTGTTGCCCTAGAGTGGACTTCTCAGCTTCTTGTAGTATCTCACAAATGACAGCCATACCCAGAGGCTGGAGATGGGGCATCCTTTTGTTTTGGTCAAGCTATTTTGATAAATAGGCTACTGGTCAGGGCATGCCTCCCAATGCCTGTAGGAGAACTCCAAGGGCTATTCCTTGATTCTCATGCACATGCAACCTAAACTCCTTTTATAAGTCAGGCAAACCTAGGGCCAGGGCTGTGAGGAGGCTTCATTTTAACTTCTCAAAGGCAGCTTGGCATTCTGGGGTTCAAATCAAAGGTTCTATTTCTGTTCTTTTTAAGGTCTCATATAGAGGTTTAGCTATTGGTCCAAAATTCAGGATCCAAATATAGCGGAATCCTGCCATTTCCAAAAACTCAAATAACTGTTTCCAGTTCCTAGGTTCTCTAAGGTTCAAGATAGCCTGTTTATAATCTGGACATCAAACATCAGGTTTTTTGGCTAATCTGGAATACCAGATATAGGTGACTTGTTTATAAATCTGAGCTTTCATATTGACACTTTATATCCACAAGAGGTGAGGTGATCCACTGCAGTAATAGTGTTTGAAAGGCAGTATTTGTAGGTGGGGTTGGCTATAAGCAGGTCATCCACATATTATAAAAGGATTCCTTGATTCAGTCATAACTCTCACAGGTCTTTTTCTAGGCTCTCATTAAACAGAGTAGGACAGTTTTCAAAGACATAGACAGTCCAGCAATACTAGGTAGTTACTTTGGCAATGGACTCCTGCCTCTCAAAAGCAAACAATTAATTGGGACTTTCCTCCCAGTGAGATGTAGATGCAGGTTTGTATTAGTCTAATTTAAGATGAAGTATTAGGGGCCCAATAAACTGTATTGTATTTAAATGTATCCCTTAAATCTAGAACTGTGAAACAACCGTATTTACTTGGCACTGCAGTCAGCAAGGTATATGGATTTGGCACTATGGTGTGAATATTCTGGACAATATTATTTATAGCTCTTAAGTCTTATACAACTCAGTACTAATCAGTTTGAGGTTTCTTACCAGGCAGCATTGAGGTACTGGGGACCTGGCAAAGCCTACTCAATTCATGTTTTAAAAATCTGTCTAGAAAAGGGTGGCTCCCTATCAATGCCTCTCTCTTAAGGGGGTATTGTTTCTTCTGGGGTGGGTTACCTCCTCAAGTAAAGTCCTGATTGGGATAGTGGTAATCATCCTTCCCCAGGGTCCTACGTGCCCATAGGGGCTTCCTCACTTTCTAGCAGGCCTTCAGCAGAGTGGGCAAGTGAAAGCTGGAATCAGAGTGTGTTTTCTGGTGGCACTTACAAATGGAGTCATTGTTTTTGGGGTGAGAAAGTTATCTGTGCATTTAATTTACACAATAAATGTTGTCCCAGGAGAAGAATTGGATAATCTGCAATGTACAGAAACTGCACTTTAATTTTTGTTCTTCTAGCTTGCTTTCAAGGGGTTGGAGCAATGAATGTTATTGAGTCTGACTTCTTTGAATGTGTCCCAGTGAAAACTGGGACATATGGATCATCCCCATCCTGTTTTATGTACATAACATCCATAAAAATAGAAAAAATGAAGTTAAATATATAAGTACTTGATATAAGTAGGGAATAATATATGCAAAATTTTCTATACTTATTAATACAAGACCAATACATAAAAATAATTTTAGATACAGATGCTTGAGTCCAACAAATTCAAAAAGCCTTTCACTGAAATGACAAAATATGTACACACTGCATGTTTAACGAGTTTTGGAAATTTTTTATAATTATTTTAATTGTTGAGCCCTTTATGTGTATTCATGTGTGTATTTTAAGCCTAAAAGATCTACAGTCAAACCTCAGTTCTTCCACTTACTGGATGGCTTTGAACAAAATTCTTAATCTCCTCAAACCCCAGATACTTCTTCAGTAAACTGGAGGTGATTCCTACCCTAAAAAGTTGGGGTGATGGAGACAACTTATGTGTTATGGAGACTGGCATTATATTAATTCATAACAAGCCAAAACATCAAGGCAATCTCAAATAAGGTGGTTAAGTTGCCTTTTCTCTGTTCTAATCACTGTTTTCTCCTTCAAGAATGGAATCTTGACTTTCTCCCTACTTCACTGGGAATTATTGAGGGTTATTAAGTTAACAAGTCAGGTCACTGTTTGCTGAAAAAACACAAATACTACCTGTGATACACAATGAGTTCAGTTTCACATTCCATTCACATTCTTGCTCTTCGGGTCAAAGAGAGGAAATGATAAAAAGCATTGTTTGCAAAATCACCTAAGGCTCCCTGCTAGGGTAAACCTACACTCCAAGAGCTGGGGAAGAGGCAATAACTGTGCAGCTTTTCTGGGCTGCTAACTAATGATGATGTAGTCAGAGGACAGCTATTGACTAACAGAACTTTAATTCAGAGTTCGTGCTTATCTTTATCTAAATTAATAGTTGAGGACCAGGAGATTATACTAAAGTATGGAAATGGAAAATTCCCAGGAAGATAAAGTTAGCTAGAAAAATAGGTTTGGTGGAAGTCTTAGGAAACCTTACTGTGGTGACTGTTCTCTAAACTGAAATGCATTAAGAATATCTGAAGTTCGGTATTAAATCTCAAAAAAATTATCAAAACCATACTCTACCAATTCTTTAGAGATGGCAAGCGTATACATTTATTCAGTAAATAATTAGCTCTCTTGTGAGTTCCACACCACCACAGATCCAAAATATGAAGGAAAAAAAAAGTTTCTGTACTAAATACACACACGTTTTTTCTTACTATTAGTCCCTAAGCAAAACAGCATAACAGTTTTAACACCTTTACATTGCATTAGGTGTTATAAGTAACCTAGAGGTGATTTAAAGTCTACTAGAGGATATGTGTGGGTTATATGCTAATATTATCATTTTATACAAGGGACTTGAGCATCCATGTTTTTGGTATCTGTGGGTGGTCCTAGAACCAATTTCCCATGGATAGGAGGGATGATTATATTCAGCACCTGCACTGTAGGAGGCACTAACCTGGGTCCTGGGAAAACAAAAGTGAACTATACAGGCACGGCTTTGGTTCTCATGACATTGATATCTTCATGGTTGGGATGGATACTAAACTAGTATATAAATAAATAAAACAAAAGAAACCAATATAGAAAAAATTTTAACTAACAGAAAGGTGAGTGCAAAGTATATCAGCAAATAACAGAGGGCTTCTACCTATTCAGGGTGATCAAGGAAGGTGTCTTCAAGAAGGTGAAGGTAGGGCTGGAGTTGTAACTCAGTGGTAGAGCGCTTGCCTACTACATGTGAGGCACTGAGTTCAAACCTCAGCACCACATAATAAGAAATAAATAAAAGTTGGGTTTTTTTTTTTAAGTGACATTAAACTGAAGTCTGAAGAATGCTTAAGTTTTACGCAGGGGAATGAAGAGGGTAGGGAGGTGAGGGAGGGTAGGTTTCCAGGCAAAAGGGCAGCCGATCGATGCAAGGTCTCGAGGAAGGAATGAAATTGATATGCTCTCATACTTGGAAGGTCAATGTGAACAAAACAGTGAATGGCTTGAGGCTGCAAGTAGGCAGTGGCTAGATCACACAGAGCTTGGTAAACTAGTGTGAGGTGCTTGGATTGTATTCTAAAATCAAGAGGGAGCTTTCAGGAGATTATATGGGGCCTGAGGAGATCTCAATTGCTCTTTCAGAAAGACCCATAGAAGTGTGGAAGAGAACAAAAGTACAAGTAGAAAACAAGTTAAAAGACCATGTCAGAACTCCAGGCCAAAACATGGCAGCTTAGACTAGGGTGATTGCATCAGAAATGAAGACAATCAACATGAAACGTTTAGGAGGTAGAACCAGCAGAGCTTTCTGATAGATTAGATGTTAGAGGTAAGAAAAATCATTAATTCTTCTGTCTCAACGGCTGTTAAGCACAGGTGAGAGTGAGTTTGTGGCTATTTTGAAGGAAACAAACCAACTGATGAACCAATGGAAAGCAGAACTACACCACTTGCCTCTACCTTTCTTTTGCAGCAATAACAGTTCTCTCTGAGGCACTGTAGAGACCTTACCAGTTTATCTGGGACATTTTCCAAGTGTCTTACAGCAGAATCTTGCTGTAAAGTTAAATTATGTGAAACTAACAATGATTTTTCTGTATGTGAGGAAAGCTAGAAATATCTCAGACATAACAAAAGCAAAATGAGAACAGTCTGTTTCTGATCTTTAGGATAATTTCAAGTCCAGGAGGAATTTGAAAATTTGGTATTTGCAAAGCCAAATGGATAACTTATCACAGGTCTAGTGTACCAGTGACTACATGTACTGAGCTGATTGTAGTACTCTGGCCATTTTCATAACCCACCAGTGGTTACATCAATTAAGGCAATACCAATGAAAGCTGAGCTCTGGTCATTATGCTCATGAGATTCAGTGACTATATTTTTCATAACTTCACCTTAGAATTGGTTTTACTTTCAAGAGTTGTGCTTCTAAGATTGTTTTATATCCCTACCCACAAAACCCACAATTCCCTCTATAAACAACCACTGCTGCTCTGATATTTCACTCCTGCAAAATGAAATTGTGCTTTATTCCTCTGGCATCAAAAACAGCATGATACACACTTTCTGTCTACCTCCCTAGCCTGTCTCCTGCTATCTCCATCACACTTTTCACACTAGCGATGTAAATGTAATCTCCTCCCCTAGAGTGTGACCTAGACCTAGTGACCTGCTTCTAAGAAGCAAAATATAGAAAAACTGGTTAGGCTATAAACGACTGTGACATCAGTTTTGCAGGCACTCCCCTTGCCCTTTATCTGCCCGCTTGGATGGAGCAAGCTGTCTTGCAGGAGATGCTTTATAAAATACCTAAATGGCAAGAAACAGGAACTGAAGCTTCAGTCCAATCACCCATGTGGAACTGGATCTTGCCAACAACCATGTGAGTGAGTTGGGAAGATCCTTCCAGGTAGATCCTTGAGATGGCTGCAGCCTTTTCAGAGACCTTGGACCAAAGGTCACAACTAAGCCACCCCTGGCTCATGGCCCACAGAAACTGAGACAATAAATATATGCTGCTGTAAATCATGTTTAAGCTATGCTTTGGGTAATTTGTTACTCAGCAATAGGTAACTAATACCCTCACCAAGTAGGATGATTGTGGGGATAAAATGAGGTACTATAAAAGTACTCAGCAACATGCCTGATGCCACATTAGGCACTGCACAATGTTAACTTGATCCTCCTTCCCCCATCTCTTTATTTCTATTGCCACCACCATGGTCCAGGAACCCATCACTCCATGAATAGATTCCTGTAGTAGCTTTGCACCTGGTTTCCTTTCTTTCCTTTGTCCAGTTGGCTACCTTCTTTAAAAAACAAAATTTCAACAGCTTCCTATTACTTAAAAAACAAATCAAATTGACATTCAAGGACGTCCAGACTGTCCCATTCTATATTTCCAAGCTCATGTCCCACAACACTGTCCTACTTCACCATTATTCTACTAAGATTAACCTATTCACCATATCACCAATATGCCTGTATATTCCCTCCCTAGTAGCTTTGCCAAGTAACTTTTACCCTTTGGCATTCAGTCCCAAAGTTTTGCGCAATGACAGTATCGTAGCCAATGAGTCTCGTAGTCTCTCTTTTCTCCTGAATTCCAGACCACCACTCTCCTTCCCAATCACTGTCAGTACCATTAAGGACTTACCTCCTTAATGGAGTTTACAAAGCTTCCAAACCTCATTACCTCGGAATGATCTTCTCCCTTTTCTATAATAATAATATTTACTCATTTGGTATTTAAAATCATCTAAGTATAAAATAGGCAGAAATAATTCAGAAAGTACCTAATCCAAGGACTTAACTTTACAGGTAAAGAAACTGAACACCAGAGATAAGCATCAGTCAACTAAATATTAACACCTCTAGGGCCATAATTGAGCCTCAAAACTTTCAGGTTATTCAAGTCTAAAAATATGTGCCAAGTTCTCAATTTCTATGTAACAGTATAAAATTTCAACAATTTTTACCAATATGCCATTCATTTATTCAATGAGCAAAAATTGAGTCCTATTTATTAGCCACTTTGCTTAAAATAAGGACTTTGCCCACCAGGAATTTACAATAAAAAGGGAGGAAAAACATGAAAAGTAATAATTGTAAGTTTGATATGGTCTCTGAAAGGAAGAAAAAAAAATCACCTATACCTGTTTTTGGTCCTCCCATTCATTTACTCATCTTTTTCACTCATGAATTTGGTGGATGAATGGATGAATGACTAGATAGATAAACAAATAAAATTCTTTTCCTAAGGAGAGAAGGTAGGGGAGAAATGTTTCCCTTGAAGCAACTCATGAGCAACCAACACCTTGAGTGTCATTGTTATCAAGAAAAACATTTCTCTAACATATCAGATTTGAAAATTTTGGCATCTTTTTAAAAATCTGGAAATATAAATACATTGTCCTTTTTTGAGTCTATGTTTTGAAGTGAGAAAAATCTCAATTTTTAATTTATTTGCTGAGTAATCTTAAGCAAGTAGCTTAAACCCTCTCAATTTTCTTATCTGTAAAATGGGAATAGTAACTACCTTACATGGTGTTTGTGAGAGTTAAAACATAAAGTAACTTCATAAATAGTAGCTATACTGCCTTTCAATCATTACAAAACAGTCTACATAGATAAAAAATAAGTTTGATAACTACAACACATCCAAATTTAAGTGGGCAGTGATTATGAAAATTTGTAATAAAATTCCTATAGTTACTTCCTCTCCAGAATAAGTCTTCCTTTGCAAAATTTTCTAGAATCATGATCACTGCATAAGTTTTTTATTTCTTCCAGGCAGCAACATTCTGAGAATCCAGAAAAAATATAGATACTATGTGGAGATAAATATATAATCCTCCATTTAATAAGTTTAGAATATAAATGAACACAAGAGAATAGCTCTTTGTGCATAGCAAGCAAATACATTCTTGTGGACTTAGTCATGTTGAAAAGACACCAGAGATAATGCCAAGAATATACTTCAACTTATACAGGTAAGTTTAATGATCAGAATAAAATGGGATCAGTCAGGAAAAAGTGCATACAGGAAATACTTCACAGAGTACCACATCCTTTTTATGTTGGCTAGGTTAACATGGTTTAAAATACATCATTATTCTGCAGTCTTCCAAGTTTAAATTATTCAGGTGGCTATAACGTCTGGTATTCTAGACAAATACATATAATAGTATACTTATACTGTATAGTATGTTCAATTGTTGTTCCTCACTAGCAATTCATAGTTCAATACCCGTGTAAAGCTGCAATGTCTAATGTCCATAAAAGCAGCATTTCCGTCCATCTTTGTATATGCATTCGCAATGTACCACCTTAGATAATTTGTGGGTCTAACTTTCACTGAATAAATTTGTGCCTTTAGCATACCAAAAAATAGTAACCAAGGGAGTTCAAATTATATATAGTGTCTCCAGATTTTGTAGTCATCTGAATTTTTATTTCTTTATTTTTTATTTCTTTTTTGCTACACTGGGGATTGAACCCAGGGCCTGGCGCATGCTAAACACGTGCTCTACCACTGAGCTACATCCCCAACCCTTTTTATTTTATTCTGACAGAGTATCACTAAATTGCCTAGGCTAGCATTGAACTTGTAATCTTCCTGCCTCAGCCTCCCAGTGCTTAATTTTATTTTTTTATAAAATTCATCTACTTTAAATTGCATAAGCATTTCTACCATTTATATTAAGAAAAATGAATGCTAAAAATGAGATAAGAGAATACAAGAAAAATAGATTTTTCTTTCAAATATTAACACACCAAAACATTTTGCTGAAAATAAAGTGACTTTTAATCTATAGATAAAGGACTCTCTAAATGATATTCAGGATACATTACAAGCTTTATTTTAAAATAGATTTAAATTCATAACAGGTCTTATAATGATTTCAATAAATCAGGCACTTCAGAACACAATGTAGTACAACAATTATGTGGTGACTGCTTAATATTCCAAGAAGATAAAGATCTTTTTTAAATGTGGAAGGAAATTAGTCTTTCTACAGTGTTAATCCCTAAGAACTATTCTCCTTTATAGACTACAATATTATTGTCAGTTTCATGCACTTTTACTTTATAAAGAACTCCCACAGGAAGAAATTTCTGGAGGTTTTCCCAGATATATACAGCTACATTTTCTGTCGTGCTATAGAGGAAAAAAAAAAAAAAAGAAATTCAAAACGCAAAAAATAACCAAAATTTCATATCTAATAGTCACAGAAAACAAATTCTAGTGCTCAAAGATATCATTAAACTAGAACTTTAGAAATCACACAAAAATCAGATAAAATGTTAAAATTAATTCTTCTTTCTTACTATCTCTATAAAGCAAGATGGTGACACCCACCTTACAACATCTGCAAAATATGGTACATCTAGATCCAGATTCTTGTGATCAAGGGGCTTCATGATCGCCTCCTACACACAAAACAAAGGGGAAAACCACTGATTTTATTCATGACTCAAATTCCATACGGTTCTACCTAAGTCTCTAAATCTTACCCTATCATTTAGCCACTAACTCAGTACTGGTAAGTGATATATCCATGTCTTATACAGCAATCTTTCCAAAGTTTAAAGCTGTAAAAAATAAAGTCAGGTCCAGTTCCCTACAATGATTAGTTATCCTTGTTACTGAATGCAAAGAGGTGAGAAACTAAAAATTAGAATTGCCAGGGTTTTCTCGAAACACAAGTCACTGTGATTCAAAATTCAATTTAACACTTCTTGAATTCTGTCAAAAAAGTTACCAGAAATGCTTTTCCACAACAGTGCCACCTATAAAACAATGCCACAATATCATTAGGACAAACATCCAACAGCAGTATATTTTATAAAACAGACCTGGACTGGAATTATGTAAGTAGCTAAATTTCTGCTATAATAATTTAAGAATGATCTTAGGCTCTCAGAAGAAAAATTACAAATGTGTAAAGACTATGTTACCATTTAGATATGAGGTATCCCTCCAAAAGCTCCTGTGTAAGACAATGCAAGAATGTTCAGAAGTGAAATGATTAGATGATGAGAGATGTGACCTAATCATATTAATTAATTAATATGATCAACCAGGGGATTAATCCACTGATATGAATTAACTGGGTGTAACTATAAGCAGGAAGGTGTGGTTAGAGGAGATGGGTCACTGGGGGTAATGCCTTTATAATTTATAGTTTTTCTCTGGTAAACAAAGGGCTCTATCACTTTCTGTCTCCCCATAACCCCTCCGTCTCTCTCCCCACTCCTTCTCGTTCTCTCTCTCTCTCTCTTGTAAACACACAATTACTTCCTAATGCTCACATATATTAACACAATGTTTTTCATCGTCATTAGCAATGATTGTAATTGCTTTTTTTAAATAGGGTTTTCCTTTAAGTTCTTGTACAAAACTTCAAGCATTTGTGAAACAATCTAATTTTCTATATTATATGTCTTAAGGGTGCATTAATAATAATAACAATCATTTCATGATAAAACTAGAACAATATTTTTTAAAGGTACATCTGGATCCACTAGCTTTTAAAAATAATCAAACAATCAGGCATGGTAGTGCATGCCAGTAGTACCAGACACTTGGAAGCTTGCAAGTGCAAGGCCAGCCTGAACAACTTAATTCAATAACTTAGCATCTCCAAAATAAAAAACAAAAAGGACTGGGGTTGTAGCTATACAGTACAGCATGCTGGGTTCAATCCCCTGCACAAAAATAAATAAATAGATGAAATAAAATGGATCAAATGAAAAGATATTTTGAATGAATACCAAAAAAAAAAAAAAAAGATATCAGCTATTTCTCCCTCTGGAAATAGTCCACAGTCTCCCATGAATGTATATTCCTTGCTTTACCCCCAAAGCTTCTCTCTCACTCTTAAGATAGCCCACATTCTTCCTTGAATGTGCCTCTGTTTTCCTAAATAAATGTCTATGTCTTTGAAAAAAATAAAAAGGAAGGAAGGTAGGTAGGTAAAACAAATACCTTTGCTTTATCTTCAATCTCAGTTCAGTTTCAGCTTCTCCACAGAAGTCTCTTCTGCAGACTGCTTGTGCCATAAGCACACAAATAGGCATGTACAGTGTATGTTAGGTACACAAAGGAGGAAAAGAGCACAGCAAGCCCCTATGTAGTATTCAACTATATGTGGGCTTGAGAGCTCTAATTATTGTCTTACATGGTATAATACTTGGTGTATATATACTGTATGTCCTTAGAAGACACAAGGATTCTGTCTTCATAACTTTCTCATAGTTCTTTCAGCACAGTGCTATTTGTTTGTTTACACATTCTCTTATTTCAACCAACAACTTTTGAGCATTTACTTTTCTTTACCTCCTGAAAAGGTAACACAAGTACCCTGTGGGTTATGTTTCGTTCATCTTTGTATTCCTAGCTCTGAGCTCAAGAACTGTTGCAAAGTAGGCAAGAGTGTTGAATATATGGATACGTAATGGGAAGAAATAATGTTTATTAACATCATTTTTATGAAACAAATGTCAAATTTTAGAATAAAAGTAAGCTGCAGAGTTGATGTGAAGAACTAAATAAATGATAGCCTAATAAAATCAGCTAGATGGAAAAAAAGCCTACTCTCAACTTTACAATATGACCTGGGGCAAGTCAGTTAACTGCCTGGCATCTCTCAATCTTAATCTATGGAATGGAAAAAATGGTTTGGATGATCTCTAAGATCTCTTACAATGCAAGAATTATATGATAACACAATCAGTAAGTTCTTTATTAAATATCTGCTTCTGTGTTATCTCTGTAAAGAACTGCCCCTAAGTTTATAGTAAAGACAAAGTGAATAATAAATGGTGATGTTAAAATATAAGGGCAAAGGTATAAGGAATATTCAAAAAGGAAACAGAAAACTTCAAGGAGAAAATTGTGTCCGGAAATAAGGATAGAATTTGTGAAGTGGAGGAAATCAGTATATTCCAACAAGGAATACAAGGTAAGCATGCTACTTGCACATTGCCCCATCATTACAACACAGCTTTGACTACTTTCCATTAAGGAGACTTTTAGAAGGCCACGAGAGCAATTTCTCCAACTATCCTCCCAGGCCCACACCCAACTCCACTCACAAAGTCATGGAACCCCAAGTGATAACTGACTGGGGAGGTGGAAAGGAAGTCACCAAAAATTATGCTGAGGACACAGCACAGAATTAGCACCCAATATGGCATTTACCTCCATATATTTTTTGAGGTCAGTCAAATTCATAACCATTCCTGTAACAGGATCGATCTAAAGAAGAAAAAAAGGTAAATATTATTTTGAGAGGCTCTTCACATCAAAACTTCTGGTAAACTATCTTAGAGGCTGTGCAACATGCAAACTGTGCCCATATTGCCTGCATCCCAGAGACGACACCGATCTCAACACAAAAGTACACATGCATCAGGCGTTCTTTTCACTGCACAGCTCTTCCACCTGTCCACAGACAGCACACAAAGTCGACACTTAGGAAGAGGAAAGACCTAGAATGGCAGCAGTTCACCACACACAAAAGCCACCATTGCTGAAACTGAAACACAAGTTTTCAACATAGAATCCACTAAGGAGACTGAAAGAAAACTCAGCAATATAAACAAAACCACACAAATATGTTCAGCACATACCTCTCCATATACTGTCACCTCAACTATGGGAAAGAAAACAAAATTTTTTAAAAAAACATGATTTTCAAAAGATTAATATGAAAGCACATATTAGCAACATAAATTATTAGATCTCTGGCCCCCAAAGCTATACTTATATTTTACCCCAAAACATTTGTCCTTTTAGATATCTATACTGGAGGCTAAGGCAGGAAGATCACGGGTTCAAGGCCAGGCTGGCCAACTTAGTGAGATGCTGCCTCAGAATAAAAAATAAAAAAAAAAAAAAAAAATTTTTTAAAAAATAAGGACTAGGGATATAGCTTTCAGAGGTAGAGTGCTTTCCCAGCAAGTGCAAACCCTGGGTTCAATCACCAGTACTGGAAAAAATATATATCCTTTCAGTTAAGACCATTTTATCAACTAAAGCAAGACTCAACCAAGACAGAAGAGCTTAGTACGAGCTTTGACTAAGTACAGGAAATTAGCCAATGCCCAAAGGGGTATAAATTCTTATCTGTTTATACATGTTTACATGTTTATATATTCTGCTTATATATTTATCAAGGTGTATCTGAATCTCTACCTGTAAAAGCAGAAATGTACATGCAGGTGTCCATCTATACACCAAACTGGCCCATTTCTGGACAGCACCTCTGAGCAAGCAAAATTACTACTGGGCCTTAAAAAAGAATGCATACAAAAAAAAAAGAATGCATACACAGTTTACAGTAATACTTTGTTAAATAACAAGCACTTGCAAAGCATTTGAAAAAAGCCAATCAGTGCTTTACAAATTAATAGCTTCTATGAACTTGCACTTTTTCAGCTCCACACAAAAACCATTAGGTATTGTATGATAAGTGATACACCAAGGTATCATAGATAAACTAAGAGACAGTGACTAAATTAGAAATCTTGATTTTTCTGACCCCTTGTCTGGTCTTTTTTTAATGCCACCCCCCCCCCAAATGCTGCTATCCTCTATAGCTTACATAGCTGTTTTTTGAGTCTTCAGCTGTGTCTCAAAGAATCAAGTCTCTTATCCTTATACAAGTTACTTACTTTCTTGGAACACGGCTGGCAAAGTTTTAGACACAAACTATTTTTCTGCCATACAGTATTCTCAGGCAATATTCCCATTTTATTACTCATTGCTTACTCAAAGAATACAATCTGGGGCTGGGATTGTGGCTCAGTGGTAGAGCGCTTGCCTAACATGAGTGAGGCACTGGGCTCGATCCTTAGTACCACATAAAAGTAAAAAAGGTTAAAAAAAATAAATCTTTTTAAAAATGTGAAGGATGTTATAAAAATATAATCTAATTTTTAATTTTATTGTTTTTTAATTTAAACTAATTTTTAACTTACACATAAATATCACACATAAAAAATTAAATAAAATTGCACATAATAATGGCACGCCATGTGATGTTTCATTACATGTATACACAGTAATAATGCCTCAACTTTTACTGCCCACTGAAGTTCCCAAGGGATATTCAAATTAGATGAAAATTCAAAATTAACACACTTAGCTGTTGTTAATGTTTAAGTTAGGTTAAACATATCTATTCATCTGTGAGGTGAAATGTCAAGACACATCCAACCAAGGCAACAGAGCTTTTCATTTTTTGAAATTCCATTTTACTTCTGATTCAAGACTCAACGCATTCATACTGTCCTTAAGGCCCCTTACTAGTCACACTTGCATTTGCTGAATACTCTTTCACCCTTATTGAAGGGATAACATTTCATCCTCTCCATATACTGTTTTTTCTCTCACCTTTACAATTGTTCTCTCACCTTTATAATTGTGCCCATGGCCATTCGGATTATTGCATTTCCCAAAAAGTTTCAAGTTTTCCTCATCACTCAAAGATTTGCTGAGCAAAAGAAAAAGAAAATCAGCATGACACAGTATCAAATTCAGACCCTCTCTCTGTTCCTTACATTATCTGCTCTGGTCTTTGAAGAGTTTCAAAATTTATTGTTACTGTAACTCACCAAGTAGAAAACTCACTTTGATTTCATTACTCATCTGTACATGGGAACAAATGTGCAATCCCTAATTAGACTACTGTACTGCAAAAAAAAAAAAATAGCATAAACAAACTTTAAATTCAATCCCTCTGCTGCACAGGAAGATTCCAACTACCTTGATAATGGTCCTTTCATTTTTCAATTCAACAAGGATTACTGATAACCTACTATGGAAAAGGCAAGAGTAGAATGAAGCAAGGATATACAATTATAAACACAAGTAGATGTTTGTCCTCAAGCAGCTTAAAATCTCATTTCCCTGAAAAATAATCCCATGACTTCAGTTTCCTCTTTAAAAATCTTGTTCTACTCTGCCTCAACTTTTACTGCCCACTGAAGTTCCCAGGGGATATTCAAATTAGATGAAAATCCAAAATTAACAACACTTAGCTGTTGTTCCAGACAGAACACAATTTAATGAATTTTTATATCTATACCCACTCAATCTCAGCTTCTGAGTTCTTAGCTCCCTCATACGTTTGAGCTTCCTATTATAGAATCCCTTTCTTTTTATGGTTGTTATTATTTCTCCCATTTTCTCCTACTTCTCACTCTAAGGGCGCTACAATTCACAAAGCTTTTGCACAAAATTCTCTCAGAAATACAGATTCTTGTACTTAACTCGTCACAAAATTGGCCACATTGTAAGCTCCAGATAGGGAGCAGTGACAAGTGTGTATTGGTCCCTGTCATCTAGCAGAGGGCCTTATCAGCACAAAACAAACCCTGTCCAGCAATGGATGGATGAATCCTGTTATCCTCATTTTACAGACAAGGAAAACGCAGGCTCAGGGAGTGGAACTAGCTAGCGAGGAGTGCAAGAATCCTCAAAATCAACTAATTCTTTGATGCAGGAAGGCAGTCTGAGTGCTCGGGGTGCAAATCCCAACTGTGCGCCTGCTTAGAGAACAGAACATCAGGGCTCATTTCATCTTTGGTAGAAAGGAGACAAAACTAGCCTTGTCATTATATTAGACTCGGTAGCTCAAGCTCCTAGCATACAGAATTAGCTAAAGTCTATGGTGTTTGCGACGCTCTGGGTACTGTGTAATTTAGGAGTTAACTTCTGCTTAACCTCATACCACGGGGTAAACTAGGTGACTCAGGGTCAGAAGCCAGTGAGTACGGAACCTGGGGCGACTCCTCCGCACTGGGCAGTGTTAACCAGTGCGCTTCACGCTCCTGTGAAGTTGGCCAAGTCCAGAAACCACTGCATTTCTGCGCAGGTCCCCGATTACGGCCCCGGCGCGCGCGCACAACCCACCCTAAGGCCGCCGCCCCAGGCCCGCCCCAGCCCCGCCCCAACCCCGCCCCAGCCCCGCCCGCTCGGGCTCGAGCCCGCGCACGCAAGCGCGCACGCCGGCCCCGCCCCCCGTGGCGCTTCACGGCGGGGCGGGTGCCCGCCTGCTGCCATCACACTTGTGGGCACGCCCCACCTGTGCAGCCGGTGGCTCGCGCTGAAGGAGACTAGGCGGGACACTCGCGCCCGACGGCCACCGCCCGGGACCGCCATGCTCATGGTCTTCAGCCCCGCACCGGGCGGCCTGCGTCTTGTCTTTCCGCCCGCAGCGGCTGCGCAGTGCCAGCTTGCGCGTCCCGGAAGCGGTCTTCCAGGTTCCCGCCCATCTCGGCCGCGGGCGCCACACTCCGCCCGCTGGAGGCGGTTAACTGTGTCTCTAGCTATCTAAACACCTGCGAGCAATGGGTCGGGAGTTAGTGTCCTGAATTTTGTAAGTCTGCGCAGCCAGAGGCCACCCATGTGCTTAGGGCTTGTATGGGCACATTTTGTGTTCTGCAGTGACCTCTGAGCCTTCCCTCTAGAAAGCCCTGGCAGGGTTTATTAGAATAGAAAGCTTCAGTGGATGTGTGCTCTTATCAGGTGAATCCCAGAGCTGCAGTCCACAAACTGCTTAATAACACCCGAAATTTGAGGGCATCTGTAGGACCAAGGGGCAATCGGAGATGACAGAACTATAACTTTCGGACTGTTGTGTAAGACTCTAAATTTCAGGAGTTGAGGCTGGGGCTGCGGCTCAGTGGCAGAGCACTTGCCTAGCATTGTTAAATGGGTTGGCATAGCCCAAACACGTACACCCATGTGACACATTAACAGGAAGAATGGTTGCCTTTGGAGAGAAAGGGCCTTGTTTCCTCACATCTACTGGCAAGGATGTTCCCAGTACTGTTCACCTTTTGCCTCTGTTTTCTCGTTAAATATATACTAGACACCTGCCAGGTGCCTGGCACTGTTCCAGCCACTGGGAAGACAGCTTACATTGTATATGAGAAAAATCAGATGATGGAAAGCAAGACAAGTCAGTGATTGGTAAGAGACTAGGAAGTTTCCTGTACATTTAAGAAAAGGAAGATAAAAATCACAGGGATTGTAGAAACAAGCCCCAGTGGTGTTCTCTTAAACATCTTCTGTCTCTAGCGATATCTTGTGTTTATTAATGCTATATAGCAAACATTATTCACTCATTTTTCAAATGCTTCTCTCTCCACTGGGCTGTAAAGAGAGGACTTAACAGAACTTAAAATTTTCAAAGATTTTTTTGAGATAAGGCCTACTCCAAGATTAAAAATTTTTCAAAAGCCCAGATAAGTGAATTACATATACAAGATCACTCAGAAAATAAACAATATTTCCCAGATATTGACTATATTACAGCTATATGCTCTCTAATAATCAATGGTTACACACTTCACTCATTCTGAAAATGTTTTAAATAGAACAAATATACAAAAACAGAAGGAATTTATGAGAAATTGTTTTAATTACACGTTTTAGTAAAATATTTCATTGCATTTGCAGTCTTTCCTCTAATTTGTTCAAGCTAATTCTACACAAAGGTATTCACCAAATTCACCTTCAAAGTCCAGTTAAAGTTATATTGAAACTCCTCCCAAAATCATAAATTGAAGTTCTAACCCATAGACCCTTTGAATATAGGTTGGAAAGGTTTTTGCAGATGTAATTAGGTGAGATGCAGTCATTAGTGTGGGCCCCAATTGAAGATGACAAGTGGATGACCTTATAAAAAGGGAAAATAGTCAAGTGTGGTAATTAGTACATACCTGTAGTCCCAGCTATTCAGGAAGCTGACACATAAGAATGGCTTGAGTCTCAGAGTAAGGGGCCAGCCCAAACAATAAAAATAAGTAAATAACATAGTAAGACCCCATCTCAATAAAATAAGTTAATAATAAAAAGGGAAAATTTTACACAGAGACAGACTCATATACAGGGAATGCCATGTCAAGTACAGGGACAATGCCATCTACAAATCAAGGAGAGAGGCCTGAAAACAAATCCTTCCTTCACAGCCCTTGGAAGGAACAAACCAACCTTAATGTCACACTTGCATCTTTCATCTATAATTCCTGCTTCACTCACACAAGATCTACTAGCTCTGTGCTTGGTTCCTTTTCTCAGGTTTCTTTACTCAGAGGCAGCTCCTATCAGCTCCTATTAAGAGGACCCATAAGATAGTGAAATGAACACATATTAACTTGTAACCCCCATAGCCATCACCCTCCAGCCCTTATTCACTCAATAAGTTAAAAAATGTTTACTCAATATCCTAATGTCAGACACTTATGCCAGAGTAACATAATATGAATAATGAACATAAAGTTCAGTTAGTGGACGAGTCAAAAAGAAATAATATCATGACAAACTAAAAAAGACTAGTTCTGTCTCAGAAGGTAAAGGAAGGCTTCAGAGAGAAGCTGAACTGGATTTTTAAAGGACTTTACCAGATGGATAAGTAACAATTGTAGGAAGAAGATGACAAGAACAAGGGAAATGTGGAAAATTTCCACATAAATGTAGCTCATTTAGTGCCTATTGACAAGTTATTGTTTACAATAGGGACTAGGTGAGAGATGATATTGTAAACATTGGAGACCAAATTATTGAAGGGCTGTTAGTGTCCCTCTTTAAGTATAAAGGAAAGAAGGCTCCACCCGCCTCCTATCTCCTTCCTCGTTTCTCTCCAATAAAAGGGAATTTTCATTTCTTGAATCATTTCCAGGTACCTTTCCTGAGCCTTCTTTACTCACAGGCAAGGTAAGAATGTGTGAAAGTACCAAAGATGGCTGTGGCTTATGGTCTGGAACTATGCTCCCGTGGGGAGGGGGGACTGGGCCCAAACTCCTCACCTCTTGTAGTCCTGGCCATCTAATTCACCTTCTCACCCCTGTGTGCTGCTTTTCAGGTCTAGATTCTAAGCCTGCTATCATTGGCATTCATATTTCTTCTAACCCAGGCACTGATCATCTCTCTTCTTTTCCCCTCACTCATACACTATATACTCCCTTTCTTTGAGTCTCTGGAACCTGGCTAGTGATTGATGGGCTAGGGAAGAGGCCCTACCTCTGTGCTGCACCTTAGTTATGTGCTCAATTTACTGGAACTTTCTGCATTGTATTACCAGGCACAGCGCTTAGATTATAAAATGCCATTGATCTTTTTTATCTTTTTCTTTTGTGTGTGTGTATGTATGCGTGTGTGTATGATTTGTTTGTTGTGTGTGTGTGTGTGTGTGTGTGTGTGTGTGTGTGTGTCTGTCTGTCTGTCTGTCTTCTTCAGGAACCTTGGCAGGGCCAAGGCAAAATTCAGGCATCCTTGAGTCAAAAATCTTATGAGTATACTGCCAGCCTTTGTATATTTGAACATCACTCCCTGTATACGAATATACGAATGGAGTAAGAAATATAAAACAGAGAAATGATGACATCAGATCTGTATGCTTCCCAGAGGTCAACCAGAGTCATCTTTACCCCTCAAGTCTAGCTAATAGATTAAATTTCCCTAATTTGTCTGAGAAAGTACAATGAATGCCTTTTCAGGGACTTCTGTGAACTTATCGGAACTTATGCTTCATGACTGCCTTGGGCTCTTCGCTTCCTCATCTGCTACATTGGTTCTGTTAACCCCTTCTTGCCATTCTATAGATGCTTTTGTGTTTTGCATCTCACAGAACCAGACATAGTTCTTGGCCCTTTTACTTATTGTCACAATACAAACGCCCCACACAAGACATTTATATGCTTTGAATGCTTCACTAAAGAGCTCATGGTTTGTGAAGTTTGAAATAACTCTTAAGAAAAATTAAAGAGGAAACCAATTATGTTGGCCCAGGACTATAAAGAAAACCTAACTAGGAGTTCATAGGTGCCCCCAAATTACATGTTTGGCAGCCTTCTTCAACAACAATCAATATGTAGACAGAGCCTGGACAGTTTAACTAGCCCAAGATTTGGGTTCACCCAGGGGAAGGGGGTGTAGCTAAAGGGAAATAAAACAAGGGTTTTTGAGGGTGTTGGCAAGAGTGTGGTTTACTTTGCTCTTTAAGGCTTCTGGTAAAAACTGCTGGGGTTTAGAAATGTGGAGATTATATGGTCTCTAGTGCCACCTGTTGCCCAACTAAATGAAGAACTACTGGCTTTTCATCCATCTCTGAGAACTATTACCGGAGATTAGAAGAAATGACTGATTTTAGTCATAACAACCACCTCCAAAGGCTGAGCTGGGAAAAGGTGGGGATGAGAGAAGGTAGTCTGCAGGAGGGTCAACAATTACAGTAGCATCTGCAGTGGACAGCAGAGAAAGAGAGCCAGTTTAGAGAAGGCCTCCAAGCATGAATGGGCTAGCTTCCTGCTATCCATACCTTAGACAATGATAACAGGCTGGTGGTGATGGAGAGAACAAGGTGCTTTTCAGATCTAGTTCTGGATATAAGCCTACTATCTATGATCACTTATAATTCTCACAGGACCTCTGTCATCTATCTATATTTTTTAATTTTTATTTTTTCTAAGTAGTTATACATGACAGTGGAATGCATTTTGATACATCATACATAAATGGAGTATAACTTCTCATTCTTATGGTTATACGTGATGTAGAATTACAAAGATCATGTAATCATATACACATATAGCATAATAATGTCCAATTAATTATACTATCATTCCTACCCCCATACCTCCTCCCCTCCCCTCACCCTATTCTGCCCAATCCAAAGTTCCTCCATTCTTCCCTACCACCACTACCCCCCCAATTATGAATCAGCATCCACTTATCAGAGAAAACATTCAGCCTTGGTTTGGAGGTGTTAGCTTATTTCGCTTAGCATGATATTCTCCAACTCCATCCGTTTACCTGCAAATGCCATAATGTCATTCTTCTTTAAGACTGAGTAATATTCCATTGTGAATATGTACCACATTTTCTTTATCCATTCGTCTGTTGAAGGCACCTAGGTTGGTTACATAGCTTAGCTATTGTGAATTGAGCTGCTATAAACATTGATGTGGTTGTGTCACTGTAGTATGCTGATTTTAAGAGCTTTGGATATAAACCTAGGACTGGGTCAAATGGTGGTTCCATTCCAAGTTTTCCAAGGAATATTCATACTGCTTTCCAGAGTGGTTGCACAACCACATTATTGCTTGTATTCTTGATAATTGTCATTCTGACTGGAGATGAAATCTTAGAGTAGTTTTGATTTGCATTTCTCTAATTTCTAGAGATGTTGAACATTTTTTCATTTTTTATTTGTTGATCATTTTTATTTCTTCTTCTGTGAAATGTCTATTTAGTTCCTTAGCCCATTTATTCATTGGGTTATTTGATTTTTATTGTTGTTAAATTTTCTGAGTTCTTTATATATCTTGGAGATTGATGTTCCATCTGAGATGCATGTGGTAAAGATTTTTTCTAATTTTGTAGGCTCTCTCTTCACATTATTGATTGTTTCATTTGCTAAGAAGAAGCTTTTTAGTTTGAATCCATCCCAGTAATTGATTCTTTTTTAAAAAAAATTATTTTTTAGTTGTACATAGTACCTTTATTTATTTTTATGTGGTGCTAAGGATAAAACCCAGGGCTTTGCTAGGCAAGTGCTCTACTGCTGAGCCACAACCGCAATCCCCAGGAATTGATTCTTGATTTTACTTTTTGAACTTTAAGGAGTCTTGTTAAGGATACAGATTTGGGCCTACTTTTTTCTTCTGTTAGGGTAGGGTCTCTGTTCTAGTGTCATAGTCTTTGATCCACTTTGAGTTTTGTGCAGGGTGAGAGACAGAGTTTTAATTTCATTTTGTTATATGTGCATTTCCAATTTTCCTAGCACCATTTACTGAAGAGGCTATTTTTCTCCAATGTATGTTTTTGGCATTTTGGCCTAGTTTGAGAAAACCATATTTATGTGGATTTGTCTCTGTGTATTCTATTCTGTACCATTGGTCTACATGTCTATTTTGGTGCCAATACCAGGGCATTTTTGTTACTATTGCTCTATAGTATAGTTTAAGCTCTGGTATTGTGATGCCTCCTGCTTTATTATTCTTCCTGAGGATTGCTTTGGCTATTCTGGGCCTCTTATTTTTCCAAAGGAATTTCATGACTATTTTTTCTATTTCTAAGAAGAATGTTATCATGGGTGGGGTTGTAGCTCTGTGGTAGAGTGCTTGCCTTTCATGCATGGGCACTAGGTTCAATCCTCACCACCACATAAATAAATAAAATAAAGGTATTGTGTCCATCTACAACTAAATTTTTTTTTAAAAAAGGAAGATTGTCATCAGAACTTTCATAGGAATTGCACTAAATCTGTGTAGCTCTTTTGGTAAAGATGGCCATTTTGACAATATTAATTATGCCTGTTCAAGAACATGGGAGACCTTTCCATCTTCTAAGTTCTTCAATTTTTCGTTAGTGTTCTGTAGTTTTCATTGTAGAGGTCTTTCACCTCTTTTGTTAGAATAATCCCCAAGTATTTTTTTGAGGCTATTGTGAATGGGGTAGTTTTCCCAATTTCTCTTTCAGTTGATTTATCACTGATGTATAGAAATGCATTTGATTTATTTATCAGTACTGATTTTCTATCCTGCTACTTTGCTGAATTCATTTATTAGTTCTAGAAGTTTTCTGGTCGAATTTTTTGGATTGTCTAAATAATAGAACCATGTCATTGGCAAATAGTGATAGTTTGAGTTCTTTTTTTCCTATTCATAGTCCTTCAATTTCTTTCATCTATCTAATTACTCTGCTAGAGTTTCAAGGATTATGTTGAATAGAAGTGGTAAAAGAGGGCATCCATATCTTGTTCCAGTTTTTAGAGGGAATGCTTTCAATTTTTTTTTCCATTTAGAATAATGTTGGCCTTGGGCTTAACATAGATAGCCTTTACAATAACTTTTATAATGTACTACTGAACATACCTCATCCACCTATCTGATGGTGGCAAGGACTCCATTTTAGTTTTCTTTCATGTATTCTTATTATTAGCTAGAGGGAAATATATCCAATAAATGTATATTTAAAACTCTTCTCAAAAGGCTATATTACCCTTGCTTAATGATTTCAAGGACAATCCCTAAGAAAATATAAAACCATAATTTTCTTACAAATTCTGTTTTTAATAGGACTTAAAACCAAATGCCTGTGGTTTGGGAAGTAGGATGCCTTCTTCTCTCTTTTCCACAGAGTACACTCACTTTAAATCTAGTTCCCAGACCTTGAAGTTATCCCATCAGATAGGTACAAATGTGCCGTGGAAGCCATAAGGCATTTGCACAGGTACCTCTGCTCGGCCTAGTTCTTCAAAGTTCCTGGCATCCAAGACAAGGAGAAAATTGTTTTCATTCTAGAAAAGGAAAGACAATATTGAACATTCCCTTCAAAAATCAGTCTATCTCCTCTGGGTGATAAAGTTCCTAAGAGAGAGACCATGTCTTATTCACTTTATTTATCTAGCAGCAGCATCTAGTACAATGCCTCACCTATTCACTCACTAAATGTTTGCTGAATTGCTGAACTCAACTGAAAATAAAATTGTGGCTGAGTATTTTTACACTTAAAGCAAATTAAATTCTTTACATCAGTCACCTTCATAGGATCTCTTTGAATCTAACAATCATTTTACCTGGCCCTTTCCAATCCCCTAAGAGACACAGAAATTTTTTCTTCTGAACTAGAAATGCCTCAATTTTTGTGTTACTTCAGAGCTGTTCAAAGAGCAGCATTGCAAAGCAGACTGAGATTGCCCTTATCTAATTACATGAGTGCCATATGTATGGCATGAGGACTAAACCCTTGGCACATATTACTAATTAATCACAGTATTTTTCCACCAAACCATTTAATGGCCAAGAATCCTATACCCCAGGCAGCCACTAATAATTGATCAAAGCTGGTACTCAAAGTGAACCTATTTGCCATTATATTGCCCCTGACAAGGAAGTCATTTAGTAAATAACAGTATTGAGATACTATACCAGGGCTTAGGATATTGGACTTTGAGGTCAGGACATTGAAACTGGCAACATAGATAATTGGCAACATAACTGGCAACATAAAAATGATATAAATATTAGACAAGAAACCAGTAGACTTACATACTGGCTTTACCACTAGGAGATCTGCTACAAGTCTCCTTCAACTACTTTAAGCTATAAATTCCATATTTTTAAAGTGGAATCCCAAAAAGTTGCTTTGATAACTAAGATACTATGATTAAAGCACTTTGTAGTACACACCTGTAATCCCAGTGGCTTGAGAGTTCAAAGCCAGCCTCAGCAAAAGTGAGGCCCTAAGCAACTCAGTGAGACCTTGTCTCTAAATAAAATACAAAACAGGGCTGGGGGTGTTGCTCAGTGGTCAAATGCCCCTGAGTTCAATCCCCAGTACCCTCCTCAAAAAAATACTTTGTAAATAACAAATTCCCATGCAAATGTGAGTTATTATTATGATTCTACAAATAGAACTTTAAAACAATAATAAAGTATAGACCTTGATAAAAGGATTGGCCAAAGGTAAGAAGGGGAAGAAAAGGAAGATGGTGCCATATAGGAATCAAAATAAACTATGGACTGCATCATTCAATATCATCCTCAAACAACTCAATGCTACTTTTTTTCTGACTGGTGTTAGGGAAATATATTACCTGCTTGGGAGTGATCACCACAGAAAGAATAATTCCATCATCTTCTTCTTTAGCTCCTGGTACTGGAACAAAAATAGGTTCTGAGGGATAAAAGCCATCTTCTCTCCAAAACTGAAAAGTCCAAAAAAAGTATTTTATAAAAGGCCATTCATGGTGGGAAGCTTTCTATAGCTTCTGTTATTCCCAGTATGAAGTGGCTGTTGATAGAATATTGCAACAATTAAAAAAAATCAGGCTGAGTTGAATACAGGAGAGGATTGGGAAGCTTTGGCAGCCCCAGATTCCATCACCATCAAACATTATTTGTGTGATTATAATTTCCCATCAACCTGAAATATTTTTCCAACAACCTCAACCTCACATATAACATCAACCTACAATAACATCAAACATAGAATTGGTTTTTCTGGGCTTGGTGTTCATTTAGATTTCCTAAAGGAAACATATTCACTTTTCTTTTTTTTAATATTTTTTTAGTTATCAATGGTCCTTTATTTATTTGTTTATTTATTTATTTATTTATATGTTGTGTTGAGAATCGAACCCAGTGCCTCACACATGCTCTTACACTGAGCCACAACCCCAGCCCCATACCCGCATCCCAAATGATTCCATGGTTCTCAAACTTAGGAAAAGAAAATGGTTTAGCTGTTTAAATATTAAACTATCAAGAATGACCTTAAGCAAAGCAAACTAATTCTAAGGACAGACAAGGTCTTTGAAAATTTCAGAAAAAGATAAAGGTTTTTGTTACCTTCAGTGACTTGTTTATCACATCAACCTTCATCAGAGAATCCCCCACCAAATGCCGAAAGCCACAGCCATAGAAGAAATTATATTTTTTGCCACTGAACTGGCCATAGTTGATCTGAGGAAATTCAATGCCTCCTTCTTCCTCTAGGTCCTCATAATGTAGATTTTCATGAGAGCACCAGATCTAAAAGAGGTCCCAAAAGGAACTGAAGTGGTTGTTTAATTGTCATTTATTTTCTTTAGTGTAGGTCAGTGATGTATCATTTTTATATTGTTACTCTTTCCATCATGACTGCATAGAACATTATCAGATTTTGTGAATAAGTTGTCAAGTGACATGGGAGATGGAAGTAGCTTTTTATTCCACTAAAGACATTGATGGCTGCACATTGATATGTCTGGGGTAAGTGCATCTCATCTAGAAGGTGAGATGGTCAATGATAATCTCGAATGATTAGACATTGCACAACAATTAGAAAGTTTATATAGCTGTTTCAAAACACAAAAAGGATAGTCAACACAGTGTTTATTCCTACTCAGTTTCTGAGATTCTTGTGTAAGCAAGGTTTCATGACCTTACCCTGCTCAGCTAAATGTTATAAAACCTATTGGGCACCAAACATTCTGGAGAAGAGCCAAAGACTAAAGTAACACCACTGAAGTCAAAGTTTTAGTCTACTGTCCATTCATAGCATACCTTCCCATCACTCTGTTTCACAGCACTGGCTGAAGAATAGGACAATGGACTGAGGTTCTCTCCTGCAGGGTCATTCTCACTGATATGTAAGGGCAACACAAACCTTCGAGGGAAAGATAGGGCTGCCGAATTATAGACCTGTTGAGGAGAGAGAAATAAACAGATGAAAAATTGTCATACATAATAGGATAACAGCACACCCCAATAATTTGGATGCAGTCAACATTATTGGCATTCTTAAGTAATTATATAAACAATAATTTCCATTCATTCATTCAACAAATATTTGTTGACTATCTACCATAGGTTAATTACTATTTTAGACACTGGGGATATGCAGTGAACAAAGCAAAGTCTTTGGCTTCATGCAACTTATTCTAGTAGCAGAATAATAATAAATATTAAAACTATACAATATATGTTATTTAATTGGCTTCAGATGACCAAATGATTAAAGCCAGAGGTCTGCAGGACTAAATAGCAAGGAGAGGTGCTCTCTACTTCAGATTGGTTGTAAAGTAAAGGATCAACCTACAGGCCTGGATTGCTCAACCCCTGAATATTGTTGAGAAATGCCTGTTTTTATGACTAACCCTTGGCTGAGTCCTGGGAGCTGAGTTCTTGGAATGGTGTGTGTGTGTGTGTGTGTGTGTGTGTGTGTGTGTGTGTGTGTGTGAAGCCTTGAATCACACAGGTATTTTATGTTAACAATGTAACTGAAACAAACACCTGAATTCTCCTGACAGTCTGGAACTTTAGTAACTAAGATTTGTCCTGTAGGGGCTATATTCCTACTTGACCACTCCCAGATGCAATTAACTTAAAAATTTAGTGATTAGGTTTAATGGCCAAAAATGCACAGATGAAGAAAGAATTTTTAGATACTAAGGCAGTAGAAAAAAATAACCCCCCAAGAAAATGCTTAGAAAGAAACAAGGATAGAAAATACTAATAGGAATAAAATGACAGAAGGATAGGGTGAAAAGTACTAATGTTAAGTGTATTGTAGTCCCCCTAAAAAGGAGAAAATGGTAGTGTCTTCATAATATCCCTGAGGCAAATTTCCAGTTCTTTGAAGTGGGACCCCACAGATCTGTATTCCAGGAATAAGAATAAACCTTCAGCTATAAAGTTGAGTTACAGCTGCCAGACATGGGAATACTCATTGCTCACAGTACAAATATTACCATATGCAATATTTGAAGAACTAATGGGTGAAATGTTTCAAAATTATAGAAAGACATCAGACAATATATTCAAGAATCCTTAAAAATCCAAGTGAAAAAATTAAAAGGAAAGCATTTAAGATATTATAGCTTTTTAAAAAACAGAGAAAAAAAATTTAAAGCAGCCAGAGGAGAGAAAAAGATAAACTCAAAGAAACAAAGATTAGATTAACAAATGATTTCTCAACAGGAATCAGAAGACAATAAAATGATATCTTAAAAGGGTTCAAAGAAAATAATTAACAACAGGGCTGGGGTTGTGGCTCAGTGGTACAGCGCTTGCCTAGCACATGTGGGGTCCAATTCTCAGCACCACATATAAATGAATAAAATAAAGGTCTATTGACAACTAAAAAATTATTAAAAGAAAAATTCTAAAAACAAAGAAAATAACTAACAAATTAGAGTTCTTTTCCATAAAAACATTCTTCTAAAAAGGAACAAAAATACATTTTTTCTGACAAATAAATTTCCATCAATAGATGAACAGATAGCAAAATGCAGAATCAAACAGAAAAATATTCAACCTAAAAAAGGAACAAAATTCTGATACACACTACAACATGAATAAATTTTGAAAATATTATGTATGTAAAATAAGTCATACACACAAGGATGAAGTATGTAAAATATGCAGATTCATGTACGAGAATATCTGAAATAGAACAATTACCAAAGGATGTTCTTTAGTTAGAAGAACATGTTTCCAGATAGAAATGTCTGAAAGACTAGGAAGAATTAAAAGCAATAAAAAAGGTATAAATGAGGTCTAAAGGGGTAGTATGCATAATTATGATTACATAAGGAAATGATAATAATAATGCCTTTTAGTATTTAAAAAATACTTGAGAATCAACCTAACAAAAGAAGTGAAAGATTTATACAATGAAAACTACAGAACCCTAAAGAGAGAAGTAGAAGAAGATCTTAGAAGATGGAAAAATATACCCTGTTCATGGATAGGCAGAACTAACATCATCAAAATGACGATATTACCAAAAGTTCTCTATAGGTTTAATGCAATGCCAATCAAAATCCCAACAGCATTTCTTGTAGAAATAGAGAAAGCAATCATGAAATTCATATGGAAAAATAAAAGACCCAGAATAGCAAAAACAATGCTAAGCAGGAAGTGTGAATCAGGCGGTATAGCGATACCAGACTTCAAACTATACTACAGAGCAATATTAACAAAAACAGCATGGTACTGGTACCAAAACAGGCGGGTGGATCAATGGTACAGAACAGAGGACACAGAAACCAATCCACAAAACTACAACTATCTTATATTTGATAAAGGGGCTAAAAGCATGCAATGGAGGAAGGATAGCATCTTCAACAAATGGTGCTAGGAAAATTGGAAATCCATATGCAACAAAATGAAACTGAATCCCTTTCTCTCACCATGCACAAAAATTAACTCAAAATGGATCAAGGAGCTTGATATCAAATCAGAGACACAGCGTCTGATAGAAGAAAAAGTTGGCTCCGATCTACATACTGTGGGGTCGGGCTCCAAATTCCTTAATAGGACACCCATAGCACAAGAGTTAATAACTAGAATCAACAAATGGGACTTACTCAAACTAAAAAGTTTTTTCTCATCAAAAGAAACAATAAGAGAGGTAAATAGGGAGCCTACATCCTGGGAACAAATCTTTACTCCTCACATTTCAGATAGAGTCCTAATATCCAGAGTATACAAAGAACTCAAAAAATTGGACAATAAGATAACAAATAACCCAATCAACAAATGGGCCAAGGACCTGAACAGACACTTCTCAGAGGAGGACATACAATCAATCAACAAGTACATGAAAAAATGCTCACCATCGCTAGCAGTCAGAGAAATGCAAATCAAAACCACCCTAATATACCATCTCACTCCAGTAAGATTGGCAACCATTAGGAAGTCAAACAACAACAAGTGCTGTCGAGGATGTGGGAAAAAGGGTACACTTGTTCATTGTTGGTGGGACTGCAAATTGGTGCAGCCAATTTGGAAAGCAGTATGGAGATTTGTTGGAAAGCTGGGAATGGAACCACCATTTGACCCAGCTATTCCCTTTCTTGGTCTATTCCCTAAAGACCTAAAAAGAGCATGCTACAGGGACACTGCTACATCGATGTTCATAGCAGCACAATTCACAATAGCAAGACTGTGGAACCAACCTAGATGCCCTTCAAAAGACGAATGGATAAAAAAAAATGTGGCATTTATACACAATGGAGTATTACTCTGCAATAAAAAATGACAAAATTATAGAATTTGGAGGGAAATGGATGGCATTAGAGCAGATTATGCTAAGTGAAGCCAGCCAATCCCTAAAAAACAAATGCCAAATGTCTTCTTTGATTTAAGGAGAGTAACTAAGAACAGAGTAGGGACGAAGAGCATGAGAAGAAGATTAACATTAAACAGGGATGAGAGGTGGGAGGGAAAGGGAGAGAGAAGGGAAATTGCATGGAAATGGAAGGAGACCCTCAGGGTTATACAAAATTACATACAAGAGGAAGTGAGGGGAAAGGGAAAAATAATACAAGGGGGAGAAATGAATTACAGTAGAGGGGGTAGAGAGAGAAAAGGGGAGGGGAGGGGAGGGGAGGGGGGATAGTAGAGGATAGGAAAGGCAGCAGAATACAACAGACACTAGTATGGCAATATGTAAATCAATGGAAGTGTAACTGATGTGATTCTGCAATCTGTATACGGGGTAAAAATGGGAGTTCATAACCCACTTGAATCAAAGTGTGAAATATGATATATCAAGAACTATGTAATGTTTTGAACAACCAACAATAAAAAAATAAAAATAAAAAAGAGAGAGAATTAAAATATACAAGTAGAGTAGAATATAAGCCACGAGTAAACAAAGGGACTTAAAGTACTGCAAAGTCCTTGCATTGTCTGACAAGAAGTAAAAAGACCAATTTACAATGTATTTTAATAATTGCTTATATATTTAAGTCTCTTAAATAATTGCTCAAAGAACATAAAACTACCAAAGTAATGGGCAAGGTTTGGGGGAGTGGAGAGGCAAATTAAAAAATAAAATGTAGAGAAGGTGAAAAAAGAGGAGAAAAAGAATCATTATACAAATAAGAAACAAATCACAAGATGACATTTTTAAACCCTGATATATTAGTGCTTGATTCAACTAAATGGCTCAATTAAAAGTAAGGAATTACCACAGTGGATTTTAAAAATACATGCTGCTTACAAATACAAATTTTGAAAGATTAAAAGTAAAAGGATAGGGCTGGGGATGTGGCTCAAGCGGTAGTGCGCTTGCCTGGCATGCGTGAGGCCCAGGTTCGATCCTCAACACAACATACAAACAAAGATGTTGTGTCCACCGATAACTAAAAAATAAATATTAAAAAAAATTCTCTCTCTCTCTCCCCTTCTCCCTCTCTCACTCTCTCTTTAAAAAAAAAAGTAAAAGGATAGAAAAGTTATAGCCTGCAAACAGCAAGAAAAAGTAAATTTTAAGACAAAAAACATTGTTCAGAGGTAAATATTCAACAAACTAGAAAAGTAAAACAATTCTAAATTCATATGCACATAATAACAGAGCACCAAATATGTTAAAGCAAAAATTAGAAGGACTTTATGGATAAACAAAAAAATCTATATGCTATTTTAAAATATATCTTTTAATAACCAATAGATCAGAAATCAATAAGGACAGAGAACATTTGAATATTATTAGCCAATGTTATCCAATTGACAAACATGAAAATTACATCCAAAATACAGAATATATCTCCTTTTAAGATGCATATTTTTAATATGGCATTATTTTTAGTTGTAGATGGACACAATATCTGTATTTATTTATTTTTATGTGATGCTGAAAATCAAACCCAGTGCCTCACATCGGCGAGGGAGGTGCTCTATCATTGATCTACAGCTCCAGCCCCTAAGATGGCACATTTTTTAAATGAACTTACTTTGGCTCTTAAAGAAAATCTCAATACATTGCAAAGTATTAAAATCATACAGTAAAATTAAACTAGAAATCAGTGACAAAAACAACCTAGAAAAATCCCTGTATGTTTGAGAATAAGAAATAAAGAAATACTTCATGTTTGTATAAATAAGTCAAAATATACTCTACGGTCAGGTATTTCTAAAAAGGACAAATAAAATTTTTTAGAAAGAAATAAAGGTATGTATTTCAAAGAAGAAAAGTCAGTGAAAATCAGAAAATGCTTTAACTTAAAATTTAAAAAATAATAAAATACATCAAAACTTGTGGCGTGCAGCTAAAGCTCTCTTAGAGAAAAATTTACAACAGCAAAAGTTTAAGCTAGAAGGAGAAAAGATGAAAAACAACAAACTAAGTTAAAAGAAGGGTAGCACATCAGCATGATGAAAGCAGAAAAGAAAATAATAAGAGAAAAAATGATAAAATTAAAAACACACGCACACACATTAAAGAATATCAACAAAATCACAAAGATGATCTTTTGGAAAAGCCTTATTAAATCAATTAGATCCTGACAAGCTAAACAAACAAGAAAGACAAAGAAAACAACCATATTAGGAATAAAAAAAAATGTGAGAAGAGGTAGGGCAACCCATCAATTGACTACATGCATCTAAAAATACCAGATGATCACAGTATAGGTAACTTCTACCAATAAAATTGAAGTTTTAGATGACATGGATTAATTTCTACCAAAACACAATTTACCAAATCTGACACAATAAGAAACAGAGAATTGGAATAATCCTATACCATTAAAAATAGAATTCATAATTTAAGGTTTATCTGTGGAGAAATTCACAGGCCCAAAAGGCTTTACTATTAAATTATTACAAAAAATTTAAGAAATAATGCCAATCCTATATAATCTCACCAGAAAGAAGAAAAAGAAAGAAAAATTTCCAACTTGTCTGAGATCAGCAAAACCTTGAAACCCATACCTTATAAGGGCATTACAGAAAAAAATTACAAGTTAATTTTATTCATGAACACATGTAAATTATTAGCAATATTTAAATATTAGCAATGCAAATCTACCAATGCATTAAAAAGAAAATACAAAAAAAAAGCAAATACCATGCAACCAACTGGAATTTACTTTAGGAATGGAAGTAAAATTCAAAATTCAATCAATGGCTGTTCTAAACATTCCTTAAGAATCAATCATTGTGGGCTGGGGATGTAGCTCAGCGGTAGAGCACTAGCCTAGCATGTGTGAGGCCCTGGGTTTGATCCTCAGCACCACATAAAAATAAATAAATAAAATAAAGTCATTGTGTCCAACTACACCTAAAAAATAAAAATAAAAAAGAATCATTCTACTTTACCACATTAATGGGATAAAGGATAAAATTTATGTTATTATCTCAGCAGTGCAGAAAAACTTTTGATGAAATCCAATATCCATCCATGATAAAATTTTTAATAATATAGGAATAAAAGGATACTTTCCTAATCCAATAAAGTGTGTCTTTATTTTTTTAATTTATTAATAATTTATGTTCATGCACAATCTGCACACAAATGTTTATAACAGCTTTATTCACAATCACTGAAAATTATAAGCAAACAAGATGTTCTGTAGAGAAATGGATACTCAACTTTAGTACAAGAGAATATTACTCAATTATAAAAAGAAATGAGCTATCAATTTTTTTCTTTAAACCTAAAACTTCTCTAAAACATAAATCTATTAACTTATTTTAATATATAGTAAACAGCATGCTTAATGATAAAATTCTGAAAGCTTTTCCTCTCAGATTGGGACTCAGACAAGGACATCACTGTCACCACTTATCAATAATGTACTGGAGATCCAGTGACATAAGACAAGGAAAAGAAAAGATCAAATAAACAGTTTAGAAAGGAAGAAAAGAAAATGTCATTTTTTGCATATGATAAAGATAGTGATATGGAAAATCTAAAAGAATCTATGGATTTTTAGAATTTATAAGACCCTTACATTATTGACTACAAGATGAATAAAAAGCAGTTGCTGAGGAGGATTCAAGATGGCAGACTAGAGAGAGGCTGCATTCTGTGTCACTCTGTGACCTGGGATTCAAGTAGTGGGAATACTGTTTCTCTGCAAGTGATTAGTGGACCCCTGAGAGCTCCTCCATTGAGGAATCATGGCTGCAGTGCCAGCACAGGACTCCTGGCCACTCGCCCACGTGGGACCTCCTGGTACCCGAGAAGGACCATCAGCATCAGCGCCTGCGCAAGACTCTTGACTGCTGCTCACATGAAGGATCGCTGGCTACAGTTCCCATGTGGAAGCCCATCTACCAACGTGGGGCTCTGCCTGTGGCCTCCATCTTGGGACACAGCAACCACAACCATAGTCCCCTACATGCAGTAGCCTGCACCTGGGGACACTGCACAGGTCCGGAGACAGCTGCAAGCCACAGCACTATATGCCACAGAGCTGCATCTCTGAACACACAGCACATTGTCACCCACCCAACCTGGCACCCATGGGTGAAAGCAGCCGCCTCCATCTTGGGACGCCTTTGTCACCATCTTTAGTTGGGGCAACCCCCAGCTTGGAACACTGGCTGGGGCTTAGAAGCAATATCAAGGTACTTAAAATCCCCAACTCCCTCCTCCTGATTGTTTCTTTGTTTGTACATCATTTAATTTTCTATAATAATATTTTAAAATAAAATATAAGAAGCAAACATTTGTTAGATACAAAGGAGAATACCAAGTAAGAAAAACAATTTTGTGCTTTAAGATAAAGTTAAAAGAAATTAAATCAGCCAGCTAACTTGGCACAGTAATTGCAGCTATGTAGCCAGTCCATATCTCGAAAAACCTGGTCCTGACCAACTGCTCTGTGACAGGTGCGTAGCCCACAAGACCTCCAGAGAGAAACGTTCCTTATTGGTAAGTAGAAATGGAAGGGGTGAGTGAGATACAGTTTAGAAACTAAATTAGGGACTAGGAATTGTGAGGTTTGCAGACAATATAAGGAGATAAGACCACAGGCCCACATCACACAAGCCAGCTCCAAAGGAGATCCTTGGGGTGCATTTTTTTTTCCTTTATACTAAAGGAAAAACCAATCAAAGGAGAAACCAAGACAAGTTAAATACCAAAAATAAACAAAAATGACCAGGAAAACAAATCATGTCTCAATAATAATCCTAAACATTAATGGCCTAAACTCACCAATCAAAAGACTTGGACTGGCAGATTGGATTTAAAAAATATATATATGCTGCCTTAAAGAGACTCAACTCATAAGAAAAAGACACGCACAGACTGAAGGTGAAAGGTTAGGAAAAAACATACCACTCACATGGACTATGGAAACAAGCAGGTGTTTCCATACTCATATCAAATAAAGTAGACTTCAAGCCAAAGTTAATCAAAGGGGATAAAGAAGGATATTTTATACTGCTTAAGCGAACCATACATCAACAAGACATAATGATTATAAATATATGTATATATGTCCCAAACAATGGAGCATCTCCATTTATCAAACTCTTCTCAAGTTCAAGAGTCAAATAGACAACAACACAATTATCCTGGGTGACTTTAACATACCTCTTTCACCACTGGATAGATCTTCCAAACAAAAGCTAAACAAAGAAAATATAGAACTCAATAACACAATAAATAACTTAGACTTAATTGACATATATAGAATATTTCATCCTTCAACAAGAGAATACACTTTCTTCTCAGCAGCACATGGATCCTTCTCTAAAATAGACCATATACTATGCCACAAAGCAAGTCTTAGCAAATACAAAAGAGAGAGAGAGAGAGAGGAGAGAGAGAGAGAGAGAGAGAGAGAGAGAGAGAGAGAGAGAGACACTTCCCTGCATTCTATCAGATCATAATGGAATGAAACTATAAATCAATGATAAAATAAAAAATAGAAGCTACTTCAATACCTGGAGACTAAATAATATGTAATTAAATGAACAATGGGTTGCAAAAAGTATCAAAGAGGAGATTAAAAAATTCTTAGAGGTAAATGAGAACACTGATACAACATATTGAAATCTCTAGGACACTATGAAGGCAGTACTAAGAGGAAGGTTCATTGCATAGAGCTCATTCCTTAAAAGAAGAAAAAGTCAACAAATAAATGACCTAACACTACATCTCAAAGCCGTAGAAAAAGAAGAACAAATCAACATCAAAAGCAGCAGAAGACAGGAAATAAATGAAATCAATGAAATGGAAACAAAAGAAACAATTGAAAAAAATTACAAATCAAAAAGTTGGTTCTTTGAAAAAATAAATAAAATTAATAAACCCTTAGCCATGCTAACAAACAGAAGGAGAGAGAAAACTCAAATTACTAACATACATGATGAAAAATGAAATACCACACCAGATACTATAGAAATACAGAAGATAATTAGAAATTATTTTGGAAATTTGTACTCCAATAAAACAGAAAATATTGAAGGTATCGACAAATTTCAGAGTCATATGATTTGCCCAAACTGAATCAGGATGATATATACAAGTTAAACAGATCAATTTCAAGCAATGAAATAGAATAGGGATGCAGCCACATCAATGTTTATAGCAGCACAATTCACAATAGCTAAATGTGGAACCAACCTAGTTGCCCTTCAGTAGATGAATGGATAAAGAAACTGTGGTATATATACACAATGGAATACTACTCAGCATTAAAAAAGAATAAAATCATGGCATTTGCAGGTAAATGGATGGAGTAGGAGAATATAATGCTAAGTAAAGTAAGCCAATCCAAAAAAAACAACAAGATATGTAATATCCTTATAATGAAAAGTACAACATTACTGAGAGAAATTAAAGAGGATCCCAATAAATGGAGGAATATTCCACATTCATGGATTAGAAGACTCAACACTGTAAAGATAACAGTCATCCTCAAGTTGACATATACTTTCAATGATCCCAGTCAGGTTTTTTTCCTTTGCAAAAACTGACGAACTGATTTGAAAATTTATGGGTATGCAGAGAGCTAAGAAAAACGCAGGCAATCTTAAAAATGAAAACAGCTAAAAAACTTAAACTACACATATCAGAACCTACCATAAAGCTATAAATAGTTAGGAAGTATAGGTAAACTTATTAATAGGTACTGTTTTAAGATATTTTAAAATAAAACTATAAATAAAAAGTAAAACTAAAGACAAAGCAAATTTATATTATATAATACAAGAGCAATTTTTACCTTGAATTTAGTATCAGGAAAAAGTGAATCTCTTCAGCTAGATGAAGTAATACACTGGTAGTCCATTTTAATATCCTTCCAGCAAAACATGTTCAATATATTCAGTGCTTAAATGTAATATAGAACTACGCACAATGGCTTCATAGCACCTATCTTAGCTGTCTTTACCATGTTTTCTATTTACTAAGCATTAAGTAAGCTACTTCAAATTATTTTTTAATATTAAATAAACAAATGACAAACCTGTATCTTCAATGCTTTAAAACTACTCTCCCTCCTTGTTTGCTACAAGAGGGCAAGGGAAACAGATAATTGCAAAGCCAAAGCCAGATTTTGGAAACAATACATTTATTTTATTTATTTATTTTCCAAAGCCAGATTTTGACTGCATCACAGCTATCCTGCCAACTGACAAATCAGTGACGTTTACCTGATCGAGCCCTTCCCCAGATTTCCTGAGATTCTGTAGTTGGTAAATATCTAGGTTTCTTCCATTATCTTGACAGCACATATCAATTATAATACAGCCCTCATCCTCAAAGGCATTGATTTGATGAAAAGTAATAAAAGGTTTGCTGTAGTACATCCCTGGAAGAAGCTGCAGGGGAAAACACAAACTGAGGTTGGTTGGTTGGTTTAACATTTTCTTTTCTTTCCTTTAGGGAACAGATCCACAAAATTCAAATTAAGGACACCCCTACTCCTTATATTGTACACCCAGTAGTTATAAAAGTAGAATCCATAATGTAGAAACAAATGTGCTTTAATTTAATTGCTTGCTTAATTATTTGATATAGAACAGTCAACTGCAACAACTAATTAGAAAGTCCTCATGAAATATGGTCCAATGTTTTAAAGGATAAATAAATTCTTAACTACATAGTTAAATAGAAAATACTACTACTTCGTAAACCTATTAACTAATTAACTAATTTTTTTCAAAAAATTAATTAATTCTTTTTCAAAGTAATGCACTCATTATTAAAATTTTTTAATGAAATTCAGGTAGAGCAAAATTAGAATAGTACTACTTGGAAAGGTTAAAATGTAACAGCACTGTTATTAATCAGGAGTATAAAAAGATATTCAACTAACATGACTTGGACTTTGGTGGGGTTATCATATTGACATGTTGATAAGTCACAGAAGGAACTAATGGAAGTATCATTGCAAAAGTTACAGAGGATCTCTCATGAGTACTATTCTCTTTTGCAACTACTATGATAGGGAAATCCATGATAAGAGAGTTTCCTAGATGCCATTTTAATTGAATCAGATAATTAAAAGAATAAAAACATTTTCTATAACTTTCCAATATGTAAATACACTGTAGTAATTAATAACTAGCCCAACCAACAAAAGAAGGTGATATTCTTGATTAAGGGTGTCTTAAATAATGCTGGTGACGATTTAAAAAAAATCAACCACAAGGAAATTCACATTTGAGTCCAACCATTTTCATGATAAATATTCTCAAAATACTCCACCTGTCCAGTGTGTTTATCCACCACATAAAATCGGGTATTATACTGAGGTTCCCAGCTTATCCCATCTGAAAAGGCCTTTCCTCGAATTTTAGAAGTGACAAATTTCCACAGGTTCATCTTTAGAGGCTGTTCAATGAAGATTATATAGTTCTTTGTCATTCCTAAAAGGTTCCATCAAACAATAAAATATTATTTAGCAAACTGGAATTGTATGAAATGTGACAGTTACAAGACTGGTGCCTGGACATATTATTGCTGACCTAAACAAATGACAGCCAGAAATACTTCTTCACTATTTCCCAGCTTTGCTAGACATATTTCCTGTTCCTACATAAAAAGGGGAACTGCTTAGAATAGCTTGGGTTGAATGTCCTCAGCTTATCTGTCATCTTTTTTATATTTAAACTATTTTGGTTTATGAACAAAGTAAAGTGTCATTTATGACCTGTACATTTATCCCTAGTCCTTTTCTATTTATACTGGGGGTATATATACACCTAGGAGCATGGCCAGAACAATTTAAAATACAGAAAATAAATATTCTGAATAGAAGTTGAAGGAATCTGTGTAGAATATGAATTTGCCCAAAAACATATAGTCTAGACCTTTTCATGTATGATGATTACTTGTGGGCTTTAAAGTTGCCAAAACTGTGAACTGTCACTTAACTTTTTGGTAATTTCTTGCACTGAAGTTAGAAAGCTAGCAGTTAGCTAAGTTCATCTTATTAAGTGAAGCACTTCTTATGCAAGTAGTTAGCTAGCATAAGAAGTGCTTGACTAAATAAGATGAACTTAGCTGGTATTAAAATGCAAACCTGGTATTATCACAACACTCTTAACGAACTATTAACACAGCACTTGCCAAAACAGGGCCCAGTGCAATTTGCCTCCTCTCTGGACTCACCAAAGCTGTGGTAGTAAGAAGGTTTCATTTTCTCTTCAGAAGAAATAGAACATATCACCTGGGCTCCATGTATTGTTTCCCCAAGGTCCACCTTCTCTGGAGGAACCCGAATAATATTATAGCAGGAACCTGGAAAACAGACCTGTCTTTACTGTTTACATACATTCTAGAATAATAAGGAAAAAAAAAAGACCTTACCCTTGTCAAGGACTTGGCAGTTAGTAGGCAAACTATAAATAGCTATTGATAGATTAATTAACATCATATTTGATAAATCAGTCAATGAATGAATAACTATTTGGATGATATTTAAAAATTACCTTGGCATTAGAATTGCCAGTGTGGGTCATGATAAATTGGGTAACATAGAATTTTGCAATCTTCAGTCTTCTTTTTTTTTTTTTTTTTTTTTTTTTTTATTGTTGGTCGTTCAAAACCTTACACAGTTCTTAATACATCATATTTCACAGTTTGATTCAAGCGGGTTATGAACTCCCAACTTTACCCCATATACAGATTGCTGTATCACATCAGTTTTCAGTCTTCTTTTGGAACAAATAACCAGGTAGTTCTTGATCTGCTTTTTCTGCAATTACATAATGAGTACTTGCTGAACTCCAGGCACTGTCCTAAATGTTCTAAGCATTATTTCCCAGGGATTTGTATATAATAGTGTAAGAATCTCTTCTCTTATAAAGCTTAAATTCTAATAAATCGTATAAGTAAAAAGGACAATGCATCAGGTGGTAATAAGTAAAACAGAAAATAAGCCAGGGAATGGTGATCAGTAGTAACTGTGTAAGGGTAGGGCCACTGTTTGCACTTTTAAATCTGGTAGTCCTTTTCTATTTATACTGGGGAAGGCTTCACTGAGTAAGTGGCATATAAATAAAGACCTGAAGGAAATGAAGAAGACAGCCTTGAGGTTTATCTGAGAGAAACTCATTCCAGACAGAGGGAAGAGCAAATGCAAAGATTCTCAGCCAGGAGCAAATTTGGAATGTTCAAATAATAGCAGAGACCAGAGTGGTTCTATCATAAGGAACAAGGAAGAGAATCTAAGAGATGAGGCCAGAGAGGTGGGAATGGCTTAAAAAGGACTACTCTGGATGCTTATACAATAAAGTGGGCCAAGAGCAGCAGTAAGGAAACTAATAGGCCTCTGCAATCATTTTAAATTAAAGAAGATGGTGACTTGAAATAGACTGGCAGCCAAGGAGTGGTATGACATGGTTAAACTTTGGAGACATATTGAAGGCATTGCTGAAATTACTTTTTAATCAATTAAATATGGATGTGAGAGAGATATGTGAAGATGACTCCTAAGTTATTGTCATGAGTAACTATAAAAATGGAGTTTCCATAAACTGAGATGAGAAAGACTCATTTTAAGAAGAGAAAATTCATGGGGGAAGATCAGGAGTTTGGTTTTGGACAAATTAATTTTGCAACGTCTAGTAGACATCTGGTTAAAAAAAAAAAAAAGATCACTGGGATGGGACTGAGGTTATGGCTCAGTGGTAGAGTGCTTGCCTTGCACAAGTGAGTCCCTGGGTTCCATCCTTAGCACCACATATTTAAAAAACAAATAAAATAAAGGTATTGTGTCCATCTACAACTAAAAAAAATTTTTTTTTTAAATCACTGACTAAGCAACTAGAAATAAATTACTAGGTAGACCCAGTTGGAGATATGGGCATGTTTAAGACCCTATTACACATTTATAAAACATCATGTTCAGTGATTAAGGAAATAACAGACAAACTCTATGGTTTCAGGAACACTGACTATCTTTAACTGATTAGTATGAAAGATATATTTTAAATAAGTTATTAAAAAACAGATCAATTATGTTTAAAGGATTTTGTTAATTTTAAAAATATCTGGGAAAGCTAATACAATTGAAAGTTTTCTGTTTCCCAAAGATGGAAATTAATGGCAAACACTTTACTTTATTACAATGAGAATCACTAAATTTCCCCCAAATGTAACCTAGGTAGTTGAGCTCCCTGGAGCTACATGTACATGAGTTTTAGTTCAAAAATTTCTCATTAAACCAAATAATCTAGTGAGAAAAAAGAAACAGGTTCAGTGTTAGTTGGGATTAGAAGACAAAGGAAACATTTCCTGTCTCTGTAATTGGATTAAGTGGCAAATACAAATTCACTGAATTTAAACACATTAGTCAATGAACTATGGTAACTGCAAATTTTGAAGGCATTAGTCAAGGCAAACACACCCAGGAAACACCCAGCAGAGGGAATACTCAAAGAAGATAAGACCAGTCCAGTACTGTTAGTCTAACTGGCAGGCCCACCAGGAGTTTGTGTAAACAGCAACTCAATGCAAAGTAATCACAAGGCACAGCCCCTTGTGATTGGTGGCTGGATTTATCAGGGAGCTGCAGGAACACAGAGATCATCCAAGGATCATATTTAAAAATGCAAATTTTTGGCCCTCTTTCAGTTCTACTGAATCAGAATCTGAAGATAAACAAAACTCATTGATCTACAATGCTGGCAAACATTCCAGATGATTCTTAGACACATTGAAGGCTGAGGATCACAGATCTGATGACTATTTTTTTTGACATAAGTAATCCTGAATGGTTCAACAGTATTTTTCATATGAATGAGTTACAAAGTGATTTACTTGATCAACAGAGTTGATTAAGAAGTATACTTTTCATCAAAAAAGACAGGTAGACAAAATAACCAGTATATCCATTTGCTGAAATATTTTACCTAGAAGGATGTTTGCTGTTCCCTATAACATTTCTGAAGAATTCACCTCTTCCTGGAATTACAGAAGAGGAGAGGAAGCTGGATGCTAGGGTGTCCAGGGCATCCTATCTGTACCTGAGCCAGTAAATCACAAAACTGCCATATTCATCATCTTCATATAGATTCAGATGTGTACATATGAAATACACAGGAACAACCCACAAAGCCAATTACTCACCAAAAGTATACCACTAACTTATACAAAGGTTTCATAGGTTGTAGATGGTAAGTTAAATGATACCTAAATAGAAAGATAATCAGAAATGTCTAGTACTTATACTAACACACTCCTTTTCACACAGAGACATGTATACTCAGGTATAGAGACATGAGTTAGCATGTTCTAAGATAATGGATAGATAGGTGAAAAGTTTCTTAACAAGTGAAGGAAGAAAGAGTGACTAGGTAAAGACTGGGTAATAGTGACTAAGTAAACAAAAAAGCAATGCCATCTTCTGATGGATTAGTAATTCATTGTGATAGATTACTAATGAGATGGTCTAATAGCAAACCTTTGAGTGTGAGTTGGGCTTGGAATCAGATCTGGTCTCAGAGACATGGAAGCTTACCTAAGCAAGTGACTTAAATTTCCTCAAGATTCACTGCCCTCATGGATAAAATGGAGAAAATGATAACACTTCTCAGGAAGCCATTATAAGGATTAAATGAGAAAATATAGAAGAGAATGCTTAACACTGTCACATGGCAGTTACTTGTTATACATTAATGATCATTATTCACTGTTAGAAATTTCTGGAACAGATTGATATGCAATAGTGAAAGCATGTGAATGACCAGGAAAGAGATGTGGTATAAATAATTGTGAATGCAACTCCACTATGATTTTAACTTTCTTTGTAGTACATTATTCTCATGACAAAAATAAATTCCTTTCTATGTAATAGTCGATGTACCTTCCCTATATGTGCTTGCTGCAGCATTCTAAATTTCTTATACTTATGGTATGGTACTGCTTAAAAATTCAAGTTCAAGATATATTTACTGAAAATCCCTAAAACACTTGTAAAACAAAGTCATGATGGAACATAAAAATGTAAGTTATGCTGAAAAGGACAAATAGAAAATCAGCTGCTAAGCAAAGGTGCAAAAGGACCAGAGAACAGATACTTAATCATATATTTAAGCTCAGTAATGCCACTTTGGAAATTTCCTTCTGAATCTTTCAAGTGAAGTTTCATGTGTTTACATCTTAACCATAATAAAATAATAGAAGAGGAAGACAGTTAACTCCCAATTATTTCTAAAAATACCTCCATCCCAACTTTACCTTGTGGTCCATAGGAGTTCCCCATATTGTATGCTGTTCCATCTGGATCATAATGAGGATGTGCAGTTGCTCCATTTACAGCAATAAATTTGCTCCAATCCACCTGCAAATTTAAGATCATTAGAGATTTTTAAATATTACATGCACAGATCTCTACTGATATGCATAAGTAGTAGAGACATGTAAACTATTTTTAAATAATATATGAAAACTACAGTATAAGCCCTAATTTCTTACCTCTGAGAAATCAAAATTAGTGTTCCCACTAAAGAAAAAGAAATTGAATCTAAAAGCCAAAACCCACCACCAACAACAATAACCTAAATAGATTTATCCAAGATTAAGGGAAAGTTCAAAAGAAGCAAAAGAATTAAAATTAAAATTTTAGTCAATGTGTTAAAACAATATGGATCTAAGGCTGTGGTTGTAGCTCTGTGGCAGAGTGTTTGCCTAGAGTGTGAAGCACTGAGTTCAATCCTCAGCACCACATAAAAATAAATAATAAATAAAGGTATTGTGTCCATCTATATTTTTAAAAATATTTGAAAAAAAAATATGGATCCAGACAATCTCCAGTTCAATACTATTCTGCTAGAAAGAACATAAGCCTATCAAAGTAAATCAGCAATTTTCTATTTCTCCTCTACCCTAACCTTCAGATATTAGGATTAAGTTTTCTACCTTTAAGTAAAACCAACCCCATACTCCATTCTAATCAGGACAAAGGATGAATGTGTTCTGAATCAATGGATAACTTTGTTTTTGTGATTAAGCCTCCAGTTTCTTCTACAGGTACCTACTATTCTAAAAAAGCATTTTGAATGGAAAGAAATGTTCAGATCTATTTTACTCATTTTTTAACCTATACATTACCTTTTCTATTTTCTCCAGAGTTTCAATGTCCACTTTATTCATAAAATTGGTCTCAGTGCTCATGTAATAATCACCTTTGTACTGCACATAGTTGACATTGGTATTGTCTGTCATGGCTGAAACCAACCATCAGAATTATTTTAGCATAAGAATTTACTGTAGTAGACACTAAGTATATATTTACAGAGAGAAAATAGCTTCAACATCCTCTCACACCAAACAAAACATATTTTTCAAAATTTGTATTTCCATGGATTATAATATAATAATTTTAAATAATGGTCACTATCACCTACAAAATTCTGGGCATGTGAAAGGCTGCTTACCAGGCTGTTCAAACTTTGACAAGAAACGTTCAAAAATATTTTTGCATGGATCAGGAAAAGCCAGTGTGCCAAATTCTGAGATCACAATTCGATTTCCAACACTGTTGGTCTTATATGTGTCACTCTGTAGAAACTTGCTCCTATATGTCACTGTGCCTTTCTCCATCCTGAACTGATGAAGCAAAGCCATTCCATCAAACCAGTGACTGTACCTGCAAATTCGAGAAAAGAACAGGAAAAGATATATCAGTAAGAAAAGCATGCAGTCAAAATTAAAGGTGGAATAACACATCCACATTTCAAATGAAGAGAAGAAGATTACATGGACTCCCAGTACCACCTGATTATTCAGAGAGTTTAAAATTCAGGGAAGATGGCATTTTGAATATCCTGTTTGTATGCTTTTCTTCTATTAATCTTCCCTACATCAGTTTAATACTGGGGATTGAACCTGGGGAACAACAGCAACTTATGTTCTCCTGAACCTTACCCTTGTCAAAAATTCGAAAATCTCACATTCCATAAGGCTAAAGAAAAACCCTACAGTGTGAATCTTAAGATAATTCTGAAATTTACCCTGCTGCCAAGAGACTAGCTTAAGAGGTTATGAAAAACTTGACACCTTACAAATTAGAACAAGTTCCTAAGCTTTTAGAAATAGTTATCTTCATAGCTTATATATATTAAATTTTCCATTTACTTTAAATTTTTTCAAATTTTTCACAATTGTATAAAGTAAAATAAACAGGATGACTGTCCTTCCTGCATAATCATTTTTGTCCTTATAATTATACTAGAAATGTTCTACTTAAATGATAGAATATTGAAAAACTGTAAGAAAAATTTTGTGGTTTTGCTTTTAAAAGGGCTTATTATGTGGTCCTTTCATATGCTTGACAGAGTGAATGCTTAATGATAGGTAAACAAAGCTAACATCATTGTCTTAAAAGGCAATGGATGGGCTGAGGTTGTGGCTCAGTGATAGAGCATTTGCCTATCTTGTGTGAGGCACTGGGTTCAATCCTCAGCACTGCACATAAATAAATAAAGTCCATTGAGAATTAAGAAAATACTTAAAAAAAAAAGACAATGGTTTCTCAAAGTAAAGATTAGGAAAGATATTTGTTCACCCATGTTCATAGTGGCTTTACTCACAACAGCCAAAAGGTGTAAGCAGCTTAAATTTCTACTGATGGTTGAATGGATACACAAATGTTTACATTGTGGGGGTTCAAGCATGCCACCCTAAAATATGTCACTTTGACATACTGATTATTTTGTGTTAAAAGCACTTGAAAAACACCAACTGCAAGAAGAGCTCTCTGACCTTCCCTTTTCTTTCTGAAAGCAAAAAATAACTCCCACGAGAAAGGTACTTTCTATGTGCCAGAAGGAAGACATTTCTATTGCTGGAGATGGGGCATGGAGGCCAAGAGAAATCTGTAACAAACTTTGGTAAACTTGTCTTCATAGTCACTTTCCTACAATTAACTGCTCTAGACTTAACCCTTGTCTTGTCATATTTCCACAATTTACCACTCTTTGTCCAACCCAGCATATAATCTTTCAGTTCTGATACTTTAGGTCATCATTTTTCTTGTGAGGGTTCCCCAGTTGATGTAACAATTATTAAATAATGTTTGTATGCTTTCTTCTATTAATCTTCCCTACATCAGTTTAATACTGGGGATTGAACCAAGGGGCACCCTACCTACACTCTCAGCCCTTTTATTTTTTATTTTGAGATAAACTTGTGATCTTCCTGACTCAGTCTCCTCTCAGTTGTTGGAACTATAGGTCTGCACCACCTCCCCTAGCAGATAAGGTTTTTGTTGTTTTGTTTCATTTTAAGTTGTAGATGAACACAATACCTTTATTTTATTTATTTATTTTTATGTGGTGCCAAGAATCAAACCCAGTCCTTCACACATGCTAAGTAAGCACTCTACCACAGAGCTACAACCACAGCCTCCAGATGAGGTATTTAAAGTAGTCAAAATCATAGCAACAGGAAGAAGAATGCTGTGTGTTGGGCTGGTGGGGAAGGATAATTGGTGTGTTGTGTTAACTGGTAAAGAGTGTCAGTTTTGCAAAACATTCTGAAAGTCTGTCTCACAACAATGCAAATTCACTTAACACTACTGAACTGCACACATTAAATGATTAAGGCATATGGAAATGTTTATATTTCATGTATCTTACCACAGTTTTTTAAATTCAGGAAAGAAAGAAAAAGTCACTCTTAAACCAATCATTTCAGATGGCACCTTTATTATACACTAACTTCAGTAAGATCTTGGGTCTGTTCCTGGACTATTTATTCCATGTGATTTATCTATTCACCTATTCATGTCATTTATCTATCCACCTATTAAAACACTATTCACAGTGTTTTAATCGCAGAGGATTTATAGTATATTTTGATGTCTGCTCACTACTCCTGAAAATTTTTCATTTTCAATGTTTTCTTGACGATTCTTGAATATTTATTTCTTCTAATGAACTTTACTATCAATTTGTCTAATTGCCTTAAATAGCTTGTTGGAGTTTTTATTAAGATTGCATTAGGCCTTGGGTTCAATTCCTAACACCACAAGGGAAAAAAAAGAAGAAGAATGGACTTTGGGCTGGGGTTGTAGGTCAGTGGTAGAGCATTTACCCAGCACGTGTAAGGCACTGAGTTTCAATCCTCAGCACCACATAAAAATAAATACATAAAATAAAGGTATTGTGTCCATTTAAAACTAAAAAACAATTTAACAAAAAAGATTGCATTAGATTTATAAATTAACTTACATAAAACTGAAATCTTTATAATGTTGAATCATTCTACTCAAGATCAGGAGATGGGCTTTCCATTTGTTCAAGTGCATCTTTCAAGAGTTTTAAAGTTAGCACATTTCTAGGTAAGTTAGTTTCAAAGTATTTAATCTTCTTTGTCACAATTGGAAATGAAGTTTTTCCTATCATTATGTTACTGCTTTTGTCTATGACAGCTACTGATTTTAGTATGTTGATTTTATACCCTGTTACTTTATGTTTATTGTTAAGATTGAGTTTTATTATTGATTCTCTATAGTTTTGCAGGTTTGCTACTATATCATCTGCAAAGAAGAGTGAGTTTTACTTCTTTACTAAGCCTTCTGCCCTTAATTAATATCACTGGTCTAATTGTATTTCTTATAACTGGTATAATGTTGAACAGCAATGGCGATACTGACATCCTCTCCTTGTTCCTGGAGTTAGAAAAAATTGCTTGTAGTAATTCTCAACTTAGTATTACTCAACTTACTTACTGTAGTATTATTCAACTTATTTACTTAGTTTTAGCACAAAATATTGAGACAGAGATAGAACCATAGAGATAGATATGTATGATATGATAAATATGATATGTATACTAAGCATATATGCAAACATAGTTATGTTAAGAAACTGCCTCATGTGGTGGTGCATGCCTATAATCCCAGCCACTCTGGAGGCTGAGGCAGGAGGATCTCAAGTACAAAGCCAGCCTCAGCAAAAGCAAGGCACTAAGCAACTCAGTGAGACCCTGTCTCTAAATAAAATTCAAAACAGGACTCAGAATGTGGCTCAGTGGTCAAGTGCCCCTGAGTTTAATCCCTGGTACCCCTCCCCAAAAAAGAAACTATCCATTAAGTCCTATTTTCTTGAGCAGATTTTTTGAGCAATTGATGTTGACTTTTGGCAAGTATCTTTCAACCTTTATGGAGATAATTCTATGTTTATTTTTGCAGAGATCTATTAATGTGGTTATATAATAATTTATGTATATAATGAATCTATCTTGCATTCTTGGAATTACTCCCACCTGATTATAGTGAATTTTATTTTTAATGTGATGTTAGATTTTTCTTGTTAATAAAATATCTTAGTCCTATGTTAATATCATACATTTTGTATTTTATAATGGGTTTTTACAAATAAAATTAGTCTATAATTTCATTTTTGCACTATCTTTATCCTGTTTAAATATCAATATCATAAAAATTTGGGAATTTTCCCTTTATTTTCAATGCTCTATAAAAATTATAAAGCATTAGAACTACTTCATATCTGAAGGTTTGAGAGACTTCTGTAAAATAATCTGGACCTTGTGCTCTTCTCCTCTTCCTCCTTTTTCTTCGAATATGTCTTTATTGACATTCTCTATTTCTTCTACATAAACTGGTCTTTTTAAACTTTATATCTCTACCAATTTTAGCAATCTGTTTTTCCCTAGAAAATTATCCATTTCATCAAGGTTTTGAAATGTATGTGCTTAGAGATTTACAAAGTCTGACCTTGAAGTTGATATCCTCCTGCCTCAACCTCCTGAGTTGCTGGGATTACAGGCATGAGCTACCAGGCCCTGCTGATAGTGTAAAGTTTTTTGTTTATTTGTTTTTTAATCAAAACAACAACAATAAATCTATATATGACTGCAATTATTTAAAACAATTCTATGGAAACAGGGTAGAGAACTGGCAAGAAATACACCAAAGTGCAATAGGGGATATGTCAAGTGGTACTTGCTTTTCCCCCCTCTCTACATTAAAAATATTTTATGTAAATAACAATTTTTATAATGAGTAATTTTTTTCCAATACTTAAAAATGATTAAAAAACAAAGCAGAATCCTTCCAGAACATAGGCATTTTGCTTCACATCCCTACTAGACACACAGACATGATATCCTCAAGAGTTTATATCTATTCATCGAGTGCTAACTGAGTGCAGTACACTGTTCTGGATATTAAAGATATCAAGTGATTAAAAAGTCTCTGCTTTCATGGAACTTATATTCTAATAGGGACAACACAGCTAACACACAAATCAACAAACTAAACCACATACAATGACAGTGCTATATAGAGAATTAAATTGGTAATATAATAATTTCTAGTGTTTTTAAATTGGAAGATAGAGAAGACTCAAAGAACAGGAGATCTAGTGTTTATCTGGATGATAAGAATGAGACCTGGGAAGATCAGGAAGACAGCTAAGAGAGTTAATGCTAAGATGCTGAGCAAAAATAGATGTGGCCGATAGCTAAATTGTGGAGCCAACTCAGATGTCCTTCAGTAGATGAATGGATAGGGAAACTTTGGTATACATACACAATGGAACATTACTCAGCATTAAAAGAGAATAAAATCATGGCATTTGCAGGTAAAAGGATGGAGTTGGAGAAAATCATGCTAAGTGAAGAAAGCCAATCCCAAAAAAAAAACAAATGTTTTTGGAATGTTTTCTTTGATATGAGGATGCTGACTCATAATGGCGATGAGGTGTGGGGGTGGAGCATTGGAGGAATGGAGGAACTTTAGATAGGGCAAAGGGGAGGGAGGGAGGGAAAGGAAGGGAGCAAGGAAGTAGGAATGATGGTGGAATGAGTTAGACATCATTACCCTAAGTACATGTATGAAGACACGAATAGTGTGAAAATACTTTGTGTACTTGAAAAATTGTGCTCTATATGTGTAATATGAAATGAATGCATTCTGCCATCATGTGTAACAAATTAGAATAAATAAATAATTTAATTTAAAAAAAAAAGATGTGGCCAGTATAAGGAACTGAAAGAGGGCATTGCATCTGGGGAGTATGGGGTGCAAGCAAGAATGGTAGGAGGTAAAGACACTGCTGTCCTTCAACTTGTGATGCAACAGCTTGGTAGTCACACAGTCCTGTCACTTCTCTTTTGGCATAAACTTTGAGGGCTTCAAATTTACAATATTCTGCAGAGTAGGAAAAGAAAGACATTTAAAAAACAATTAAGTCTTGTTGGGTTTTTTTCTCCACTAGGCTATACTTTCTGTCCTGTAATCACAGGAACTGAAATACAATGTTTGCTTCAGAGAAAAAAAAAAAAAGATATTAATTCCTATTCCAAATCAGCCCGTTCCAAAAATCTACATTGTTCTCCAAAATGTAGGCTTACTTATCCTTCCCAAATTCGAATTTTCCAGGTCCAACTCGAAGTAGATAGCCATGGAGCCACTCAGGAATGTGTCCCTTGACTTGAGCAGAGATGTTCTGCACAGTCTCCTCCACCGTGGTCAGCAGTGGTGCAATACATGGCAGATTCTGCCGCTGCCCCAAGAGGGTTTTTTTCTGATGAGTATTTTCCATGTATGTCTTCAAAACTGTGAAGAGAAAGCCAAAGTACAACACAAACAAAAAAATTGCCAGATTTTCTATAAACATGCCTATTGACCCATAAGCAATAATCTATAGACTGACAGCTTAAGGGAAATATGATCCTAACATCAAATGGTCTCCAAATCCTTCCCTCTGCTTCCTCATTCTCAGACTACCAATACTGGTTCTCGACTTTTGAGACACAAAAATCTTTCTTTTGTTTCTTGCAGTACTAATCTGCCTAAGAATTAACTCAATACTTTATTTACTCATTTCTCATAGTTAAGCAATGCTTATCTTTTTACAAGGATCACTCTACATGCTAACCCTAGATGTGCTAATAACAACTTCACTGTTAAAATTTAAAATGATTGGGTTGAGGCTGTAGCTCAGTGGTGGAGCACTTGCCTAGCACGTGTGAAGCACTGGGTTTGATCATCAGCACCACATAAAAATAAATAAAGGTATTGTGTCCATCTATAACAACAACAACAAAATTTAAATGACCACCATTCAATATTATCATAATTACCTTGACCCCAGTATTTTAGATATACTAGAATGTGATCTCAAAAATTTATAGTGATTTCTAAGAATTTGATATGATGTTAAATTTAATTTTTTCTATTTTTTAATATTTCTTTTAGTTGTAGATGGACACAATAACTTTATTTTATTTATTTATTTTTATGTGTTGCTGAGGATCAAACCCAGTGCCTCACACATTCGAGGCAAGCACTCTACCACTGAGCTACAGCCCTAGCCCCTAATTTCTTCCATTTTAATAGCATATGGATGAAAGGACATGGCATTTTCTATGAAAGTAGTATCATAAATTAATTTATGCAGTGATACTCATTATGAGATTACCAGAAGTCCAAAAACTACAAGAAGTAAAACTCATATATTCAGAAGCTGAAATTATCCCTAATATTTCATACTTACTGAGTGTTCACAAGACAGTATTGCTTAATGCAGAAGGGTAATCAATGCAAATAATCAATCAAATACTATAAAATACAATCCTTTATTTTTTTCATAAAAGTTTAACAGTGATACAGAAGTCGAAAGTAGAAAAACAAACAAACACATATGGATACCATTCCCCTGACTAAATATGATTTTCATTCTTTAGGCAGATATTCAGTTCAGAGGCACACGAGAACTTTTACTTTCCTGCATGTAACAATTCAGTCAAGCCCAACTATTTCCTGATTTCCCAAATAAAATTCACTTTCATTCTGTATGTCCTTCCTAAAACTTCTCCTTTAAAAAACTCTATGTATTGCACAAGTTCTATCTCAAATGTTACTTCCTTTAAAAGGAAGCACAGTGTAATATTTAAGACTGTAGGCTCAAATTCTGCCTGGCCTCAGACTTCTTGGTTTCAAATCTTGGTCACTTCCCAAACAGACTCTCAAACTCTCTGTACTATTTCCTCCTTTATATTTGGGGAAATAATAATTCTCATCATACCTAAAGCTATAAGTAAATGAGTTAGAATACAATAAATACTCAAAAGTATAGGTATTATCATTTACATAGCTTTTAATGAATAATCCAATAAGATTTACTATATATCTTCTTTCTTGGAATTACTTTATCCATTTAACAAAGTGCCAGGCACTGCTGAAGGATAAAAGGCATTAGAAACTTCACTCTACTCTGCTTAGTAAAAAAAAACAGATTATTGATAATAAGTGATTTGTTAAACATTGTTTCTCAAAGTCCAGTCCGAGGATATTTGCAAAGAAATAGTACCTGATGTTGTTGCTGAAATGCAAACTCCTGGACACAACTCTGTACATAATAAATCAGAATCTCTGGAAGAAAGCAATCAGGTATTCTTAGGCATATTGAAGTTTGGGAACCATATTATTAGAGATTTTTTTTAAAAAAAAATTTAGTTGTAGATGGACACAATACCTTTTTATTTATTTATTTTTATGTGGTGCTGAGGATTGAACCCAATGCGCCTCACACATTCTAGGAAAGCGCTCTACCACTGAGCCATGACTCCAGCCCTATAAGAGGTATTAAGATGCTGCTTTTTTAGCATATGGAAATGGTAGGAGACCTTCAGTGATACACAAAATTATAAGAGGTTATGAGGGGCAAGGGGGAGGGGGAAAAAAGGGAGAGAATTGAACAACAGCAGAGGAGGTAGAGAGGGAAGATGGGAGGGGAGGGGAGGGGAGGGGGGATAGTAGGGGATAGGAAAGGTAGCAGAATACAACAGTCACTAATATGCCATTATGTAAAAATGTGAGTATGTAACAGAAGTGAGTCTGCAATTTGTATTTGGGGAGTTCAAAACCCAATTGAGTCAAATGTATGAAAGATGATATATCATGAGCTCTGTAATGTTTTGAACAATCAATAAAAAAATGAAAATTAAAAAAAAGATGCTGCTTTTTTTAAAAAAACAGAGAGAGAGAGAGAAGCAAACCTATTTATTTTATCCTACTTTTATTAACTTTATATAGATTTGTCTTATTCTCCTTCTTATTCTCCTCTTAAATTAAAATAAATTCCTTGAAGTCAGGTATTTTACTCATCTCACTTTTTTAAGTAAAATTAAATTGAATAACCTGATTGGGTGCTTATCTGAGTACAGGTGCATTTGAAACATTTTACATTTTAGAAAGTATTTTTATGTCTATATGTTCTATACTCCATGTTGTTGGCAATATAGTACATGCTCTTCAAACTTTCTGTGGTACTTGATATTGTTGTCAACATCTCTTCAAATCCCTTTCTATTCTTGGCTTCTGACACACACTGTACTATTCTGACTTTCCTGCTCCCTTTCTGACAACTCTGTGCTTTATGCCAGCTTTATTGCTTATTAACTGACAACCTTGGGCATATTCCTTAATCTCTCTGAACTTCAGGTTTTTCAATGATAAAGTTGGAATAAAAAGAGGTTAACACTTCCTGTTCATGTCGATCTCATAATTAAATATAATGATACTTTCTAAATGTTAATTCCCTTTATTGGCTCCTTTTCCCTTATCACCACATAAATCTTCCTAAGGTGTCACCTTGAACCTTTATTCTTTCATCTCAGCATTTTCACTTGTAATCTCTATCTAGTTTCAATTCACCAATTACTTCTAGCAAGTGATTCTTAAACATGTCAAAATATAATTCTTTATTTCCCCTTTCCAAATAAAATTTTTCACCAGCCACATCACCCAGCTTCAAGATCTCTGTAAGCTTTGAATTCATTTTGTGCACTCCCCCTCGCATTCACTAAATGGTTAAGTTTTGCTGACTATACCAACACTGAGCCAGTAAGGGGATGTTAAGGAGAGAACATAAGGTGGCCAATATAAATTATTAGGGCTCAAAAGTCTGTAAGTGTGCCTAGGGGAAATTGTAAAGATTTTGAACAGTTCCTCCCTCCTGGACAACTCCCTTTATTTTTTTCCTGAACCAGTCCTCAGCACAGATGCCTCAACTTCTCTTTCCTACTTGTCACTTCCTTCTTACTGTTCTAACTTGGGCTCTCACCTCTTAACTGGATATTATAGCAGCCTCCTAACTGGAAGGAGAAATTAGGGAATCAAATTATTTTCTACACCACAGCTTCCTAATTAGTGGGCTTATTATCCCCTTTGTGTTTGGGATGGCCAAAGGCCTTCAGCTCTAAATAGCACATCTGCAGGACTGCAGATCCCATCTTGCATGGTAAAAATATTACCATATTTTTATGTCATTCTGCCTCTTGATAATGTATTTTACTCCAGCCTACCTGGACCAGTCCCATTTTCTTCTTATCATAATCATAACATTCTCATTCACAAGGATAACATTCTCATAACACAAGGATATTTCTCGTGTTCTTCAGATGGAATTCACATATCTAACTCATCCTTCAAGATCCAGTTTCCATGTAACCTGCTTCCTAAGCATGGCATTCCCATTTCCTATAGCAAGAACTGATTCTCCTGAGTCTGACATCACAAAGAAGCAATTTATAGCTCTTATAGCTCTTGTGTTATTTCCTGTCTTGTATGTTTTAGATGAATATGTTCTACAAACTCTACCACCAGTATTCCTCGAATACAGGATCTGGCTTTTGTCTCCCCTCTTCTTCCAGTACCTATTACTTTGCATAATGCAAGCAAAGTTATTGGATTAAATAATTATACAATTCATAATGCATATGGGTTAGATTTCTGACAGTTCTATATGAGCCAATTTCAAGAAATAAAATCATGAAACAATAGTAGAAATATAATAGAAAAAGTAGGTTTGAAGGCAATTCCCCAGAATGCAAATAGAAAAACCAAATATTTACATTAGAACATGTGGCAGTGATTTTCAATTTAGAAAAATCTGAACAGTAAATATCCTTCCTATTATAGATCCAAGAAAATCCCTAAACCTGAATCCTACCCCTATATTTTGTATAAAACATGAACATGAGGACTGTTTCCCTAACAATAAACAAACAAATCCTGACTGGGCCTTCTTTCACTTCTGGCTCTGCAGAGTTGCTGCCTGTATCTGCTCTGCACAGAAAGGGAAAGCTTCAAAAGCCTTCAGTAATCTTCGGGGAAATAAGCACAGAGTCTTAAGTACAGACTGGCAGGAAAAGGAAAAGAAAGGGTAAATCCCCTACCTGGGAGCCGGTACACTGCCACAGAAAGAAAACCTACTGCAGTGGTAGAACGATTCCTGACAAAATGGAGAAAGATTTGAAAACACATTTTTAATTTGTTCAGTAGCTGCAGATCCTGTGATTTCAAATGCTTACACTCACCGGCAGTCACAGTTGGAAGAAACGCTAAACAATAAACGCTAAACAATAAACGCTCACAGAACTTCCTGGTTGTCCCTGACTCTCCAGGGTTGTCCCTGGCTCAGTGACAAAATGGGATGGGGAGGGGAGGTAAGGGGTGGAGCTTCAAAACACCAGTAATCTCTTCTTGTCTCCAGAGCAAATATCCCAACAAACTATCTATATAATGAGTCTTTCATTTTGAAATATTAAAATTGTATCACCAATAGTAGACTCCCTTTTTAAACTTTCCTCTATCTTTACACTATTGGTAAGTCAGTTGATTTGGATCCAAGGTGATCACCTTCATTGTGCCATTCCTCTCCTCTGAAAGATTCAGACACAAAATAAAGTCCAAATTTAAGATGGTCAATAAAGGATTCTACAATTAAGAAACAACTTACCTTTCATTCTTTGCCTTTCTATCATTTCATACCTTTTCAATCGTTGTTTTTACAAACATTTTTTTGACAACATAGTACCACAGGGCATACCCTGTGAAGGTATGCCCACTGTAAAAAATACATATATGATTTTATTAATTTAACAAACATTTTTGAACACCAGTCTATTGAATACTATGATACAAAGTAAGAATACCAAAAAACAAGAGTCAGCCCCTGCTCTCTAGCAGTTTAGATGATAACTATTCCCCATTATGAATTCTCATCTCTGCAAAGTGTCTAACATACCATGATGTGCTGTGGTTCTTCTATGCCCTTAAACAAGCTTTTCCCTGTCTGAAATAGTCTACCTTCTTTCATTTTCAGAAATACAACTCAAAATCTACTTCCCAAGGGCTGTGGATGTAGTTCAGTGGTAGAGTGCTTGCATAGCATGCTCATGGACCTGGGTTCAATCTCTACCACTGAAAAAAAAAAAAAAAAACTTTTTGACCTCCTTTCCAGTTCTAGTAACTCCCATAGAAATGCTTTTAACATTGGCATATCACGTCTTCCTAGCAAAACTTTAAGTGTATTTCAATAAAGGTGTGGTGAAAAATGTCAAAAGGCAGTTTATTAAACAATACTATACTTTCCACAGTGCCTAATAGTATAATACACAAAGCTGGTTCAATATATGTTGTGATTAGTGTCAATGATAAATAATTTTAAAACGTTTGAAATTTATTAAAATGATAAAGAGTGACTCCTGCAACAGTATATTGCAATTGTGAAATTATTCTTATTTATATGGGTGGTACAAAAATCATCAAAATGTGACTTTAAAAAAAAAAAGCCTTAATTACTAAGGTTTTAGGCATTTTGGTACTAGAAGGTGGCCATTCTGAATAGTAAAGACACTGTGATTTAAAATATGAGTTCCTTAGTCTTAATTTCACCAAATGAAATTACCCAATAAATTTTCTGGAATTATAAAGGGAATAACCAGATGCTGAACAATAATGATACTATAAAATGATAATATATCAAGTATATTATAAAATTCAATTTGAAATAATCTGTTGACCTTATTTTTCATAATAATAAATGCTTAGTAAAACTAAGAATATTTCTTAAAGATAGTAGGTCAACAGAATCATCTTTCTATTTCAAACATAAAGAACTCTAATAAAATGACTCAAGATTCAGATGAGGGGCTAGGAATGTGGCTCAAGCGGTAGCGTGCTCGCCTGGCACGTGCGGGTTGCTGGGTTCAATCCTCAGCACCACATAAAGATATGTGTCCACCGAAAACTAAAAAATATAAATATTAAAAAGTTCTCTCTCTCTCTAAAAAAAAAAAGATTCAGGTGATGTGTCATATTAACTCAAATATCATCTTTGGTTGTTATTAAGTTTTTAAAAATTTCATTTCTTTTTTTTTAAAAGAGAGAGTAGAGAGAGAGTGTGTGTGAGAGGAGAGAGAGAGAGAGAGAGAGAGAGAGAGAATTTTTAATATTTATTTTTTAGTTCTCGGCGGACACAACATCTTTGTTGGTATGTGGTGCTGAGGATCGAACCCGGGTCGCACGCATGCCAGGCGAGCGCGCTACCACTTGAGCCACATCCCCAGCCCTTCATTTCTTTTTTTTATTAGTATTTTTTAATTGTAGTTAACAATACCTTTATTTTATTTATTTATTTTTATGTGGTGCTGAGGATCGAACCCAGGGCCTCACACGTGCTAGGCGAGTGCTCTACCGCTGAGCCACAACCCTAGGCACCTAAAAATTTCATTTCTAATAGTTATTTTCTTGACCTCTAATCTATCCTATCCCAGCAGTGTATATCTCAACCAACCCAATAATTTTTTCCATATACACAACTTTTTTATTCTAATTTGTTATATATATGACAGCAGAATGCATTACAGTTCATATTACACATATAGAGTATAATTTTTCATATCTCTGTTTGTATACAAAGTATATTCACACCATTCATGTCTTCATACATGTACTTAGGGTAATGATGTCCATCTTATTCCAACTTCTTTCCTACCCTCACATATACCCAACTTTTAAAATTTATTTATAAATTTATACATTTTTTCATCCTCTCCGGTATGAGTATTGATATAATGTTTATGCCTTAAAACAGTGAGATTTAATTTTAGAGCTTAGAACACAGCAAGGCAAACAAGCTATCTTCTTTAAAAATACCAATTCTCTGTGATACTGTTTGCAAATGTGTCCAAATCTGTTATTGCTTTTACCAGAAAAATAGACATACAGAAAAAATGAATTATCCTTGATTGAAAAATGGGTACTGTGATTTTTATAAATCTGACAATTATAGTTTTCCTATGTAATTATACATCAATATAGTTTGAATAAAATTATAGCAGTACTTTATTTACATCAAAGGAAGAATATTTTTAGCCTGATGAATAACACTAGAGATCTTCTAAATTCAATTTCTAAATTATACAATTGAAATGACCTGGACATCCTGTTGTTAAGCCAATCTCCTTACTGCTGTATCATTAATCTCTAGTCCATACCACACTGCTCTAAGGCTTCCAAATATAATCACTAACTGCATACATTGATCTGGTTGATGTGTATAAAAAGCCACTCACACAAGGTTCTAGTTAGTAATTTCTGGGTTTTATTTTAGCACAGAAAAATATTTTAAACCAAGTTTGTATTAGTTATATATAATAACAGTAAAAATAATCAAATGATAATATTAAATAACAATAACACATAGTTATACTGTATTACATACTTAGAAATTGAACAAATTACCTTTAATACTTTAATATTCTTTAATATGACTTGCCATAAAAAATTTTACATTATGTCCCAAATTATTTGCTTTTTAAACAAAACATTCTGTAAGGAAAAAGTATAATATTGTTACACATAATCAAATTAACTGAATTCTCCTTTAGAAGCTTAAGAAAGGTAATGTAGTTTTAGGAAAAAGAAGAAAGAAAAGAATTCATGTATGATTTAAAAAATTTACATTTTTGTAAAATATGCCAAACATTTGACCTTCAAGAGAAAAGTTACATACTTCATATTAATGTTCAGTTTAAAGGCCCTTTTAAATCTAGAAAAACATTCAAGGAGTTTCCTCTTCTTTAAGATCTACATTTTTTTTAACAACTAGAAAGCCTTCATAACATACATGTCATTCTTTTATTATAACAATATGTTTCAATCCTCAGCTTATTTTAAGTTTAAACATTTTATCCGTGCAGTGTGTTTGCAATCACTGTAAACCTCTGTCTCAGGAGCTCTCTTTTTTGTATGAGAAAGTTTTCAATAATATCTGCTTCTTTAAAGAGTCCGTCTATCTCATCAATGTAAGATGCATCTATTGCTGCTCTCTCACTAATAGGGAAAAAAAGTTTTATGTTAAACTAAATAGTTGCATAGTCTATAAACATTATCATGATAATGTTCTTTATTAAACTAGATTTATTAACTATTTCATTTAAATGACTATGTGCATGAGATAGCTTTATTAATTTACTAAGAAAATGTTAAATTAGTCCCAAAAACATTTTTGACTACTCAAAAAAGTCTCCTCACACAGCAGAAAGTATGCTAATACTTATAATCTTATGCATTATAATACTAATACTAAATTATATAAGTGATTTTTACAGCCATACAAACTATTACTCAAGTATGATGACTATCTAGTAGTTTTTTTAAAAATCACCTTATATTCACCATAATCTTACGCCAATTAAATACCTAAATTCAGTCTTCAAATACAAAGATAAAAAGACACGATAGGGACTGGAGTTGTGGCTCAGTAGTAGAGTGCTCGTCTAGCACATTCAAGGCCATGGGTTAGTTTCTCAGCACCACATAAAAAAAATTAAACCAAATAAAGGTATTGTGTCCAACTACAACTAAAAAATATATATATTAAAAAGACATAATAAAATATAAGATAAAGTATATGAAATAACATCGTATTTAATATCACTCTATTATAATTAACTTCACTGAATGGTATTTTTCTCAAAAAGGCATTTATATAAAATTTTAAATGCAATATCATCTAAGTAAGAGGTCAAGACATATGCAGTCTAGTTTTGGCTCTGGCATTAGCAAAACAAAGGATGTTTAGTGGAAAATTTGGGTTTATTCCCTGAAAATAACCAACTAATCTATCACAAGGAATTGAGATAGAATAAAAAAATTTCCAAAGTTTAATTACTTGAAATGTTTCTCAGCAACAGAATTAAACTTCCCATTACAGAATTTCCAAGAGACAAATAATATTTCTAACATAAAAGACTCAAGAAATATACTTTAATACTTGCCTTAAGATCTTTGCATACGTAGACAACATTAGATTAATTTCCTTGCTCATATCTGTTTAAAGAATTGTTGATTAAGTTATGAAATATAACAAGCATGCATGATATAATCAGTATATAGAAATATAATCATTTTATATATCACCATTTAAATCTTTCTCTAAGGTTTCATCTTTATAAAACAGTCCAGAACATTCAGAGAAAGATGAATCCGATTTTCCAAGAGAGGACAGCTGTGGGCTATCTGGCATTTGAGGCTAAAAGAAGAAAGTAAAGAAGTATCATTATGTTTATTTAAAAAGCAAATATATATATATATATATATTAGAAAAATCAAACAGAAATTACATACTAGTCATTTGAAATTTTTTTATCAAGGAAACTTTTAGGACTAAGAAGTACCTTGCTCAAATTTTAGGACTAAGAAGTATGTTGCTAAACTTTTAGGACTAAAAAGTACCTTTGTCTTTATTTTAGATTAGATTTTGAATATGGCTTTAATCCCTTGATGAAAATTTATCTTGTAACTTGAGCCATTGGATATGTTCACAGCAACACTGTTATGGTTTAGATCTGAAATGTTCCCCCAAAACTCATATGTTAAAGGCTTGGTCCCCAGTGCAGTAATGTCCAAAGATGGAAAAATGGGGAAGTAATTGGATCATGAGGGCTCTGTCCTTATCAGTGAGTTAATCCATTGACATCTGAATAGACTACTGGAGTTGATGAGAACTGTAAGCAGGTGGGGCATCATTGAAAGAAACAGGTCACTGGAGTCATGCCTTGGGGTCAATATCTTGTTCCTGGACCTTCCCTCCCACCACCCCCTACATCCCCCTGCTTCCTGGTTGCCATAAATTGACAAGTTTTCTTCTACCATACCTTTCCATCATGTGTTCTACCTCACCTTAGGCCCAGCAGACCATGAACTAAAACCATGAACCTAAGAACCTAAGAAATTGTTTTTCTCAGGTATTTGTCACAGTGACAAAAAGCTAACACAAATATAGTGGTTGTTATTGGAAAAATAACCAAATACTTGAAAAATTTTGCAATATATTATAATTTTCAAGGGAGCAAATAATGTCCCAAATGCAACAGATTAATTGGTGAAGGCAGTGATGAAGGACTAAATACAGAGCTTTTCTTTTAAAAGATTAATAACTACAGTACCTAGGTGTCTTACTTATCATTGCAAAATAGTTACATAAAGTCCTATGTATCATAAAGGTCTGGACTCACTTCTGTCTCTAGATCACAAACTAGCAAAAAGAAGTCTCCCAATAGTTTCCTGGAGATCTATAATTAGTGAAAAAGCAACTGGAGTCCACATAGATCCTTCTGGGACAATCGTAGCTCTGGGATTATGTATTAAATCCCATTTAACAACAAAAGTTTGGGTTTTTGTTTTGGTTTTTGTTTTTGGGTTTTGTTTGTTTGGTACTAGAGATTAAACTCCAGGGTGCTCTACCACTAAGCCCCTTTTTAAATCTTTTTTTTTCAGACAGAGTTTCACTAAATTGCCCAAACTGGCCTTGAACTTGCAACCCTCCTGCCCTCAACCTCCAGAGTAGCTGGGATAACAGGTGTGCACCACTGTGCTCAATGATTGGCACATTTTTAAAAGGAAGAAATTTAAGAAGTATGTAAAATAGAATAAAAGATTAAGACTCTAGGAACACACAGCTTACCTCCAATTCTCTTGTCCTCTTGCAATTTCTAGAATCAGGCTTTACAAGATGATTTGCCATAATATTCTGGAGGCAAAAACTGTAAGTTTAGAACAGTATCAAATTTATGCACAGTTCTCTTGAATCCCTTCCTTTTCCTGCTATTTATTTAGGGTCTCACAATTGACCATTTACTTAAATTTAATTTCCCCTTTCTCTAATTTATCCTAACAACTGTTTAGGATAAGACTTTGATTTTTTTAAGACTTTGATTACTACACTGCCTTCATTCAAAAACCTTTCCCTATCCATTGCTTCAAGGTAAGTTCAAATTCTAATATATGAGTATACAAGGTTCTCTACCATCTGAAGCCAACCTATTATTCTCATCATTCTCAACTCTTCCTTTATATACACTCAGCAGCCAAACTAGTCTCTGGCATTTGTATCTTGTTTTAGGACTAGCTCATTTGGATTCTTCTAACTTCATAAAATCTTAATGTTGAAGTAGATCTTACAGTTCATCAGATCTTACAGTTTATCTTATTCAATATATCTTTTTTTTTCTACAATTGAGAAAACAGGAACAGAGATGTTTAACCAAGTTCAAACAAGTCAGCCTGTGCCAGACCAGAAACAACTCTTCTAGTTTGAAGTTGCTTCTATAGTCCTATCTTATCTTACTATAGCATCATATTGCTTTCCCATAAAATGTTTGGTTTTGGTTTTTGGTCGGTTTTCTTTTCTTTTCCCTAAATTCTAAAGGTATTTTTTTCTAGAAGTTTGTGATACTAAGTTTAAACTTAAATAAAAAGTGTTGGAACCTGAGAGTGTAGTCTCTACATCTTAGAGATGTAGAGTGATCTACATTCAAGTTATCAAGTTACTTTAAAAAAAAAAAAACTATGCTGAGTTGGACAATTACAGTGAATCTAATTAGTCACATTACTATGCATATATAACAAGAGCAAAACCAATTTGTAAAGAAAGATATTTGTAATATATGAAAAATGTTCAACATTTCTAACAATTAGGGAAATGTAAATCAAAACCACATTGAGATTTCATCTCACTCCAGTCAAAATGGTAATTATGAAATGTTGGTGAGGATGTGGGGAGAAAGGTACATTCACAAATTGCTGATGGGACTGCAAATTAGTGCAGTCACTCTGGAAGGCAGTATGCAGACTCCTCAAAAAACTAGGAACAGAACCATCATATGATCCAGCTATCCTACTCCTTCACATATACCCAAAAGATCAACCACATCAATGTTTATAGCAGCTAAATTCACAATAACCAGACCATGTAATTAACCTAGGTGGCCTTTAATAGATGAATGGATAAAGAAAATGTAGCATATGTACAATGGAGTATTACTCGGCCATGAAAAAAGTATGAAATTCTGTCACTTGCTGGTAAATGGATGGAACTGGAGACTATAATGCTAAGTGAAATAAATCAGACTCAGAAAGTCCAGGGTTGAATTATTTCTGGAAACTAATCTAAAATGGGTTGAGGGAGAGGAGAAAAAATAGTAGGTGGGGAATGCTATCAAAATGAAAGATAGTTGAGTAGGAAAAGGGATTGAGGGGAAGGGAGGAGGAATGGGATAACAGGGAAAACGGGGGAATAAATCTGACCTAACTTTCCAATATACATATATGAATACAATACAATGAATCTCCTCATTATGTATATCCACAAGACACTAAATTTTTTTTAAGAAATGTAAATAAATAGAGATCAGTAGAGTAGATGAAAAGGAACAGAGGAAGGGGGGGTAAATACTGAGGACTGAATTGGAGCAAACTATACTCTACGCATTTATGTCAAAATAAACCTTAATGTTATGTTACTATTATGAACCAATTAAAAAGTTTAAAAATAGAAAAATGTTTAGTGAATTCAGTATAGTATTTCCACACCCCTGCTAATATCTTTATAGTATATAAGTTTAAGTACTATCATAGTAACACAGAAAATACTGCACATGCACAACAGCGCCGACTTTGCCTTGGGAGCTGGAAAATGTGTCAGAGAAGCCAGCAGCCAAGCACTGATCCCCTCCCTTCCCCTCTCCACGTTCCCTTTTCCTTTTACATCCCCCCTCCTTTCTCAAAGTAACACAATGTGCATGTATGCCAAATAAAAACTTTTAAACTAGGTACTTCTGTCTCTGTAAAAAATGTTTGTCTTCCTGTCACAACTTAAGGCCTTGAACTAATTCAGGCCTGATGGACAGGCGGGTTCTCATCCTGTGACAAATACCAGTCACCACCACTGTCCGCGCTATGCAACCTTAGGCGTTGGAAACTAGGTTATTACGAACAACTACCCCCCATGCCGTATAAAACTGTTTTCTTCAATTATTTCTTCTCAGCGCTACTCTAGCTCTTCAGGCCATTTCTCCCGCCTGCTCTCGCCTCCCCTGTCCTCCCGCCCTTCTTCCCAGCCTGTGCTTCGCCCCACTAAAGACTCTGAACAGCCGCTCCCATCCACTCCCACTGTCTCCTTTTCCACTCAGGACACACACTCTGGCGAACTCGTCCCTCCAGTCCCACCACAGAACAGTCTACAAAGCGGCGTCAGGACCTTCCTCGTCAGCAAAAGCACAGCAGTGAGGCCAGACGCGCGTGACTGCGCAGACTCCGCGAGGCGGCCTGGCTCCCAGCAGTCAGCGCGCGGGTCATGTGACGCCCCCTGGGCCTCTCTTCAGGCTGAGGGGCCTCTTGCGGCTTCGGGAAGGAGGCGTGCTCCAGCTCGCCTCGCGCAGGAATCTTCGTGGAAGCGGGATCTGAGTGTGTGTGTGTGTGGTGTGTGTGCTGTGTGTGGTGTGTGGTGTGTTGTGTAAAAGAATTTAAATGTGTGTATGTGAGAGGGTATGGTTGTGTGTAAAAGAATTTAAATATAAATTCCCTAACCCTGGAATGGGTTCCATTCCCGTCACATTGTCCTTTTGTGTGTGTGTGTGTGTGTGTGTGTGTGTGTGTGTGTGTGTGTTGTGTGTAAAAGAATTTAAATATAAATTCCCCATCCCTGTGATGGGTTCCATTCCCATCACGTTGTCCCGATGCAACTAATTTTTCAGAATCCCACCTTTTAACAGAATTCCTTACTGGATAGGTCAGTAAGTTTAGTTGACTTAATTGGCAGCAACTTTCAAAAGTTATTTGTAATAAGCTCACACACGTGTGGTTTAGCCCCATTGGGTGCTTTAACATGGCGACTTTGACCTGCCCTTTCACAGATAAACATTCTAACCTTATGCCTGGGTAGTTGGTGTGGAAGAAAAAAACAGCATAATCACTTCATAAGGCAAAGGTCAATAACAGCTCCATGAATTTACAGGTAGGTACACAATCTTACACCTTAGGGAACTATGTTCAATACATACACATTTTTCATTTTTTTTTCCCTTTGCATTTAAATATGTTTTCTTCAAGATTTGAAAGAGTTGTATGTACATGTTTTTTACTGATTATAAAAAGCCAACTGTTTAAAGTAAGTCCCTGGAAAATAGACAGTGGGATGATTTGCTAATATTGCAAAATATAAGCTGCATGATAGTACTAAACTCCACGATTTGGTGAAATTATTGATAGTATTCAAAGAATCCCAGTCATTGTATGAGGACTAATTGCAATCTGTTGAAAATTTACCTTCAATAGTAAAATGAAGGGAAAAGTGAGAAAGTTTTTATAAAGTCAAGTGTATTCACTTTAAAAGACTAGCCTTATTACAATATTTGCTCTTCCTTTTGAGGGGGGTGACATAAAGTGTCCTTTCATGAAATAAAGATGTAAATATATTAAAATGTTTTAATGTCCTTAATTGGTAAAATATAAAGTTGTCCACTCAGTGTTTATCTCTTTTCCGTTGTCATTATTGCTGTTATTTTTAATGGTCCATTAAATTCAAGAGACTGGGAAATTCTGACCTATTTTCTCTCCCAGCCTTCACATTGTATGCTATCTAAATAGATGGTTATCTGCCTAATTCTCATCCTGTGACAAATGGTTCTAAAATATTTCCAAGAAAAAAATTATTCCAAAAGCCCAATGTATATATGCTGTCATTATCCAATTCAGAGTATACTATAACATTTCATTTTATTTTTAAAAACTCGTCATTGTATAAGAGAACACAAGCTAAATTGATACAAATAATGGATAAGAATAAGCAAGAAAATGTGGAGGGTTATATTGACCCAATGGTTTGAAATGTTCAAAGGAGGACCATCATGGTTGTCTCATTTAATGTAAACTGATGTGATACAGCAATTTGTATACGGGGTAAAGTTGGGAGTTCATAACCCACTTGAATCAAACTGTGAAAGATGATGTATTAAGAACTGTGTAATGTTTTGAACGACCAACAATAAAAAAAATAATAAAATAAAAAAATAAAAATAAAAAAAATAAAAAGATGCATGTACACAGGACACTGAGACATTTGGATTGCTCTATATCAAAGGGGAAAAAACTTAGATATGAATAAATTCTACATCTTGGAGCTAGAAAAAAAATCACTGACAACAGGTCATTTAAAATGAGAATGTCTTTGTTATTTTGTTCTAATCACTTCTTGACCCTACTTCATGCTTTCATGTTAATTGACCCAAATGGACAATACAACTGGAGGATGAAAATTAGCTATTCTAAATTCAGGCATATATCCTTCTTAAAAATGTTTTTGGTTTTTTTTTTCCCTTTCTGAAAGTCACCACAATAAGACCTCTAACCACCCTGCCACAGACTTCCTTTATAATCACTGCTGTGGACATGATGTTTTTGTGAATTTAGGAAATGCAAACCCTATCTTGTTAAACACACACACATACACAAACACACTGAATAACTGCTTATGTACCTATTTTGTTTCCCAACTCTAGAACCCCTCTCCTTTTGTATCATTTCTATACTGACCAAAAAAAAAAAAACACGTTCCAATTTTCCTTGCTAGTAAAATAATACTATTTAGCACAAGTTCATAAAACATTGCTTAAGAAGTTTTGTTTCAGCCAGATGCAGTGGCACACACCTGTAAGCCCAGCTATTCGAGAGGCTTTTTAAGGACAGTCTTAGCAACTTAGTGGGACACCTGTTTCAAAATAGAATGGGCCAAAAATGTAGCTCAGTGATAAAGCATCCCAGGTGCAATCCTCAGTACCCCACAAAACATTTTTGTTTCTGTTATTTTCAAGGTTGTAATGTTCGTACTCAGCTCTTCAAAGTTATGGGGTTTTGTTTTTGTTTTTAGTTGTAGTTGGACACAATACCTTTATTTTATTTATTTTCATGTGGTGCATGAGGATCTAACCCAGGACCTCACACATGCTAAGCGAGTGCTCTACCTCTTAGCCACAACCCCAGCCCCTCAAAGTTATGTTGTAGAAAACTATTTTTAAAGAACTGAATATAATCCCTAAGAGACATCTCCCTAAATCATATTTCAAATATTTTCATTTGGAATTTTGGCACTATTCCAGAAATAGAAAGTTTTAGCACTGGAAACTACAAATAAATATTTTTCTTGTGTCAGAGCAAATTTCGCTTGTTGCACAAAATAATAAAATTCTAATGGTGGTATGTGTTGTGGTTTGCATCTGAAATGGCAAATAAAGGAGAAGTTTTATAAAAATGGATTGCTTCTATCTATTTATGTAAATCTTTTTGTTATCACAAATTGGAGATGTTTTAATTTTTTAATTGTATTTATTTATTTAAGGTACTAGGGATTGAACCCAGGGATGCCCTACTAAGATGTACATTCCCAGCCCTTTTTATTTTTATTTAGAGACAGGGGTCTCACTAAATTGCTGAGGCTAGCCTCAAACTTGTGATTCTCCTGCCTCAACCTCTCTAGTAGCTGGGATTATGCACAGCTGCAATTTTATTTTTCAAATCTTCTTCTTCAGAAGCAAATCATAATGACCTCTATCAGTTATTCTTTGACATCATGTTGAGCTTGGGAGGGAGAAGTCCTGGATTAGGTCATAAAGAGAAAGGAAGGAAGGAAGGAGGCAATATTATACAAAATATTATATCCAAAAAAATTTCCATTACATTTTAGGGGTATTTTAGGTGGTATGATTATATTTTAGGAATTACTCCAGTATAACTGATTCTTCTACACTATTAGACAAGAAAGAAGTTTTGTGATCAGAAATACTCAAAACTGAGACTGATGTGAGAAAAGAAGATGCTTCTTTGGACTAAGTAAGTGCAACTTTCTTAAAATGCTTTCACAGTGTACTTCTGAAAGAAGTACAGGTTTTGGAAGGACGACAGCTCTTACAGAAGAAATTATTTCATTAGGTAGTGATTTTATATTGAAAGAAATACCCTATTTTATAACATTTTGAGTTCTATTGCCCTAGGAAAGAGCCAGTATTTGAAGGCGGGTCCAAGGCGTGCCAGGGGCAGTCTCCTCCCCCTGCAGAACCTTCTTCCTCATTCCTTCCAGTGCCCTTGGCCCTTTGCTTCCCAGGACTGCTGGATGCAGATCCACAGCAAGGAGTTTTGCTCTCCCGTGCCATCTGCATTGCTGGCTGTCCACTCCAACTACTGAAGGGACTGTCACCTCTTACAGTCTCCACGGTCTTAGGAAAATAAAAACGACCTCAAACCTCCAAGATCACTTCCTCTTTCAGAAAACTATTTGGTACAGGTAAGCAATATTATTCCTCTTTATTTAGAAATCCAAGCGTGGCAATTAGAGTTGATAAAAAGCTATCAAGAAGAGTTTTAAGTCCTTTCTCATCACTAAGGCAATCAGTAACAAGGAAATAAGAAAAGTTTGAGCAGAAACTGTTAAAAGAGTTTCATCTTAGGGCAGAGATTCTCCAACTTTTGGGTCTCTTACCCGCTCTGCTCTCTTAAAATTATTGAGAACTCTCAGGAGTTTTTGTTTCCCTGGGTTATTTACTGCCTTACTATAATTTACTGTATTAGAAAGTAAAACTTGGAAATTTAAAAATTAGTTACATACTAATTTATCTTAAAATAATAGTAAGTATATTACACTATCATAATTGACATTTTAAAATTAAAGATAGCTATGTGTTCCAAGAGGGAGCCCATTGTGAAAGAATAGCTTCAGTTTTCACTTTTGCAAATCTCTTTAGTGTCTGGCGTTACAGAAGACATAGGGAGTCTTTTTTGCATTCAGTCTCTGTCACACAGAATGTAGCTCTGGTAAATTCTTTTGTATCCTCGTGAGAGAATAAGAAAGAAAAAGATAAATCATACCCTAGAATTATTATAATATAGCTTTGACTTTGCAAAACCCTGAGAATTGTTGCTTTAGAGTGATATAATAAATAAGCTTTTCTTTAAAGGAAGTCTCGACTCCAAATCAATTATACTAAAAGCAAGCAAACACCTGGCACAAGTATATCTGAAGGTATCTGTAATATCGCCTTTGAGCTGGGCTACCATTGAATAATATTATGACATTTCCCAGGAGAATTCCATTTCACAATAAGGGAAGGGCTGAATAACTCTATTTCAAAGTTGAATAACAAAAAATGAGGACATCCTTAAACCCCATTTTTTTTTTGTATTCAGCTATTTCAAGTTCTGTTAAATACTGCTTCAAAATGTCTTTTTCCCCTACAGTGTGTTCTTTTTATTGCTTATGAAACTAAATTCAGACTTCTTTATATGACTTCCAAAACCCTCCATAATCTTGTGTTCACTGCAATGCACCAGAACTGTTCCACTACAGTCAAAAACGAGGTCCATTCAGTCCATCACCCACAACCACTTTGTTCTGGTTATCACATAAATGCTCTTCCATGGTGCTCTCTACCTACCCTTAACCATGCCCTTCTCCCTATGTTCAAATCTTGAGCACTCTTTGAGATTAAATTCAATTCTCTTTTTCACATTAGGCCATTTCAACTACATCAGTTCCATTTGACTTTTTATTTTACGTTTATATTTAGTAGTTGAGTCTATCTTTTATAATTAACTAACTCATTTCCTAGTTCATTCATTTTATCCTTATCTCTTCCACATCTGAATACACACATTCACAAGATGGCACAGTTTTCAAAAGCAAAATGTTATATAGAACTGAAAAGTTGGGTTTTGATCTTTTCTGTTGAGATGGCTCTCTACCTGATTGTAGGAAATTAATTATGTAGCATGCTTCCTCATTTCATCCCACATTCATCCAGAGAATTAAAATTTTTCAGAAAGGCACTAATAAAAACATTTTGGGGGGTTAGGGCTGTATCTCAGAGGCAGAATACTTGCCTAGCATGTGTGAGGCACTGGTTTTGATCATTAGCACCACATAAAAATGAAACAAATAAAATAAAGACATGCTGTCCGTGTACAACTATAAAAAAATTATTTTTTATTTTTTTAAAGAATTCTAAAGAAAAGATAAACATAATCATAGTAGCTTTTAAAATTCAAGGCATTTTTACATTTAATCTAATACTGTGTTTTTAAACACATAGTGACTTAACAATGTTGGTTGTATTATAAGTAGCCAATAAATATATGTGCTGTGTCAGAATTATAAGGAAGTGGTCCCTGGGGCATTTGCCACAAATAAATGGTTGTTTCCTGGCAGCCTTAACTAGAGTCTAGAACTGCAGAATGCTGGGGCTGGAAAAGACCTTCAAGTTTCACTATCCAACTTCCTTGTTGTCCAAATGAGGAAACTGAGACCCTCAGAGTTAAGTGACTTGCCTCAGACAAAATTGGAACTCATGTGGCCTAATTTCTATCGTGATATTCTGCCATTCATTCTCCTCTGGCTAACTTTGAAAATGTTATATAACTAAGACTTTATTTTTGTTTCAAAAAACCTGTTGTCACTACATATTCCTGCGAGGAGCTTTCTGAGGTGGTTTATAATTCTTTTCTTTAAAAAAGTCAATAGCCCAAGAATCTTTAGAGAATGTTGAAAACATTTTATCTAATGGGAACTATAATTTTTATATACTAGAGTTGTGAAGCAAAGCAAAGGAACATGGATAAGGAAAGATAAGAGAAAAATTAGGAGGAGTAAAGGACAAGAACACAACACTTGTAATCATAAATGAATTGAGATCTAAAAAAGTGGTAAGAAAAAAACAAATGAAAAATTCAAAATTAACACAAGAAATGAAAAAGAAACTATCAAGGAAAAAAAGAAGGAAGAGGATATTTTTAAAAGTCATTCTAATTTTTTTTAAATTTATTATCTTCCCTCATTTTCTTTCTCTTTCTCCTTGGCTTTTAGACAGAGGAAAAGGTTGTTTTTGGTTTTGTTTTTGTTTGTTTGTATTTTTCCAGTACTGAGGATAGAACTCAGGGGTGCTCTACCACTGAGCTGCACAGGGTCTTGCTAAGTTGCTGAAGCTGGTCTCAAATTTGTGATCCTCCTGCCTCAACTTCTATAACTGCTGGGATTACAGACCTGTGCCACCATGCCCAGCAGTGGAGGAAAGGTTTTAAGAAAGAAAAAGGAAATTCTATTAATAATTTTTATACTATTATCTTGGCAACAAGCAAATATTTATTCATTTAATATTTATTTAAAACTCTTACTACATTGTAAGCTCTTTCCAGGTGTCGAAGATTTGGGGGGAAAAGAATGCCGTTTTCTAAAGAAATTCAGACTAAAACTAGGCAAACCTGCCTGGAACCAAAGTAATGTTAATTCAGGGTAGTAAGAGTTATTTCAGAAGCCCGAACAGGGAAGAGAGGAAAGGGGGCTCTGAATAGAGAATGACCAGCTAGGAGTAGAGGAGTAAAGAAGGTTTGCCTAGAGGAGATATTAAGGCATGAAGGAAAGAAGAGTTTGGTGGATGAACAAAACAGAGGAATTCTGACCTGGTGGGGGAATTACTCTGGTAATAATATGTAATATGGGAAAGTCTGAAAGCAAGAAAACTTAAGTTTACTTAAGTACTAAAATAGAAGATGTGAGAAGTGTTGAGGCTTGATTTAAAACAGTGCTGGCAATATAAAGAGGCGATACCAAATTTTAGAGACATTTCTGAATCAAAATCTCATGTTATCAGATAAGAAAAAGGTTAGACAAAGGAATCAAGATTGACTCCCAGGGCTGGGGTTGTGGCTCAATGTTAAGAGTGCTTGCCTAGCATGCGTGAGGCACTGGGTTCAATAACTGGCACCACATAAAAATAAACAAAATAAAGGTATTATGTCCATCTATAACTAAAAATATATTTTTTAAAAAAAGATTGACTCCCAGGTCTTGAAAAGTTACTTGAACATGCTTTGGAAGATAATTCATTAGCTATCTTACCATTCAAATTGGATTGGAAGCTAGAACTTGACATTTGTGAATTATGTATTCTCCAACAACTACCATGCTCCTAAACTTGTTATGTTGCTTCCTAAAAGTAGTTTGGGATAGCTTTCTTTCTCCCCCATCCCCACATTCTGTCCTGGGTTTTACTAACTTACCTTCTGCTACCTCCAGTCGGTTTGTGTAATTTGTTCTACAGTGACCACAACTTCCCAATTGCCAAATTCAGTGAACTTATTCAAGCTTGTATCTAAATTATGGGCTCTGCAGCTTCTGAGTTCAAAGAGCCTTTCCTAGAAATTCCTGAGAACCTTGGCTTATGTGTCACATCCCTCTTAGATTTGCAAAACTGAACTAAATGTTTTTCCACTTAGGCTGTTTTTCATTCTTTCTCTTCATTGCTAATGAGGTAGTCAATCACTCAACAGATTGCCAGTCAGAAACTTTAAAGTCATCCTCAGTTCCTCCTCTTCCTATTGACTCACAACCAATCCAAAAAAAAAAAAACAAAAATAAAAATCCTGCTATTGAATTTACTACCTTAGTTTATGGCCTCATCAACTTCTGTTAAAATTGCTTCCACAGATATTGCTCAGTGGTAGAGCATTTGCCTGTAAGCATGAGCTCCTGAATTCAATCCCCAGCAACACAAAAAATTAATAAATGAAGTTGCTTTTGAAGTTGCCTCTGTCCTAGACTTGCCCAATGGAATCCATTCTCCATAATGCTACCAGAGTGAGCTTTTAAGTCATCAATTTAACTGTCTTTCTCCTGCTTAAAATGTCCTTTTTTAAGTGAAAAAAAAAAAGAAAAAATTAACCTCTTTAGCTTGTTAAACAAAGCTTTTGTAATCTGACTATCCTTCCCAGATTTTTGTCAAGGCAACTATACTGCAAGTTCTGTTTTCTGTGAATTGAATCAAGCAAAATCAAACAAATGTAATATAAAAATGATAATCTTGGAATAATAAATGGAAATAATGTGAATTCTTTCAAATTAAATAGTTTAGCCAGCAAGCCAAGGGAGTTGTTAACTGTTACATTACTACACATGGAAGTGTCTCTTATACCTCGTAAAATTATCTGCCTCCACATCAAAATCATATAAGTTAATCTATTCTTTATATATCTCAAAAGTTCTTAAGAAATCCAGATTATTATTGTGTTATGTTTTCAACATAACAAGTTTAAATATTTTTATATCTGGTAACCTTATCAACATGTTAAGTGGTATTATTACTGCTTGTTCTAAAAACATCTCCAAATATTAAGTTGGAACAAAAGTTAGATGCAAGAAAAAGAAATGTCAAACTACCATCATGACAAGCTGTGTGGACAAAGCATTCTATAAACCAGTAGTAATCATGCCTGGAAAGTAGATAAAAAGAACGTATACACTTTGGTGGTGACAGCATGCACTACAAGAATATCTCTTCCCATGCTTTTACATTTGTTCCCAAGGAAAAAATAATCTCATACTTATGTGAGGTCTTCAGAGACACATCCTTCCTGGAATGTGATTACACTTGCATTATTTATGATGAGGCCTCAAACAACCATCCCTGCTTGCTAGCCTTTGTTTACAAGGTCCTTCTTCGTGGACACTCTCCCCTGGCCTTGAAAATACTGCCTCACCTTTAAGGCCACACAGTCATCACTTTCTCTGAGAAGTCTTCTCCAATACCACCAAACAGAGGATCTCTTGTAAATTCAGCCCTTACAGTGTTCATTAAACTATTTCATAACTGTGTATTTGTCTCCCTCACTAGCATCTGGGTCACTGGAGGACAGGAGCAAATTTTCATATGTGGGTATTTCATCAGCTTCTGACCCCAAACCTGATGCATAGTGAATATTCTCTGACTGATGAAAGAGTTTAAAAATTATGTAGTAGAGCCAGGCATGGTGGCACACACCAGCTACTCAGGAAGAAGGATTTCAAGTTTGAGGCCAGCCTGGGCAACTTAGCAAGACCCTGTCTCAAAATTTAAAAAAAAATAAATTTTTAAAGGAGCTAGAGATATAGCTTGGCAGTAGAGCATGTCTGGGCTCAATTCCCAGTACTGAAAAAAAAATTCTATAGTAATTATTTTATTCTTATGGGAGTTAAAAATAGCTATCTTATTTTTAAGGTGACTGTGTCCTTCTCTAACTATTAGTTAATTTAATCCAATTCCTGCTCATGTAGCTCAGTACATTTCAAGTGAATTACTTCAATAAATATGTAAATTAAAAGTAGAAAAGACCAACTGTAGTCATTATTTCACCCATTTATAACCAATCAAAATAGAGTCCCGGCATAACAAATGTCTGCCAAAATGAATTCTCACACTGATAATACTGTGTTAAGTAATAAATCGATAAAAATGAATAAAGAAAATGCCCTCATGGAGCTCACAATCTAACTATTATAGGTCTGATTTTTTAATCTTAAAGTTTGTTTACTTTTAGTAAAAATAAATGTTTATATTTATCTCAGAAACTTTTTTATCCTCTGTTTTATTATTTTCTTCTCAATCTCCCTTATCCCCCATTTTAAGAAATTAATTGATAATTCTAAACGATTTGTCTTCATTTTATTTATATAAAATACATTTACTAACTATTCACATTAGGATGTAAGGAACTGAACCTAGATGAAATTGTTCAAAGCTCACCAAGTAACAAAGTATTTTAGGATAGCTTAATTTGAATTAAGTTTTTTCAACTCAGTTTTAATTTCTTGTTTCTTCTACTATATATGCTTGCTTGACCTCAGATTTTCTAGAAAAAAATTGAGTCAGTTCTTTACATATGAGCACAGATTTATAAGTACTCCCCTATATACCATTGTTTTGGTCAGTTTTCTATGATTGTAACAGTATACCTGAGACTAAGTAGTTTATTAAGAAAAGAAATTTATTTGGGCTCACAGTTCTGGAGACTGGAAAGTTCAAGATTGGGTAGCCACATTTGACAAGGGCTTTCCACCATGCGGCCAGCGCAATGGTTTCATTAATGAGGTTCTTGGCATAAAAGTTAGTTAGCGAAATCGAAATAAAACACACAGACTCAGTTACCTTATTTCTATTGCCAGGTTCGAGACGGCTCCCCTCTCTGGTTCCCAACTCTAACCGCCCAGCAGGGCAGCAAGGATTACTCAGGGCTAGCAGGAGAGAGAGAGAGAGAGAGCGAACACACCTGGGAGTAGCTTTTTATTGGGGAACAAGAGATTCAGGGGAGAATTCCATCCAATGAAGGTTGAGGGGGAACTGCACTCCAAGGTCAGGGTCAGTGATTGGGCCCTCGGGATCAGTGGTCAGGCACACCCCCACACGGATGGGTTCTCTCATCAGGAGAGGGCCGGGAAAATTCCGACACAGCCAGAACGCCTCAGACCCTAACCGGGAGCCGCCCAATTACGTGTCAGAATGGCTTCCCACAGGGCTTCATGCCACTTCAACTCATAATAAAAAGGAGAAGGGCAAGCGACAAAACACAAATGAAGGACTTGATTTTAACAACTCACTCATGAGAAAAGCACCAATGTGCTCTGCCTCCATTAGGTCCCACTTCCCAATATTGCCACACTGGGGACTAAGCCTCAACATGATTTTTGGTGGGGACAAATCATTGATGACTATGATTTTGCCACCTTGCTTGGAGCCCCGACTGTAACCACCCTCAGGAGCACAAAGCACTTCTAAACTTCAGAGAAAAGCTTCCTGATCTTTTTTTTTTTTTTTTTTTTTTTTTTTTTGGTGTAGGAAAGTTCTAAGTTTTCCTCTGAAAGTTCAGTATTTGAGTTTTTTTAAATAAAGTGGCCATAGATAGATTAAGAGGAGAAAAAGCCGTAACAGACTTCCTAACAAGCTAGGGAAGCCTGTAGCCCTTTCTCAGAACAATGTATTTACATCTGTAAAATTAAAGAGTCAGGCACAGTGGCACACGCCTGTAATCCCAGCGACTCAGGAGGCTGAGGCAGGAGGATCCCAAGTTCAAAGCCAGCCTCAGAAAAACTGAGGTGCTAAGCAACTCAGCAAGACCCTGTCTCTAGATAAAATACAAAATAGGGCTGGGGATATGGCTAAGTTTCAGAGTGCCCCTGAGTTCAATGCCTGGTACCAATAAATAAATAAATAAATACTTAGACTTACAAAGGAAACTCATTATATTAAAGCTGAGTTACAACAATTTAATCAAAATTTAAAATAGATGTGATTTTTAACACATTAAACAAGATCTCTTGGTAAGACTAATAACTTCTGTAATTTCAAAATAGAGCTTAAGCCGTATTTCAAGATCCCTATAACAATTGAAACAGGAAATGTGTGTTTCTATTAGTGACAGTCACAGATGCCACTGATAATTCTGTGGTTTGTTTCCTACACAAATAATTGGAAGAAGGCTAAATTTCAGTTAGAAGTTGGTTAACATAAATATGTATTTTTCCCATTCAAGTTTATAGATTTCTCATACTTAGAACCCTTAATCCATGACAAAATACTGGAAGGATACACACCATATTGTAGTGGGATAAGGTGGGGAAGAGTTAAGAGCAAAAAGAAGCAATTAGAATTTTTTCAAATTCTGTATTGTTTGATATTTTTACAGAAAGGTCATATTTAGGTACTATTTATGTAAAAACATGGTCTAATCCAGACTCCATATTCAAAACTGCTGCTGCTGCTCAAAAAAAAGGCCATCAAATGCCAGAGCCGGGCTGGGGATGTGGCTCAAGCGGTAGCGCGCTCGCCTGGCATGTGTGCGGCCTGGGTTCGATCCTTAGCACCACATACAAAACAAAGATGTTGTGTCCGCCGATAACTAAAAAATAAATATTAAAATTCTCTCTCTCTCTCTCTCTCCTCCTCTATCTTAAAAAAAAAAAATGCCAGAGCCTTTCAACCTTCCCTGCCCCTGCCCCAACCCTCTGGTGGAAAAGCCATTTTTGTCATTGCCTCAATTTTAATACGTTGCCAATGAATTTGTGAACCTTTAGCTTCTCACTTGTGGGAACTCATTTGTTATAAGACAGGAATGAACAAGTCCCTAATTAAAGAACAGGATTAGTTATGTTTCTGGTATCCACATTTGCAGTATGTTTATAAGGATAATATGTTTATATTAACCAATGAACACTAGGACAATTAATTCAGTTCAATTGTGAGCCATTTTTCCATAATAATATTGTTTAATCAAAAAGTGCTTTCTCTATTCCAAATATCTGATGATTCTTAAGAGATTGTTTAAACATGGGTACTCATACTGAGTGATAAACTGACTTCTAAATTTGCAGGTAGATCAAGATAACAATAAAAGTTTCCTTTTATATAAAAAGAACAATCATTGCCTCTTAACAACAGATGACTCTTTGCTTCCATTAGGAATAAAGATGGCTGCCGCGCCCACAGAAAATAATTATATCAACTTTGTGGAAATGACATTTATTGATGATACACTTTACTTCAAAGGTTAGTCGTAAAGCAATAGGACAAACATATTTGAGGCTTAGATAAATGTATTCAACTAGAAAGGTTGTGAGGTAAACTATTAAGTAATTACTTTTTGTCACCAGATTCCATTGTAATATTAAGATGTCTCTTCTCTCAAAAAATTTGAATCTCTAGAAATTAACCACAACACTTCCAAAGTCCCAGTACTAGTTCCCAGCTCATGTCTTAGCACTTTAATTAGTAGTAGCCCACTCTCAAAGTGGCAGCAGGTACACATCCTGCAAGTCCCACAAAACTGGGTACATGGAGGAAATACTATTTCCCAAAGCAAATTGGTAGATTATGAAATCCCCTGAATATAGAGTTTTGTAAGTGAGTTATACCATCTTATGCAAATGTATTGAATAAAAATTCATTCTTATGATTACTCTTTTATGAGCAATTTGATTTCAATAGAAAGTTTAGCTTCATTTGAAAGCTTCATAAAAAATTCTTACATGACTTTCCATTTGAGCAATAAATTTAAGAATAAAACTTATGACTTTATAAAATTTCTCTTTAGTTATGTATTGAACTTTATAAATCCTAAACTTAAATTTTAAATCTAACTTATCTAGCAACACATTAAGTCTAATGAGCTTCATTTTATCAGCCTTTTGGATGATAATAAAATATTTTTTGATGGAGGCCAACAAAGGCCACCAGAAAAACAGAGGTTAAAGATGGGAGCAGCAGAACAGAGTCATCAAAGGCTAGGATAAGAGGAAATTCTGTGTAGAAATATATAAATTTAACATATTTTTTTCTCCTTTTTCTCTCCTTTAGCTGAAGATGATGGTAAAATATAAATATATTTCTCCTTATTTGTAAAGTAGGTGGCTCAGCCTTGGCACATCCACATCACTCTTGTCAGCTGGGAGACACTGTCCACATGGTACCAACCTATTTGAGAAGGCATCATTCCTCAAAGAAATGTGGAGTGAACAGCACAGCATCGGAACGAAGATAACCATAAGGGATACGAAAAGAACCACTATAAAATTTGCTTCCTACACCTTAGAAATTTCTAACTCTTAGAAGCTACAAAATAGATCTTACCTATTACAGGTCCTAAGATTATCAGGGAGGCATAGATTGTCTGGAGGGAATAGGAAAAGGAGACCAATGTAAGAGAATTGTCCAAAATCAGTATCTCCCTTCTTAAACCTCCTTTCTTAGAAGTGCTTTGGGGAAAAGTCTAGGAAGCTCCCATGGGAAAGAGTATTCTGGAAGTCAAGAACCTAGAGGGGCTGGGGTTGTGGCTCAGCAGCAGAGTGCTCGCCTAGCACATGTGAGGCCCTGGGTTCGATCCTTAGCACCATATAAAAATAAATTAATAAAAAATAGGTATTGTGCCAAACTACACCAAAAAAAATAAAATGTTTAAAAAATAAAAAGAACCTAGGGATGGGTAATATAAGCAGACCACATTGAAAGGCCAAGATATGAAAGGAAACATGGCATATATGAGGAACTAAGGGTAATTCGGGATAGGAGTAGAGTGGGAGGAGAACAATGAGAGAAGCTAGTGAGAAACAGGGTGCAGATTAAGAAATTCTCTTATGCCAGGGTAAGGGATTTGGACCTTGTCTTGAGGGTAATAGAAATTCACTAAGCACAGGACTAATTTCAGAACATTTCAGAGTGTGGTTCATGTATATGGCTAGATGCAGCCTGATGACACTAGAATCTCCAATTTCTTCTTTCCTGTTACTCTATCATCCCCTAGTTGTTTGACTCATTCTTACTATTCAAAATCATCATACTTCCTGGGTCTATAACCCAGTTATCAAGAAAGGTCATTAAAGGAAGACCAGCCCATTCCTTTTAAAGGCTTTACTTGGAAGCTATACACATAATTCCACTCATATTCCATTGACAAGACACATGGCCACACCAACTGCAAGAAATCTGGAAAATATATTTTTATTCTGGGTGGCCATGTGCCTCATTAGAATTCAGGGATAACAGGATAATCTTTTAAAATATCCTTCTAGCTTCAGTATAATGAATTGATGGTATAGGATGAGGATGTGGGGGATAAAAAAAGGAAGATAACAGTTAAGGGACTGTTATTTTAGTCTCTAAACGAAATTGTGTGGAGTGACAATGAGAAGCTGCAAATGGATTTTGGAAATACTTGAAAGAACCAATAAGATATTATTTGGGGTTAGACTTGAAAGGGGATATAGAGTAAGGCAGAAAAGATGATGCCTACTTCTCCCACCACTACCCCTGAACCAGAAAGCATCAATTAGGTTTAGCAGCAGAAAGTTTGGTGATTGTAGTGAAAGCAGATTGATAGAGAAATGTAAGCAGAGGCAGATTTCAATAAGTAAAAGAGTAAATGGAAAGTAAAGAAATGATACAGACAATTCTTGCTTGGCTGTTCAAAGAGGGAAAGTAGGCTATAGGTGTACAGTGAGATGGGCTTTGATGGAGGAGTTTTCAATATCAAAGAGCTTTAGGTTTTTCTGATTATAAAAATAATGTTTGTGCATAATGTGTCAAAAGGCATTCTACTGCCATGTATAACTAACTAGAACAAATTACAAAATAATTTGTTTATTATGATTCATTCTAACAAAGAAGATGCTTTCTGGCCCTTGATCTTCAAGGCTGCAAGATGCAATGTGGTGCTGGTCCCTTCAACAACAGCACTCAGAAGCCAGGCTTGGAGTTTTGTAGTCAAAAGATTAACGAGTTCAAGATGTAAAATACCAACATAAAAGATAGACAAAATGGATTTGACTGCATAGGGAAGGAAGAGAAGACAAGAGAAGATTAGGAAGGAAATATTAGAGTCAGGAGACTGGAGGACTTAGTGATGTCTGAGAATATGTGTAGTTGGAGTAAAAGCATAAACAAACCAGAAAGACAGGAAACTGATCAGAAAGTGGATGTCTGAAGTGAACATTTCAGAGGGTGGTTCTGAGTAGTAACAGGCAACAGTGAGCCTCTGGAAGCAAGCTAAAAACAACAGTCAACTTGATCATAGCCACTTCTGGAACAGAAGATTATAATCGATATTGAAAATAGAAGTGTACAGAGGGTCTATTTATACACTTAGAAAAATATATTTTAATAACATTTAATGTATATTGTAGACAACCTGGAATCAGATTACTTTGGCAAGATTGAACTTAGACTCTCAATCTTAAGAAATTTGAATGACCAAGTTCTCTTTGTTGATCGGAGAGAGCAACCTGTGTTTGAAGATATGACTGATTGTGACATTTTAGGTATGTTTTTTTGTATCTTCAAATTCAGAGATAATTAATGATTTCTTCTCATTCCATTTTACTGCCTACATATTTCTATACAAGACCCAATCCTTATATAAAAAGCCATAGATGTAATAATAATTTCTCCTATAAAACACTTTGAGTTAGCGTGAAAAATTTGATCTAATAAACACATTGCTGGAGTTTACATCATTCTGCATCTACATTTCGATCACCAATCCCTTCATTTTAATTGTATTAACTGTATAAGATCTCTATAGAGTTGGATCCTTAATCCTTGCTGGTTATAGCTGAAAATATTGATAACATTTGGTAACACTTTAAAACTCAAAATTAAACATTAACATACAAGCATTTCAAATGAGTCAGTCTTCTACCAAAAACTTCAAAGATTGTCTTAGAAAATGAGTAAATTTATTGAGCCTCTTAAGGTATAAATTCCACATATCAGAGTTTGGGACCAGGATGAAGTATTGAATGTACATTCTTGAAAAACATGGAATTTATACCTTAATAAATATATTTTAATCATCTAATTAGCATTCAAAAGCTAAAAACAATCTTAGAATTCAGAATATATTTAACATGTTCAAAAAGTTGTCTCATATGTGTTGTACATACATTTAAATGTGTTTTAAAGAGGCCTGGTATGGATAATTGTGAATGTAATGCACTCCACTATTGTCATGTATGTAAGAAATAAATTTAAAAAGAAAGAAAAAAAAGAGGCCTGGTATGTAGGTCAGTGATAGACTGCTTACCTTGCAAACACAAGACACTCATTCCACCCCAAGTACTGCAACAACAGCAACAAACATCTTTTAAATGTGTTTAAGGAATCTGGCCAGCTGTGTGTAGTCCCCTTTTGCTCTCTGGTCAAATCTCAGAGTGCAGAATTGGCAGTGGGTCTAAGAACTGTTCTTTGGTTACATTTCCAAAATATCAATGCAAAAAATTCTTCTAACTAGTATTCTCATCTATTAATGTTTATTTCAGGTAATGAACCCCGAACTACATTTGAAATATACATATATAAAGATAGCCAACCTAGAGGTCTGGCTGTAGCCATCTCTGTGAAGTGTGAGAAATATTACACTCTTTCCTGTGAGAACAAAAATATTTCTTTTAAGGTAAGACTGAGCCTGACTTTGTTTTTAGCCATATTAATGGACAAAATTAGAAAACTCAAATATCCTCAGTTCAGCCTTTGATCTAGAACAGAAAGAGCAAGAAACAGAACCATTGAGATGGACAGTTAACAAAAAATTTCAGACTCTTCAACCTCTTGCTATAACACTATGGTTTTTCTGATCCTGTCACAGAACAAATAGGCACACTTGTTTCATAACCTGAATGTCTCAATAGCCAATCTGTATACAAATAGTAGTATAGAATAAGTATATGAATTATAAATTCATTTAATAGTAGCATATGACTTTCTAGATAAACTCTTGCTGCATAGATTGAAGCTAATTGTCCTGGAAATCTGCTACTTTATAAACTATGATGAAGATGTTTTAATCCCTAATTGTTCTGTTCTTGCTTCTTAGCCTAAGTCTTAGCCACATCCTTCAGTTTTCAGTTGATGTATCTTATTTTTAACATTGATCTAATTGAATAAAATTAATAAGATCAGCTATAAAATAATGCTATGATTTTTTCAAAGTCAAATTCAAAATATTTTTGGCCATTACTTTTTTCTCCATTATTCTCCATTATTCTGTATTATTTTTCTCTGTTCTCTGTATCGTTGTTAGATAAACAACTATTAACTATAGCTACAGACTGCGCCAGAAAATTCCTTCCCAATGAGAGCAGCCAGAGGTTGCTGACAAATTGACAGTTCTTTAAAGGAGAATCACATGTTGTAAAGACTCTGAGTAGGAAAACCACTGTCAGAATCACCACTCCCAATTTAAAAAGTTAGGTGTGACCTCAGTGGAGAGGCCAAGGGGCAACTTGAAAGAAAAAAAAAAAAGCTATACTAAAATATAATCCAAGTAAGAACAGTGATTGTGCAACAGATAAAGCCTCCAGACAAATTTCTGAGCCATTCCCTTCTTACTAGAGTGAACCCCTTCAGATGGCAATTTACAGTTCCTACCCCAGAAGCTTAGTTATCATATTGGAATTTGAGGCCTGGAATGGAAGGGCAGAGTGGAAAGGATTAAGCAGTTAAGTGAACAAGAAAATTGGAAGGGAAAGAAATGGCCAACCTCAGGCTTTGTGGGTAGAAGAAAACTACTTCAGCTGAAGAGGCAGATTCAGAATCTGAGATAATACGGAATTTCACATGAATTCTTGTTGAGAGAGACTGACTAGGGTATTAAGATCAAAGTAATGCTTGGAATGTAGTAGGAATTGGAACAAATCCAGGTTTAGGAGACCCTGAAGCTTATACAATTTTCGTGACCCATTTAAAGAAATAAAATATAAAATTATATTTTATAAAGTATAAAATATTTATAAAATATAAAACAGAGGCATAAACTACAATTTATTTAGGATTTTTTTTTAAATGAGGGTCTTAGGCCTTGCTGGCACTGTGGAACACACCTTAATTCCAGCAACTTGACCGCCAGGACAGGAGGATTGCAAGTGCCAGGCCTGCCTTCACAACTTAATGAGACTCTGATTCAAAATTTAAAAAAATAAAAAAGTACAAGAGGCAAAGCTCAGTGGTAAAGCACCCCTGGGTTCAATCCCTACCACTAAAAAAAAGAAAAGAGGGCCTTAGAAGAGAAACTTACATGTGATCAGTCCTGACATTGAAGCTTCAATAGCTTCTTAGGGAATTTATTTCTGGAAGGAACTCAGTAAATATTAATTGAATGGATGGATGGGGGAAAATAAGGGAAGGGGAGAGGAAGGGAAGAGAGGTGAGGTGGGAGGAGTATGCTAGGACCAGTATTAGCTCCTGTTCTTTAATCCCTTTTCCTCCACTAATAATAATCTTAGAGGAGGTTACTGTAGAATAGGGTCTAGATAATAAGACATGTCTGGCTGCCATTTTAAGCTCATCTTTCTGTGTTAGCTATTAGCTCTGAATTTCTTTGCACAAGAACATTTACAACACCAAGAGGGCTTTTCTTCAGGAATTACTATCAGTACCTGTTTCTCACCTATATATCCAGACTTTGCAGTGGAATCAGAAGTGTACAAAAGAGCTGATGTTAGGTCCAGTTTAACTTTACCTGCATCCAATTCATCCCTCCTCATATAAAGTATCTTTGGCCCTTAGAGCATGTGTTTCACCAGGTAGCCTTTCCAAGTTGTGGATCTCCAAGGTCACTCTATCAATTTGCCGTGTACTTTCCCTGGGATGACTTTAAGTGGCCACGACCAAGACACAGGAAAATTCCAAGGATTTTCTTGTCTCACTTCTGAAATGTGACATTGAAAAATGATTAAAGAGATCACCTATTTTATGCACACTCCCACCTTCAACTATAATTTTCCATGCTAGGCTTGATCTAACAAGTTCATTTTCCCCTGTGATATTACTAAAGCTTTTGATACTTTGGCCAAGAATTGTTTCTTACTTATACATTAGACTTCAGCTTAGTCCCAGATTGACTCCTACAATTTAAGGTTTCTTCCTAAATTGTGGTTTGCTGTAGACAGCTGCAAAAGAAGATATCAGCGACGGAACTAATTTCTACTGTTATCAACTCAGGATCCTCACTTGTTGGTAACTAAGTTGGAAGTACTCATCTCCACCAGTGCTCCAGAGTCTTCAAGGCATCTTAGGAGGAAGGTGGATGGATGCTATTTTAATTCTAAAAGTTTATTCATCAGGCCCTACGATGATGAGAATCTTTGCTACTATGGGGTCAAAATTTAGTACAAAATGTCTACTGGTTCCAGGATTAACATGGAAGAAACTTGGACAGTTCCCACATTTTCTAGTCTATGCTGAATAGTAAACATGGTGCAATACTAGGAAATATGGGTACTACTTACAGTTAGATGACCAGCAGGATTATAGTTGCAAGTAATCTAACCATTCCTCACAAGACCTTGTCCTCTGGTTAAAAAATACAGGAATCAATGTGTGCCTTTCAGGGCATACAGCTCAGCCAAGTAGGCTATATTCATGATAAAAATTCAAGACCACTCTGCACCAGTATGCTTCACAGAGAAAAAGTCAAGGGCTATTGACTGAGCCAGTATAGCAGGGATATACAAGAACCCAGGACCCAGCCTTAAGAACAACTATTGTATCTAATTATAGTAAATTGTAGTTTTAGGATCCAGTGAAAGAAGAAATTGAGATTTTTGGCATATCCTGTCTCTCTCAGAATTGTCTCAGACACTAGAGCTACCAAGGTTTATAGAAGGATGTTTTTGTCAGCTTTTTGTTGCTGTAACCAAAATACCCAATAAGAATAACTTAGAGAAGGAAAAGTTTATTTTGGCTCACAGTTTTTGAGGTTCAGTTCATGATTGGCCAGCTCCACTGCTCTGGGCCCAAAGTGGGCAGAACATCATGGCCGAAGTACATGGTTAAGGAAAATTACTCAGCTCATGGTAGATAGAAAGCAGGGGGTGAGGCAAAGCACCAGGGACAAAATATAAACTCCAAAGGCATATCTCCAGTGACCTACTTCCTTTAACCACACCCTACCTATCTATAGTTACCACCCAGTAAGTCCATTCAATTTTTTTTTAATGGTTCTTAGGATTGAACCTGGGCTTTGTACATGCTAAGCAATTGCTCTACCACTGAACCAAAATTCCAGCCCTGTCTATTCAAATTATTAATCTACCTAATGAATTGACCCACTAATTAGGTATATAGCTCTCATAATCTAATCATTTCATCTCTGATCATTTTCCTACATTAGCAGGAGCTGTGGGAGTACACCTTATAAGCTGTAACAGAGGAGATCATCAATATCTTTAGATGTGAATGATTGGAGGAGATAGGAACTGATATTAGCTCCAAAAGGTGTGGTCTTTGCTAGAACTCCATTTCATCTTGAGCAGATGTGGGCTCCACTTAATGAAAGTGGAGAGAAGGAAGCTATCAAACAATAGGGAAACCAGGAAGTCTGAATGTGGATGTGTATTCATGGTGGAAAAGAGTCAGAGTGGACAGGAAGAATGGGAGGTTAGAAATTAAGGAGAGGAGATAAATACTTCTATATTTAGAGATTCTTTTTTCTTAACTTTCAAGAAGAAAAACTATTTTAGTTCTGTTCAATAGTGTATTTCTAAATAAACTGCATATATTCAAATTGCTCATATCCTAAAAAAGTTACTTAATTTTGTGTTCTTTTTCTCTATAGGAAATCCATCCTCCTGATAATATTAATGAGACAAAAAGTGACATCATATTCTTTCAGAGAGCTGTTCCAGGACATGATGATAAGAGGCAATTTGAATCTTCATTGTATGAAGGATACTTTCTAGCTTGTAAAAAAGAGAAAGATCTTTACAAACTTACTTTGAAAAAACAGGATGACTCTAGAGATAAATCTATAATGTTCACTGTTATAAACAAGAACTAAACATTAAAATTTGTTTTCTGAGTTTTTTAATTGATTTTATTTTTTAAATACCCAACAGCAGAATGCACTACAATTCTTATTACACATATAGAGCACAATTTTTTATATCTTTGTAAAGTATGTTCATGCCAATTCATATATTCATACATGTACTCTGTTTTTTTGCATTATAATTCTTATTACATATATATATATAGCACAATTTTTCATATCTCTGTTTGTATATAATGTTTTCTGAATTTTTGTGTTTCAGAAAGATTGTAAGAGTTTATGAGCTTTATCATAGTCCTTTGTGTTGCTATAGTGAAATATTGGAGGCTGAGTAACTTATAAAGAGGTTTAGTTGTCTCATGATTCTAGTACCTGGAGGATCAAAATAGCATGTTACTAGCATCCTGCTAAGGGCACCCCGTGACTGTGTCGAAACATGGTAGGGAAGTGGAAGAGAAATAGCCACAGACAGAAGGTGCCAAACACATGGATTAGACTCACTTTATAATAACTTACTCTTGAGAGGGGGGCATTGGTTCATTCCAAAGTTGGGTCCTTCATGATCTAATCATTCCCCACCAAACCCACCTTTAAGATTGTACCACCTCAATTTTATTACCTCAGAGACCAAAAGCTTACAGCATGAATCTTTAGGAAACAAACCATATACAAACCATAGCAAGGCTATACATGTAGTGATGAAATAAAATTAACAAGGATCTCAAAATGCATAATTTAAAAATGAGTAAGTGGTGCCTAGGGATGAATGCAGCTCAGTAGTAGAGCACTTGCCTAACATGTGAGACCCTGGGTTTGATCCCCAGCATTGTAATGAAAATAAATAAGTTGGCTGGGGTGTAACTCAGTGGTAGAGCACTTGCCTAGCTCGTGTGTGACCCTGGGTTCAGTCCCTAGTACTGAAAAAAAAAAAGTCTCCCAGAACTGAATTATCTAAGTGAATAAAATATTTTTACAATATATAAAATGCAGGCTGGGTCTGGGGCTCAGCAGTAGAGCACTCGTCTAGCAAGTGCAAGGCCCTGAGTTCGATCCTCAGCACCACATATAAATAAATAAATAAAATAAAGGTATTATGTCCAACTACTTCTAAAAAATAAATGTTTAAAAATAAATAAAAATGCATAGTTTTAAGATAATACAACATTGTTCTGAGCGTGGTGGTGCACGCCTGTAATCCCAGCGGCTCAGGAGGCTAAGGCAGGGGGATCACAAGTTCAAAGTCAGCCTTAGCAAAAAGTAATGCACTAAGCAACTCAGCAAGATCCTGTCTCTAAATAAAATACAAAAAAGGGCTAGATGTGGCTCAGTAGTTAAGTGCCTCTGGGTTCAATCCCTGGCACCAAAAAATAAATAATAAAATATATATACCATTGTGTTAGTACATATATTGTACTCAATAGAATTGGTTTGAATCTTTTGGGTTATTGGTCCTAATAATGAAAGATTTTGATATTTGACTTGTTTTTGGTGGGGAGGGATGGATATTGAACTCAGGGGTACTTTACCACTGAGTTACATCCCCAGCCCTTTTGTTTTTTACTTTGAGATGGGGTCTTAACTCAGTTGGTAAGGCTAACCTGGAACTTGCAATCCTTCTGCCCAGACCACCCAAATAGCTGGGATTACAGGTGTGCACCACAGACCTGGCCTTGGATTTTAAAAAATATCCTTAACATTATTGAACTTTCTGGGATCCTTCGCTTGACTAATTTCTGAATTTCTTCTGAACTCAGGATATCATTAAAAGTCAGTTTGATCCTGAATCCAGCAACATAAAAAAGGATTATATACTCTGACAGTGTCATTCATCCCAGAAATGCAAAAATGGTCTAACTTCCTAAAATCAATTAACACAATTCACATATTAATAGAGTAAAGGATTAAACCACATCACCATGTCAATAGATTCAGAAAAAAGGATTTGACTAAATCTAAATCATAATAAGAATTCTCAACAAACTTGAAAGAGAATTTCCTCAACGTGATAATTGTCATCTATAAATACCTACAGCTAACATCATACTTAATGATGAAACACTGAATGCTTTCCCCTGTGATCAGGAGTATGCAAGCATGTCAGTTCTTATAGCTTCTATTCAGTGTTATACTGGAGGTTCCTGTCAGTGCAGCCAGACAAGAGAAATAAAAAGCATCCAGATTAGAAATGAAGAAGTCTTTATTTAAAAAAAAAATCATGATTTTGTATGTAGAAAATCCTACATAATGTACATGCGCACACACACACACAGACACATGCATACGCGCATGTGCGCACACACTCATCTGTTAGAATTAATAAACAAGTTCGGCAACTTGTAGAATATAATAAGATCAACATGTTAAAAAGTTGTGCTTCTACATACCAGCAATAAACAATCTGCAAATAAAATTTAAAAAACAATTCGATTTACGATAGTACTAAAAAGATTAAAATACAGTAGCCCCCCCATCTGCAGTTTCTCTTTCCGTGGTTTCAGTTACCTAAGAACAACCAAGGTCAAAAAATATCAAATGAAAATTCCAGGGATAAACAACTCATAAATTTTTAATTGTGCACCATTCTGAGCAGCATAATGAAATCCCTCACAATCCAGCTTTGTTCAGCCTGAGACATGAGTCATCCATTTGTCCGTGCTATATATGTGCCACCCACACTATTGGTAACCTAGTAGCCATCTTGGTTATCAGATTTACTGTCACATACAGTATAATGCTTGTGTTTACAGGGGCAAGGATGGAGGGTTTAGGGTGCAGAGTCCAGTGCTCATCTGACCTCCAGGAGTCATTGTATTGCCCCAGAGACAAGATCAATGTGTAGTTTCACTGTCATGTTATTGAAAAATGATTTACTGGAAGTATCAAAGCTTCGTCTTCTCTCTCCTTCCTTCCTCCCGGGTCACACACTATCTTGGGGGTTTATCAGGGGTTTATCAATTTCATATCCTTCGAAGCCATCACTTTATAATTTACTTACATACTATACTTATTATTTTTTTAAGAGAGAGAGAGAAAGAGAGAGAAATTTTTAATACTTAATTTTTAGTTTTCGGTGGACACAACATCTTTGTTTGTAGTGGTGCTGAGGATCGAACCTGGGCCACACGCATGTCAGGCGAGCGCTTTACCACTTGAGCCACATCCCCAGCTATACTTATTATTTATTGTCTCTATTCCCCAGTAGAATTTTGGTCCACAGGGCAGGAGTCTCTGTCTGTTCTATTCACTATTACATCCCAAGCACCCAGAGCAAAACCTGTTACTTAACTGGTGGTGCTCAATATATGAATATATATAAGTGAATGAAGAAGAAAAATATAAATTCCAGGGAGTAATACTTTCTTACAGACAAAGCAAGTCAATCGATAAAATGTACACATTTCCAAACTCTGCAAAGACCTGAAGATTCTAGTCAAGAGCCTCAGCTCTTTGAACTAAAGGGCAGAGGATCTACCTAATCTGTGATTTAGGATTTTGCCTGTCATTTAGCCATGGCTGTTCCCCTCAGTATCTTTCATGGTTAAAGGTTGAGTATAGAAGAGAGAACACGAAACACCTGGGCTGCTAAGGACAGCTTTGCAGGTGGTACGTGATGTACAGAACAACACGGGGCCCTCCCTGCTCAGCATTCCTTATCTACTTTTATAAAACCTCACACCCTCACATTTCAGAATGTACACAGGCTCTACCCTTCCCTGGGGCACCCTGAAAGGAATGGTTATATCCAAGCTAGGAAATTCTTCCCTATTAATGCCTATTATATGTCAGGCATTATATCATTTAGCTACACAAATATCTATAAGTCAAGTTCCTAACAAACAGGCTCCCAAGGCCAAGTTAATCTATGGGAGGTGTTCTCAAGTTGCTTAAAAAGGCAATAACAACCATAGTGCTAGGGCGAGGACAGAATTTCCTCACTCCTCTAAGTAGTGATTAAGGGTAGGCTGCCTGCCAAACTCACAAGCTTCACCAGAGTATAGTTTCCTGGTTCCTTCCTTTCTTTGCAGTCTGGCAGTCTGGCAAAATATATATATCTTTTTAAAACTTTATTCTCATTAACAAATGACCCAAGATTAATGTTTCGTGGCACGTTCAAAACAAGGGCTGCTTGATTAACAGAAAAGGGAGCTTTCTGCCAAGATCTCTCCCTCCCTCTAAAGAATAAACTTCCAACTGCCAATCAGTCTTTGACCTGCCACCTCACCTCCTTACCCCACTGTCCAACTAGTCATCAAGTTGGAAGCTTTGTGTTGCATCCCTGAAGCGCAAATGTTATTTTCACCCACAGATAGAAGAAAAATCAGCTAAAGAATTATTTGAGTAATGTCTCTCATGCATCCAACAAATCTTTACTGAGCACCCACTATGAACCAGCCTCATTTGTAGGTGCTAAGGATTCAGTAAATGAGAGAGACAGATTCTGGTTCACAAGGAGCTTACATTTTAGTAGAGAGAAATTAAGACAGAAAATATTTTTTAGAGATCAAAATATCAAATAGTAGCCAGGTGTGGTGATGTATACCTATAATCCCAGCAACTCAGGAGGCTAAGGCAGGCAGATCATGAGTTCAAATCCAGCCTCAGCGACTTAGCAAGGCCCTAAGCAACTTAGAACCTGACTTAAAATAAAAGGACTGGGCATGTGGCTCAGTGGTAAAGTGCCCCTGGGTTTAATACCTGGTACCAAATAAAATAAAATCAGCAAAAAATTCTATGGGGAGAAAGGCACAATGGCGCATGCTAGCAATCCCAGCAGCTCAGGAGGCTGGAGGATCCAAGTTCAAAGCCAGCCTCAGCAACGGCGTTTAAGCAACTCCATGAGACCCTATCTCTAAATAAAATACAAAATAGGGTTGGTGATGTGGCTCAGAGGTCAAGTGCCTCTGAGTCCAATTCCTGGTACAAAAAAAAAAAAATGCTATGTGGAGAATTAAGAACCTCTATGACAAAGTGATAGTTAAACTAAGATCTGAAGGTCAAGACAAAAGTGCCCATGTCAAGAATATGAAGACATAGGGCTGGAAGATGGCGGCGAAGGGAGTGCATCACCCCTGTGTACTGCATCACTGTGCAGGAGAATGACGAGTTAGAACAGCTAAAAGCTATCTTGTTAGGAATTTCCAGCAAAATTGGGGTGCTCCAAAACCTAGTGGAAGGATTTTCATCGCACGAGAATCAGCTACGGGGGCTCAAACGCGAGCTATTTGTCCGCACGGAGGGTCACGCTGCTTATTCAGCAAATCGCCCCGAGGCTAGAATCTGCGTCGCATGCTAGGAAACGACGAGATAGCAACACAAAGATACAGCGCTGCGGATTCTGTGGGCTCCTGCCAGTTGTGCAATCACTGTACTCAGTGCTGAATTCTGGGTTTGAGATGGGGAAGGAAGCGGTCCAATTCGGTTCTCCACACCGGTCAGACCACAGAGGAAGCTAGCGGCCACCATCTTGGAGAGCTGACGTCACCATCCCTGTTTTCGACTGATCGCAGCTCATTCAGCTATAGAACACGTAATTTCACACTGCCATTCTCCTGCGTCTCACAGACAAATTACTCAAGCTCAGTGCTAAAGAACCCGCGGAAACTGCTTCTTGGAGCCTGCTCCTATCAGAACATACACCGAGCCCGGAGCGGCCGAATTCTGGCTCCCAGAACTGCTCTGGCCCAGGGCTAAAGAACCCGCGGAAACTGCTTCTCGGTCCAGGTCCTGCTGAATACTGTGGAAGCCAGAGGGGCAGAGCAGAGCCACCACCCGTGCCTGGAACAGGCCTAGCGACCCGCCGGCATGGCAGTCACATCACCCCATTTGGAGTAGGGGCCGAGCAGAGCCGCCGCCCAAGCCCGCAAGGTAGGCAGACCTGCGACCGACCGGCAGAACAGGCCCAGCAGTCTGCGGGCATGGTAGACCTGTCACACCAATTGGAGTAGGGGCAGAGCAGAGCCGCCACCCACGCCCAGAACAGGCCCAGAGACCCACTGGCATGGTAGTCACGTCACACCAATTGGAGGAGGGACAGAGCAGAGCCACCACCCGTGCCCGCAAGGTAGGCAGACTTGCAACCGACCAGCGGACCAGGCCCAGCGGCCTGCTGGCGTGGTAGACACATCACCCCAATTGAAGTAGGGGCACAGCAGAGCCTAAGCCCGCACCCGGAACAGGCCCAGCGGCCTGACGGCGTGGTAGTCACATCACCCCAATTGGAGTACAGGCAGAGCAGAGCCGCCGCCCGCACCTGCAAGGTAGGCAGACCTGCGACCGACCGGCAGAACAGACCCAGCGGCCCGCCAGCGTGGTAGACAGATCACCCCAATTGGAGGAGGAGCACAGCCACTGCCCACCCTGTAATGGAGACTTTTCAACTATACAAGAGCAGTATAAATATATAGGGGGAAAATTTCAAAAACACAACAGTTTCACAAAGCAGAAAGAAATGCAAGCAGTTCTGAAAAGACAAGGAAAGAAAGGACCACCAGCAATGCAGGTCAACTCAACTTTAGAAGAGCTGCAGCAGATGGAATGTCAGATAAAGAATTCAGGATATACATGCTTCAGATGATCTGGAGTCTCAAGGAAGACATTAGACAACAAAATCAGACAATAAAAGATCACTTTGACAATGAATTACAAAAACAAATCCAAGAAGCAAAAGATCAACTATATAGGGAGATAGAGGTAATAAAAAACAAACAAACAGAAATCCTAGAAATGCAGGAAGCAATAAACCAACTTAAAAACTCAATTGAGAATACTACCAGCAGGGTAAAACACTTAGAAGATAGAACATCAGACAATAAAGACAAAGTATTTCAACTTGAAAAGAACATAGACAGCTCAGCAAGACTGTGAAGAAACCATGAGCAGAACATCCAAGAAATATGGGATAACATAAAGAGACCAAACTTAAGAGTCATCGGGATACAGGAAGGTATAGAAATCCAAACCAAAGGAATGAGCAATCTATTCAATGAAATAATACGAGAAAACTTCCCAGACTTGAAGAATGAGACAGAATCCCAAATCGTAGAAGCCTACACTTCCCCGAATGTGCAAAATCATAAGAGATCCACACCTAGACACATTATAATAAAGATGCCCAACATACAGAATAAGGAGAGAATTTTAAAAGCTACAAGAGAAAAGAAGCAGATTACATTTAGGGGTAAACCAATCAGGATAACAGCTGATCTTTCAACACAGACTCTGAAAGCTAGAAGATCCTGGAATAACATATTTCAAACACTGAAAGAAAATGGGTTCCAACCAAGAATCGTGTATCCAGCGAAATTAAGCTTCAGGATGGAAGATGAAATTAAAACCTTCCATGATAAACAAAAGTTAAAAGAATTTGCAGCTAGAAAACCATCTCTTCAAAATATCTTTGGCAAAACACTACAGGAAGAGGAAATGGAAAATAACAATGAAAACCAACAGTGGGAGGTAGGACAGTAAAGGGGGGGGGGAAATAATCAAAGAGGAAAACAAACCATGTTTAGTAACATAAATAAACAAATATGGCTGGAAGAACAAACCATATCTCAATAATAACCCCAAATGTTAATGGCTTAAACTCACCAATTAAGAGACACAGGCTAGTAGAATGGATCACAAAACAAGACCCAACAATATGCTGCCTACAGGAGACGCATTTGATAGGAAAAGATATACATAGACTGAAGGTGAAAGGTTGGGAAAAATCATATCACTCATATGGAATTTGGAAACAAACAGGAGTGTCCATACTCATATCAAATAAAATAGATTTCAAGCCAAAGTTAATCAAAAGGGATAAAGAGGGACACTATATACTGCTCAAGGGAATCATACATCAACAAGACATAACAATCATAAATATATATGCCCCAAACAATGGTGCAGCTATGTTCATCAAGCAAACTCTTCTCAAGTTCAAAAGTCTAATAGACCACCAGACAATAATCATGGGAGACTTCAACACACCTCTCTCGTCACTGGACAGATCTTCCAAACAAAAGTTGAATAAGGAAACTATAGAACTCAATAACACAATTAATAACCTAGACTTAATTGACATATATAGAATATACCACTCAACATCAAGCAGTTACACTTTTTTCTCAGCAGCACATGGATCCTTCTCAAAAATAGATCATATATTATGTCACAGGGCAACTCTTAGACAATATAAATGAGTAGAGATAATACCATGCATCTTATCTGATCATAATGAAATGAAACTGAAAATCAACGATAAAAGAAGGAAGGAAAAATCATGCATCACTTGGAGAATGAACAATAGGCTACTGAATGATCAATGGGTTATAGAAGACATCAAGGAGGAAATTAAAAAATTCTTAGAGATAAATGAAAACACAGACACAACATATCGGAATCTATGGGACACAGTGAAAGCAGTTCTAAGAGGAAAATTCATTGCTTGGAGTTCATTCCTTAAAAAAAGAAAAAAACCAACAAATAAATGATCTCATACTTCATCTCAAAATCCTAGAAAAAGAAGAGCAAAACAACAGCAAAAGAAGTAGAAGGCAAGAAATAATTAAAATCAGAGCTGAAATTAATGAAATCGAAACAAAAGAAACAATTGAAAAAAATTGACAAAACTAAAAGTTGATTCTTTGAAAAAATAAATAAAATTGACAGACCCTTAGCCATGCTAACAAAGAGAAGAAGAGAGAGAACTCAAATTACTAGCATACGGGATGAAAAAGGCAATATCACAACAGACACTTCAGAAATACAGAAGATAATCAGAAATTATTTTGAATTCTTATACTCCAATAAAATAGAAGATAGTGAATGCATCGATAAATTTCTTAAGTCATATGATCTGCCCCGATTGAGTCAGGAGGATATAGACAACCTAAACAGACCAATATCAATTGAGGAAATAGAAAAAACCATCAAAAGACTACCAACTAAGAAAAGCCCAGGATCAGATGGGTATACAGCAGAGTTTTACAAAACTTTTAAAGAGGAACTAATACCAATACTTTTCAAGCTATTTCAGGAAATAGAAAAAGAGGGAGAACTTCCAAATTCATTCTACGAGGCCAACATCACCCTGGTTCCTAAACCAGACAAAGACACTTCAAAGAAAGAAAACTACAGATCAGTATCTCTAATGAACCTAGATGCAAAAAGCTTCAATAAAATTCTTGCGAATCGGATTCAAAAACATATCAAAAAAATTGTGCACCATGATCAAGTAGGATTCATCCCTGGGATGCAAGGCTGGTTCAATATACGGAAATCAATAAATGTTATTCACCACATCAATAGACTTAAAAATAAGAACCATATGTGATAGATGCACAAAAAGCATTCGACAAAGTACAGCATTCCTTTATGTTCAAAACTCTAGAAAAACTAGGGATAACAGGAACATACCTCAACATTGTAAAAGCAATCTATGCTAAGCCTCAGGCTAGCATCATTCTGAATGGAGAAAAATTGAAGGCATTCCCTCTAAAATCTGGAACAACACAGGGATGCCCTCTCTCACCACTTCTGTTCAACATAGTTCTCGAAACACTAGCCAGAGCAATTAGACGAAATAAATTAAAGGCATAAAAATAGGAAAAGAAGAACTTAAATTATCACTATTTGCAGATGACATGATTCTATACCTAGCAGACCCAAAAGGGTCTACAAAGAAACTATTAGAGCTAATAAATGAATTCAGCAAAGTGGCAGGATATAAAATCAACACGCATAAATCAAAGGCATTCCTGTATATCAGCGACAAATCCTCTGAAATGGAAATGAGGACAACCACTCCATTCGCAATATCCTCAAAAAAAATAAAATACTTGGGAATCAACCTAACAAAAGAGGTGAAAGACTTATACAATGAAAACTACAGAACCCTAAAGAGAGAAATAGAAGAAGATCTTAGAAGATGGAAAAATATACCCTGTTCATGGATAGGCAGAACTAACATCATCAAAATGACGATATTACCAAAAGTTCTCTATAGGTTTAATGCAATGCCAATCAAAATCCCAACGGCATTTCTTGTAGAAATAGAGAAAGCAATCATGAAATTCATATGGAAAAATAAAAGACCCAGAATAGCAAAAACAATGCTAAGCAGGAAGTGTGAATCAGGTGGTATAGCGATACCAGACTTCAAACTATACTACAGAGCAATAGTAACAAAAACAGCATGGTACTGGTACCAAAACAGGCGGGTGGACCAATGGTACAGAATAGAGGACACAGAAACCAATCCACAAAATTACAACTATCTTATATTTGATAAAGGGGCTAAAAGCATGCAATGGAGGAAGGATAGCATCTTCAACAAATGGTGCTGGGAAAACTGGAAATCCATATGCAACAAAATGAAACTGAATCCCTTTCTCTCACCATGCACAAAAGTTAACTCAAAATAGATCAAGGAGCTTGATATCAAATCAGAGACACAGCGTCTGATACAAGAAAAAGTTGGCTCCAATCTACATACTGTGGGGTCGGGCTCCAAATTCCTCAATAGGACACCCATAGCACAAGAGTTAATAACTAGAATCAACAAATGGGACTTACTCAAACTAAAAACTTTTTTCTCAACAAAAGAAACAATAAGAGAGGTAAATAGGGAACCTACATCCTGGGAACAAATCTTTACTCCTCACACTTCAGATAGAGCCCTAATATCCAGAGTATACAAAGAACTCAAAAAATTAGACAATAAAATAACAAATAACCCAATCAACAAATGGGCCAAGGACCTGAACAGAAACTTCTCAGAGGAGGACATACAATCAATCAACAAGTACATGAAAAAATGCTCACCATCTCTATCAGTCAGAGAAATGCAAATCAAAACCACCCTAATATACCATCTCACTCCAGTAAGATTGGCAGCCATTATGAAGTCAAACAACAACAAGTGCTGGCGAGGATGTGGGGAAAAGGGTACACTTGTTCATTGTTGGTGGGACTGCAAATTGGTGCAGCCAATTTGGAAAGCAGTATGGAGATTTCTTGGAAAGCTGGGAATGGAACCACCATTTGACCCAGCTATTCCCCTTCTTGGTCTATTCCCTAAAGACCTAAAAAGAGCATGCTACAGGGACACTGCTACATCGATGTTCATAGCAGCACAATTCACAACAGCAAGACTGTGGAACCAACCTAGATGCCCTTCAATAGACGAATGGATAAAAAATATGTGGCATTTATACACAATGGAGTATTACTCTGCATTAAAAAATGACAAAATCATAGAATTTGGAGGGAAATGGATGGCATTAGAGCAGATTATGCTAAGTGAAGCCAGCCAATCCCTAAAAAACAAATGCCAAATGTCTTCTTTGATTTAAGGAGAGTAACTAAGAACAGAGTAGGGACGAAGAGCATGAGAAGAAGATTAACATTAAACAGGGATGAGAGGTGGGAGGGAAAGGGAGAGAGAAGGGAAATTGCATGGAAATGGAAGGAGACCCTCAGGGCTATACAAAATTACATACAAGAGGAAGTGAGGGGAAAGGGAAAAATAATACAAGGGGGAGAAATGAATTATAGTAGAGAGGGTAGAGAGAGAAGAGGGGAGGGGAGGGGAGGGGAGGGGAGGGGGGATAGTAGAGGATAGGAAAGGCAGCAGAATACAACAGACACGAGTATGGCAATATGTAATCAATGGATGTGTAACTGATGTGATTCTGCAATCTGTATACGGGGTAAAAATGGGAGTTCATAACCCACTTAAATCAAAGTGTGAAATATGATATATCAAGAACTATGTAATGTTTTGAACAACCAACAATAAAAAATTTCAAAAAAAAAAAGAATATGAAGACAAGCATCTCAGGCAAAGAGAAGAGTTAGTGCTGAGGTTGGAAACTAGAGCAAGTTTGGGCTGTACATAAGGCAGGGAAAGCTGCTACAGTCCCCAGTGAACAGTTAGCAAAAAGAATAGTGGTCATGGATGAGGTGGAGAAGCAGTCAGGACTAGTCAGAGGCTCCATGAACTCAGGAAATGCTGTGGTTTGGATAAAGTCCATGTATTAAAAGCTTGGTCCCCAGGGTGCCACTATTGGGAGGTGATGTGACCTTTAAGTGGGGCCTACTGGGAGGTCCTTATGTCATTGGAGGTATGCCCTCAAAAGGGATTGTGGGACCTTGGTCTCTTCCTCTTCTTCTCTTGCTCTAATTTCTGGTGAATGGTTTGCTCCACTATGTGCCCCCTCTATAACATGCTGCCCTCAGTCAGGGCCTGGAACTCCCAGAATCATTAACCAAAATCAACCTTATCTCTTTCTAAGCTAATTGCCTCTGGTATTTTGTTATATGACAGAAAGCTAACTGATTCCGGAAATGAATGTAAATTTGATCTAAATGCTAATGAAGGGTTTTTAGCAGGAGGGATGATGCACCCTGATTTATGTTTCTAAGATTACTTAGGTCACTGGGAGGAGAATCGATTTTAACTTGTCAAAGATGGAAGCAGGGAAACCATTTGGGAGAAAATGCACTAGCCCAGGAGGAGGAGGATGATAGCAGAGTAGGATGCAGGAGTGGAGGGAGAGGGAACCCAGAATCGAATGTTGTGGAGGAAAGTTGGAAGGATCTGTCAATGGGTTAGACATAGGATACGAATAGAGGAGCATCCAGGATGACTCCCGGTTTTGGGTCTGACCACACTGTGCTCACAGATAACCTGGCCTATGAGAGTTGTTTCCCAGGCAAGCTGAATAGCTAAAGGACCTAGCTAATCTCCCATCTACTTTCTCTGTAAAAACCTGCCCTGCATTTGCAACGGAGCTTTTCATGTGCAGAATCATACATAGGTAGACCTCCTCAAAAGGCCTCTGCCAGGGGCAGTGGCACACACTTGTAATCCCAGATACTCAGGAGGCTGAGGCAGGAGGATCACAAGTTCCAGGACAGCCTCAGAAACTTAGTGAGACCCTAACTATCTTAGTGAGTCCCTCAGCAACTTAGGGAGCTATCTGGCTCAAAAAATAAAGGGCCGGGGATGTAGTTCAGTGGTAAAATACCCCTGGGTTCAATCCTAGTACCAAAAGAAAAGGCCTTCTCCAGACAGCCCTGGTATTGATTATGAAATTTTCCTGTTTAAAATAATGACTATGAAGAAAGTATATATTCAATGCCCGAAGCAAGTGAGGCATAAACCTATTGCATACATATTCATAATAATGTACGCAACCAATGTATATGTTTATTGTTAAAATCATGTAAGACCCAAGATTAACTGCAGCCTATATTTTCCAAATCCTTTCACAGAATTTAAGGAACAAGTCTTGTTTATACTCATAATGCCATGATTTCAAAATATTTAGAGATACTATAATCCCCATTATACAGAAGTGTAAACTGAAGTACAGAGGAAATAATAAATGGAAGTTCAAGAAGTGAAATGTTTACTCCAAGGTCACATGTTGAGAGCCACAGCTGAAAGGGTCCTAGCAAACTTCCAGCTGATTGGCTCACCATGGTCCCAGCAAACTTCCAGCTGCCAGCTAATTGGCTCCTCTGCGATAATGCTCATTGGGTTGTTTCCCCACCCTTTCAGACCACGGAGCTGCTCATTGGGGGACTCTTTTGGCTCCGCCCACATGACCCAGCCAATCGGCCTAAAGAGAGGAAGAGTGGAGGTTGAGAGGCTCGTTGGAAACCGCTGGTGGCAGTTGGGCTCTGAGGGAATTCCTGAAGAGCTTGTGTGGTGCAGCATGTGTGTTCTAAAAATAAAGTTCATTTCTGCTTGACAAGTGGCTCGTGAATTGTGCCCAGCCAGACTGCAGCAGTCACACAGCTAGTCCCTGGCATTAGTCAACCCAATGCTCTTTCAACCAGGCCATATGGTTTTCCTAATAATTTTTACAGTACTGAATATCCTTGGACCTCATGGAGAAGAGATAAATGAATTTCTAAATAAAAAGACTTTTTGAGATCTTAGAAAAAGAACACAAACAACATCCAGGGAGCATGCCAGGAAGACAGCAGGAAGACCCTGCCCTTGAGACATTTAGAGTCAGAGAGCTGGTCATTTGGCAGGTATTGCTAAGCACCTACTATATGCCAGGCATTGTACCAGACACCAGGCATACAAAGATGAACCATACACAGTACCTTCTTTCAAGGAAATATGACTCTGTGAGGGAAAAAAGCATATTTGAAAAATGTTAAAAACATACAAAAAAAAAAAAGACATTGTGGACTAGTTCTTTACCATATCAAAATCATCCATCAATCTCATAAAATTCTGCTTCTCCAATTGGCTCTTTCATTTCTTTTAATTAATCACACTAGCTACGTGGCACCGTGCCACTGAAGAAAAGCAATTACTTATTTATTTTATCATTACTAGTAATTCTAATAACTATTGCAGTTATTCATGGTTTCACAGAAGTACAATCATTTATGCTGACAGTAAATGTCAGACACAACAATGGCACATTAAACACAAAAATGTTTTCTAATGATGGTGGTAATGCTGATGGAGCCATGCCACATAGAGTTAGTGAATTCTTCCTAGAGTAGGTGATTTAATAATCAGATTTTGGGTAAGAGGCTTGTTCTGGTGAAGAAAAAGACAAAGCAATTACTACCTGCTGTCAACTTCTCAAAAATGTTTTGACATACATTATTAGTTTTTTTCTATCGTAAAAAAAAAAGAGTAAGACTGTAGGGGAAATTTTGTATTTCAGTAAAAAATTATACATTGTGTTGAGGTGATCCCTTAATTTATCTGACTCCAAATCCATAGAAGCTATTTTCCACTCTGTAAATTATAAATGACTAATAACAGTGCATCTACCACGCGGCCTGCACAATGGTTTCATTAATGAGGTTCTAGGCATAAAGTTAGTTAGAAGAGATCAAAATAAAACACACAGACTCAGTTACCTTATTTCTATTGCTAGGTCTGAGACGGCTCCCCTCTCTGGTTCACTCCTCTAGCTGCCCAGCAGGGCAGCAAGGATTACTCAGGGCTAGCAGGAGAGAGAGAGTTTGAACACGCCTGGAGTAGCCTTTTATTGGGGAACAAGAGATTCAGGGGAGAATTTCATCCAATGAAGGTTGAGGGGGGGCTGCACTCCAAGGTCAGGGTCAGTGATTGGGTCCCCAGGGTCAATGGTCAGGCACACCCCCACACAGATGGGCTCTCTCATCAGGAAAGGGCTGGAAAAGCGTCGACACTGCCAAAGCGCCTCAGACCCTTAACGGGAGTCACCCAATCACGTGTCAGAATGGCTTCCCACATATCCCCCCTTTCTTTTCTTAACAATGAGGCAGCGGTTCACTCTCTGGAGTTTCTGGATCCTTGATTGGAAGACTCGCCATCCTATGATTACAACACAAAAGAAAATTAACAGCAAGGAGAATAATCCAATAATGTACCAAGCGGAATGTTTAAGAATATTTCCAGGGTTGAATCCATTTAACTCCTTCAATATTTGGTTAGCCAAAGAAGAAGGATCTGAAAAATCAGCTCTATTATTTTGAATGTCTTGGATATGATGATGAAGTTCCAGAATATCCAAGCTATTATTACTATTTTGCCAAATACCTGATGAATGGTTTTTAACCTTCTCCCAATCCCAGAGAGAAGCATTGTACTTGGCAGCTGTAACACATACATACTTATAATTAGCATGGCATTTAATCCTTTCCTTAAATTTTAAGGCTGAAAGTTCATTACCTATGTCTATAACAGTCGCCTCTAAGGTGTTTAATTTAGTCTCAATCCTTTCATCAATATTTACTTGATTACACAGAGCCTTGGAAGTATTTTGAGCTAAATTATTAAGAAATTTTGCATGCTGAATATTCTGAGACAATGTCAGAGACGCAGAGACCATTGAGGCAATAAATGAGACCAGTGCTAAAACACCAACAATTATGACTCCAATAGCACGTTTAGTCTTGTTAGCTGGGCATGAATTTGCTGCAAGACTTGTAAACCAGCATCAGCATACCATGGCTCTGAAATATTAGCAGGTAATAAAACGAAAGAGGGCTGATGAAGTTTCAGCACTCCTTTTCCTCCATTATACCTAGTAATACAATTGGTTAGGTTGCACTTATTACAAGTAACAATATATCTGTCATCTATCCATTTAACTTTTACATTTCCAATAATTAAAACATAAGGAGATTAGACACAAGCTCTTAAGCCATAGCAAGATCCCTCTATACAGTTCTTGCCGACAAATTTTGGTAAAGGTTTATCTGTAAAATGTAAATATTCTGAGGCAGCAATTAAACGCCAAATATCTTTTTGAACACCTCCTTCACTATAAGTCAAAATATTACTAACAAATCCTGCAGGTATCATAGCAGAATTTCTTCATCATTGTCTCTTATCAATTTTTGGAGACCAGTCTAAAATATACCCACTATCTTTAGATACCTTATGTTGTACAGGAAAGGCATTTACACAATCCATCCATTTAGGAAAGGTGCCGATCTCAATTGTAAAACTATTTGGACAGTGGGGTATCGGTGGAGGTTTTGCAGAAATGACTGGCTTGTTATGGGAAAGTCCCATCTTAATTACTGATCTAGTATTAGGTTTTAAGTCCCCATAAATAGAATTATTTGTCAGTCTAGGTTTACCAATCGCTGTCTTTTCTTCAAATGATACTTTCAGACAGCCAGCATGTTTATCATGTGAACAACACAAAGGTAATTGGGCACTGTAGCCAGAATAATTAAATCTAGTCACATGATTGGGAGTAATATGAGTATCTATAAATCCTCCCATCATGAATGAGTCATTAGTAAATACTGGAATAGATTCTCCAGTCCACACAGCTGGGTGTACCAGGGGTGGATCTGGGAAATATGTCCAATAAGTTTCTACTTGATTTCCTTTTACCTGACAGCCCAGTAGGGCAATTATTGTCGTTACCATCAAGACTGGGGTCCTGTTCTTTCCTAGGCATCAAAGTATTCGGGAAGCCTGGGTTGTTAGCTTCTTCACATCTCTCCACAAAATCAGCTTTTCGGCTGGTTCAATCTGGTCTTTCTTCATCTTTTTCTGAAATCTCCTCCTTCTGGGTAGTGGCTCCTCCAGGTCGATCCTCAGTCGCATGAATCTGGGTTCTCTCTCCTCCATGTCTGATAGCACGTTCAGGCACCCAAATAGGACAGAAAGCACCTTCTGGGAAGATACAAGCATGACCTCGGCCCCATGTTATCACTGGGTCTGGACCCTTCCACTGACCAGTCTGTAAATCTTTCCACAAAACTCTGCCTAAAAGGCCTGTTACTGAGGGAGACATCTGCCTCTCAGCAGCAGTGTGACCTTCTGTGTCACAGTTTAAAAAATTTAAAACAAACAAGGCATGATTAAGGCTATTTTGGGGAGTCAATCCTATTCCCCCCTTTTAATTTTTGTATTTGAAGCTTAATAGATAAATGAGCTCGTTCCACAATGGCTTGACCTTGGGGGTTATAATGAATTCCTGTTTTATGATTAATTTTAAACTCTTGGCAAAATTGTTGAAAAGAAGAGCTTACAAAAGCTAGAGCATTATCTGTTTTAATCTGCATAGGGCACCCTAAAACGGGAAAAGCTGCTAAGCAATGAGAAATTACATGTTGAGTATTTTCCTTAGTACGTGCTGTGGCAAAAATAAATCTAGAATAAGTGTCCTCTATGACATGCATATAACATTGCTTACCAAATTGAGGAATATGAGTTACATCCATTTGCCATATCTGATTTGGTTTTAATCCACGGGGATTTACCCCTGATGGCAAAGATGGAGTGTGAATAACACACTTAGGGCATTGGCTTACAATCTGACGAGTTTGTTCTCTGGTAATACTAAATTTTTTACGTAAGCTAGAAGCATTTTGATGATGCAAAAAATGGGAAGCTAGTGCACAGTCATACAAAGACATTTGTTGACAAAAAGCTACTAACTTATCAATTTTGTCATTACCTGAAACTAGAGGTCCAGGAAGATTAGTATGGGCACGTATGTGTCCTATGAAACATGGGTACTTTCGCATTAGCACTGTCTTTTGTAAATTATGAAATAATTCAAATAACTCCTGTGATGAAGTATACCCAATCATTGAAGTCTCAATATTTTTGGTAACTCCGACTGCATATAAGCTGTCAGAATAGATATTAATAGGCTCATTTGAAAAGTAATCTAAGGCACAGATCAGAGCTTGAAGCTCTGCTCTTTGGGAAGAAGTATAAGAAGTTTGTATCACCTCTGTGTGAACACAACTGAAAAACCCTGCCTTACCTGAGTTGGAACCATCTGTGAACACCGATAAAGCTTCCTCTATTGGATGAGCTCGTACAATTTTTGGAAAAATAAGTGATGTCAATCATGCAAATTGTATAATCTTATCACGAGGATAATGGCTATCTATCTGGCCGGGAAAATCAGCAAAAGCTATCTGCCATGAGCTAGAAGTTTGAAAAAGCCAATTAGTCTGTTGAACAGAAAATGGAATAATTATGATATCAGGCTCAGATCCAATTACTTGCAAAATCCTAGTTCTACCTTTAATTACTAATTGAGCTATAGAATCATGAAAAGGAATTAATGTTTTTTGAGGGGAGTGGGATAAAAAAATCCACTCAAATCTTTGCCATATGGCTCCTGTTGGGGTATGCTCAGTTGGAAATATTAATAAATACATTATTTCTTTAGGATCTATTCTAGTAAACTGTGCATTTTTAATTGCAACTTCAACTTTTCTTAAGGCTGTTTTAGCTTCCAAAGTTAGCTGACGTGGAGAGGTTGGAGAAGGATTTCCTTGTAATATCTGAAATAAAGGACTTAACTCAGAAGTAGTTAGTTTTAAGGATGGCCTCAGCCAATTAATATTTCCTAATAGTTTTTGAAAATCATTAAGGGTATGTAACTCTTTAACTCTTATCTGAAGATTTTGAGGACGGATTGTACATCCTTGAATTATCTGACCTAGATATTGAAAAGGAGATACCTTTTGAATTTTTTGAGGAGCTATACATAAACCCATTGCTGTAAGTGAAGTCTCTAACTGAGTAAAAATTTCTGAAAGTACCTCTGGATTAGCATGAGCCAATAACATATCATCCATAAAATGAATAATATATGCATCAGGAAAGCTATTTCTAATGGGATTTATCGCCTGGTCAACATATTTTTGGCACAGTGTGGGACTATTACACATTCCCTGAGGAAGTACCTTCCAGCAATATCTTTTAACAGGTTCCTTAAAATTAATTGCTGGGACAGTGAAAGCAAATCTTTCACAATCTTCAGGATGTAACCTTATAGAGAAAAAGCAGTCTTTTAAATCTATTACCATCAAGCTATAATCTAAAGAAATGGCTGTGGGGGAGGGAAGTCCTGGCTGTAATGATCCCATAGGCTGAATTGCATGATTTATCGTCCTTAAATCCTGTAGTAATCTCCAATTTCCTGACTTTTTCTTAATAACTAAAATAGGTGAGTTCCAAGGACTAAGCATTGGTTCAATATGACCAGCCTGAAGTTGTTCCTCAACTAATCTATGAATTATTTTAAGCTTTTTCCCTGAGATGGGCCACTTAGAAATCCATATAGGCTCCTTTGTGAGCCACGTGATTTTTTCAGCTGTCTTAGGGATCAGGGAAGTACTCAGGGCCCCTAGTAAAAATTTTTGTTTGAAGCATTTACTAATCTTTGTCGTGGAGACTGGCTTATAAACAGATACTCTTCCTGAAAGGTCTCCTTATCATCTCCAGGAAAATACCTCTGATTAACTTCCTCAACTGACCTTATAGAATTTGGAGTAACTAATAATAATCCCATTTTGGCTAAAATATCTCTCCCCCATAGGTTAGCTGGTAAAGACTCTAACACATAAGGCTTAAATACTCCACTGTTCCCATTGGAATCTTCCCAACGAAGATAATTGGCACTTTGAGCAGGCTGTGAAACCTGTCCTATTCCCTCTAGGTTAGCTGGTGCTACATGCAAAGGCCAGTTCCTAGGCCAAAACCTACTAGACAATACGGAGATATCAGCCCCTGTGTCTATTATTCCTAAGAAATATTTATTATTAATTCTAAGTTTTAATAAAGGGCGTTCTTGCCGTACTGTGACCAGTATACTCTGTCCGGCGGTTTAGAAACTGAATCTACCGGCAGGTGTCTTTCTGAGACACAAGGCAATAATATTAATTGAGCAATTGTATCCTTTGGGGTGAGCCTTAGGGCATAATTTGATTTTACATTAACATATAACTGTCCTTTAAATTCTGAATCTATCACACCAGGTATCACCTCAATGGCTCCTTTTAAATTATTACGTCCCAAAATTAAACCTACAGTATTATCAGGAAGCGGCCAGAAAATCCCAGTAGGGATTTGTTCTGGCCCCATTCCAGGATTTAATTTAACTGTCTTTGAAGGTCCTAAGAAAACTGTCTGCGATCTCTGTCCGGGTAAAGATCGCAGGCTGTCCTGGTCGGCGCCAGTGACGTCACACTGTGCGACCTCCCCTGGAATTCCCCGTATTGTTGTTCGGCTCCCACTAGGAGGAAATGATGGCGGCGAGAAGGCGGGCTGATCAGCGCCATCTGAATCCTCCGCATGGGGCTGCGAGTTTAAGTTCACATTTCTAACCTTTGGCTTGGCCCCTAGTGCCTTTGTTTTTAAACGGCTTAAAGGAAAGAGAATTAAGTTAGCCTCAGGCTGATTCTCCATTTGAATAGACTTAACAGCTCGTTGAATGCCTTTTAAAAGGTCCTCAGGGGGCCACGAACTCTGGCCCATATATTGAAAAAGACAAACTTCTAGAGCCGTCCAAGTTTTCTGTATATTTTCTATGTCTCCAGGTAGTTCATTAGAAAGACAGACTCTCTGTAACTTCCTTCCTAATTTCTCCCAAGTAAGTAAATTTGGAGATTCCTGTTCGCAAAACCAAGGACAATATTCACCTACAATCTTTAAAAATTGTAATAACTGAGTTTTCTTTATCTGTTTTCCTTTCTGATTAATTATACTGTCTAAAATAGTTAGGTATATTTCCTTATCCGTAGAAGTTGAATTTCCCATTTTAATTAATTTAACGTCTCTTTCCTTCAATAACTCCAGGTACTCTTGTGACCAAATTGTCACCTTCTCCTTTATCTTTATTTTTTTCCTTATCTTTATAGCGCGCTCCCACTCAATCTAACTAATCTAGAATGCCGCACGTTGGGCGCCAATTCTACCACGCGGCCTGCGCAATGGTTTCATTAATGAGGTTCTAGGCATAAAGTTAGTTAGAAGAGATCAAAATAAAACACACAGACTCAGTTACCTTATTTCTATTGCTAGGTCTGAGATGGCTCCCCTCTCTGGTTCGCTCCTCTAGCCGCCCAGCAGGGCAGCAAGGATTACTCAGGGCTAGCAGGAGAGAGAGAGTTTGAACACGCCTGGAGTAGCCTTTTATTGGGGAACAAGAGATTCAGGGGAGAATTTCATCCAATGAAGGTTGAGGGGGGCTGCACTCCGAGGTCAGGGTCAGTGATTGGGTCCCCAGGGTCAGTGGTTAGGCACACCCCCACACAGATGGGCTCTCTCATCAGGAAAGGGCCGGGAAAGCTTCGACATTGCCAAAGCGCCTCAGACCCTTAATGAGAGTCACCCAATCACGTGTCAGAATGGCTTCCCACAAGTGCAAAGTAATTTTTTATCTATAGACATGCAAGTTCGTTCCTATCTGATGGAAGAGCCACTGACTTCCTCCCTCCCTCCTAGAAAACCAGCTTTGCCTCTGCTTTTATTTTTATTTTAATATTTCTCACTTGTAAATGTGTCCATTCTTCAGAACCTCTTTTAAAACAACTGCAGAATTTGGCACTGGGTTCGCTCCTCAGCACCACATAAAAAAATAAACAAATAAAATAAAGTCATAAAAAAATAAAATTGCTGTCCTTTAAAAAAAAAAATTTCCTGGTTCCTTCTCCTATGGTTCGGATCTTGAATGACCCCAAAGGCCTATGTGTTGAAGCCTTGGTTGCCAGTCCCTGGAACTAGTGGGAAGTGGTAGAACCTGTAAGAGGTGGAGCCTAATGGAAGGAAGTTAGGGCAATGGAGCTGTGCCCTTGGAAGGTACACTGGGACCCTGGCCCCTTCCTCTCTTTTTACTTCCCAGCCACCATGAGGTAAAGAGACCTCCTCCATTGCTGTACCCACATCAGGATGTAGTGGGCTACCAGAGGCCCCAATTAACAAGGCCAAGAAACTGTGGACTGAAACCATGAACCAAAATAAACTTTTCTTACTATAAGGTGATGATCTCAGGTACATTATTATAGTGATAAAAAGTTGACAAGCATACTCTTATAGATTAATGAATAGAATAAAATTTTAACACATGATCATTTTTATGTCTGTATGAGGGTCATAGTTTTATCTTAATTTGAATATTATCTTTCAAGCAGATAAAAGAGAGATAGACAATATAAGAAAATGGGGGAGATGGGGTTATGGCTCAGCGGTATGCACGTGCAAGGCCCTGGTTCAATCCTCAGCACCACATTAAAAAAAAAATATATATATATATATATATATATATATATATATATAAAGTTATTGTGTCCAACTACAACTACAAACATTTTTTTAATTTATTTTAAATAAAAAAAAAACAAAGTGGGAGACACTAAGACAGAAGACAAAAAGATAAGGAGATTATCTGGTAAAATCTGAGGGAATCATTTAGAAGTCAAATCTTTAAAGTTAACTGGATATAAACTTTTCTTTTTGGTTGTGGTATAAGTGTGTGTTGGGAAAATATAATTAAAAATATTTTCCCATTCCATACGTGTTCTCAAGACCAACCGTAAACAGTCCTCAAGTAAGAGGACCTGGCAGCACCACTTATTACACATAGTTCATCCTAAATTTACCAGATAATAGGGGCAGCCATCAGTGCTACTTAATTGGTTTCAGACAAAGGAGAAATAAACTTATCCTATCTTTCTGACAGAAGATAGTTTTGCACCTGCAAAAAGAGCCAAGTATTCACTGAAGTTAGTCTCCTACCCTCCCATCGAAACTGGAATATCAAGATACTATCTTCCCTGGATGATTTCATCGCAAAAAAAAAAAAATGGTTCCCAAGTGTTTTTAAAAAATATCCCTGGGCAAAGCCTTATTTAAATTTTAAAAGGATTTCATATACTTCAAAGAATAGGAAAGAACTTACAAGTTTTCTAAAGTAAATACTCTAATAAGAGACCAGAGCATATCTCTTCCCTTATTTTTAACAGGGAGAACTGAGTCTCTTATTTAAGTTTGAATTTGCCTTACTTACTCAGGTAACTGTAGTGCTCACCCACACAGCTGGAGGCGTGGCCAATGCCCTCCCACAAATTGTGATGTTCAGACCCCCACATGCAAGTCCAGTTCCATCTCTTAAGGCCCCAACCCTCTCTGAGGTATTCAGAAGTCCCTGTGTGACTATACCTGTCCAAGAGGTTAGGGTCTGCTTGGCGTTGAGACTGAAGGATGCCATCGTTGCTACTAGACAGGTTGTTCCTGGAAGAGTCACTCTGGGAGCTAGTGTCACAGATGTCTTGAGGAAAGTTAAAGGGACTTTCCACTCTCTACAACAGTCTAAAGAGTTCCTCAGGAGAGGTCAAGCTCAAGCCCCCCTGTTGGGTTCCGTCAGGGGTTCTCCAACTCAGACTCTTTTGATGTGGCTACTTCCCCAGCATGTGAGTCTTCCCTGAGAAAGTGGGTTCCAGCCCAGGCTACTAACAGACTAAGAGCTGTGTTTTTTTCTCTTCCTCAATTCATCAGGGCAGAGACTCAATCACTGACTCCAACTCCAGCCATTATGGCAGTTCTATGGCAGGGAAACAAACTCCCAGTCTTCCCTGCCACTGAATCTAGAACTGATGTTCTAGATTGCTGGAAACTGCTGAAAAACCATGCTGTTTCCCTCCAATCAAGGCTCCCTTACCTTGAATGTTGGGGCACAAGATTGGACTCCTATAGCCTGTCCTTTCAAGAGATTCCTGAGTTCCTATAAATTTTCTACCTTCTTCTCTCTCTCTCTCTCTTTTTTTAAGTTGGATAGACACGATACCTTTAATTTGTTTACTTACTTTTTATATGGTGCTGAGGATCAAATCCAGTGCCTCACAAGTGCTAGGCAAGTGTTCTACCACTGAACCATGACCCCAGCCCCCTCCACCTCCTTCTTAAAGGTATAAACATTAAACAAATTGGAATATGGACTGAGAATGTAGTTCAGTGGCAGAGTACTTTCCTAGAATACATGAGGCTTTGCATACCTAAGTTCTATCTCCAGTTCTTTTTTTTTCATATTTATCTTTTAGTTTTTTTAGGTAGACATAATATCTTTATTTTACATTTATATGGTGCTGAGGATCGAACCCAGTGCCTTGCGCAAGTTAGGCGAGCACTCTACCACTGATCCACAACCCCAGCCCTATCTCCAGTTCTTAAAAAAAAAAATTAAAAAAAAAAAAGAGGGAAAGGAAGTACGTTAGCACATTTCCTGTTGTTATAACAAAATACCTGAGACCAGGTACTTTGTGAAGCATAGAAGTTTAGAGCGGGGTTATGGCTCAGTGGTAAAGCGCTTGCCTAGCAGCATGAGACTCTGGGTTTGATCCAGGAAACACATAAAAATAAACAAATAAAATAAAGGTATTGTGTCCATCTACAACTACAAAAAAATTTTTTTAAAGAATAGAAGTTTATTGGATCACAGTTTTGGAGACTAAGTCCAAGAAAAGAATTGGCATCTGTTCAGTATACGGGGAAGGCCTGGGCGTTCTTGCTACACCAACACACAGGGCATCACATGGTGCTGAGAAAGCATATTAGCACAGTTCTTTCTTCCTCTTCTTATATAGCCACTAATACTATTGGGAGACCTCATTTTCATGACCTCAAGTTCTGCAGGCATCTAACAACACTTAAAATTAATTAGCTTAGAACTTGAGAAAGAATCTGTGTATTCTCAATTCCCAAATTCAGCTTTGAAATTCAAGTTTACTTCTTCTTTGCAAAGAAGAAAAGAAATGAGTTAAGTTTTAGAAAGAGACATTGAAACCTTGAGATAGATAATTAGATTAACTAGCATTACTACTAGTTAATCTACTGGCATTCAAAAGCAATCACACTGCCCCCCCAATGTACAGACTTCTTTTGAGAGAGCACAGGACTAATTCATTCCAAAAGTCACCTCCAAATTGGAATTAAATTCATTTCCAACACTCCCCAAATAGAATAGTTTTTGCTAAGGTTCTGAGTCCTTTCCCTAATCATCTTTCCTTTTTAATTGCTAATATGTTTCTAATAATTCATATTTGTTTAAAGAATATAAAAGAAAGTTCAAAACAAAATGGATTAACTGGGCTGCGGTTGTGGCTCAGTGATAGAATGCTTGCCTAGCATGTGTGAGGCACTGGGTTTGATCCTCAACACCTCATAAAAATAAAAAATAAAGGTATTGTGTCCACCTACAACTAAAAAATATTTTTTAAAAAAATGGATTAACTACTATGATGAATCAAATACTCACAGATTTTGCATATTGTCTTTGCTCACTTTTTTGCAGCTGCCAAATTGAGCAATAGGTGTGGGGAGTTCCACCCAATTTCAAGGGAAATGACCTCAAGAGAAAGTAATTATCCCATTGAGCAGCTCTACTACCCGGGTGACTGATCTTAGTTCATAAGTTTCATGGTCCTGCTGACTCACTTCTCTAGTTAAGATGTTTATCGCCTGGAGCATAACACTTAGGCCACCAAATCCATTTCTACTTCGAATATGCCAAAATTAAAAGCATCACAGGAGAGGAATCCCTCTTACATGTCAGTTACAACATAAATAAAAGTGAAAGAGGAACAACAATAAAAAAAAAAAGCTTGTGCTTCTTCAGGAATCTTTTCTTCATCTGGCATTATTGAATACTGATGATTTTTTTTTTTTTTTTTGCGTTGGGTACTGGGGTTTAAACCCAGGAGTGCTTTACCACTGAGCCACATCCCCAGGCCTTTTTTTTTTTTTGAATGCTTTTTATTTTTATACTAACTTGCACAGGGCCTTGCTAAGTTGCTGAGATTGGCTTTGAACTTATTAAGATCCTCCTGCCTCAGCCTCCCAAGTCGCTGGGATTACAGACATGGGCCACTGCACCTGGCATTAGGATGGGCTTTATGTTGAAAAGGAGAAAGAAGACCATTGACTGTCTATTATTAGGCTCTCTTGTTTGAGCTTAATGGTTCTTCAGGGAACATGGATCTAGGCTTCAAGTTTAAGGGTCAGATCCTTAAATTTGTCCCATTAGCCATTAGAGATTCAGTTTGGCTATGCTCTTTTTTAAAAAAAAAATTAAGATACTGATGGGCCTTTATTTTATTCATTTATTTATTTGTGGTGTTGAAAATCAAATCCGGTACCTCACACTAGCTAGGCAAGCACTCTACCGCTGAGCCACAACCCCAGCCCCACGGCTAGGCTCTTAAGGACTAGTTTATAAACTAAAATGTTGATGCATTCATTTTTTTATGCACACACACACAATACAAATATCAAAGAGGAAAAAAATCCAGTGCCCATCATTAGTCAAGATACTCACTTCCTAATTTTTAAAAAATTGCTTAGAAACAAAACCCAGCCAAGCGCAACGGTGCCTGCCTATAATCCCAGGGATTTGGGAGGCTGAGGTAAGAGGATTCAAGTTCGGGAGACACTATCCCAAAATAAAATGGGCTAAGGATACACCTCATAGTAAAGCACCCCTGGGTTCAATCACCAGTACCAAAAAAAGAAGAAGGAGAAGGAAAAGAAGAAGAAGAAGACTTCAAAGAAGAAAGCCATTACCAGAAGTCTAGTTTTGAGCACAATGCTTGTCTATTGTCTTGCCTGCCTCCCCAATGAGCCTGTGAGCTTCTGGTGTCTTCTTCATCCTTGTATCTCCAGGCCCCAGCATAAGTGCTTGGTATATAGTCAATGCTCAAATAATTTTTATATATGAATGAATAATAAGATAATGTATGTGAAATCCCAGTTTTGATTATGAATAAGGAATGGCATCGTTGAGCTATGGCAGATGAATGTACCTAGACATATTCACAGTGGGAGCAGTGGAAGTATGAAAGCAAATCCTGGGAAGCAAGTGAAGATGCACATGAGGGGGGTAGGTGGCGCAGGCTGGAATCTCAGCAACTCAGGAGGCTGAGGCGGGAGGAACCCAAGTCCTGGGTCACTTTCAGCAGCTTAAGTGAGACCCCGTCTCAAAATAAAAAATAAAAAAGGGCTAGGGATGATGCTCTGTGGCAAAGTCCTCAGTACCATAAAAAAAAAAAAGTTGCACATGTATAAAGTCAAGATTAATGACACAATGCTAATTAATGTTTTCAGACAACATTGTGGAGAAACAGAATATAAGATGTAAAAAGCATTTTAATATGGGGCTGGGGTTGTGACTCAGCAGTGGAGCGCTCTCCTAGCACACGTGAGGCCCTGGGTTCCATCCTCAGCACCACATAAAAATAAATAAAATACAAGTATTGTGTCCAACTACAACTAAAAAAAATAAATATTTTTAAAAAGCATTTTAGTATAAAAATAATGTAAAAGGAAAGAAGGGAAAATCCACAATTAAAATATATATCTGTCACCAGGTGTTCATCAACTCAGAAACGTGGGCTCTAAAATTTAAAAGCTGAGAAATTCTCCATGATTTTTTTTTTTTTTTTTTTTTTTTTGCAGTGCCAGCAATAGAACTCTGGTCCTCATGAATGTCAGGCAAGTGCTCTACCACTGAGTCACATTGTCTTACCTGCATAGAAGGTTTAAATTTTTTTCTATTTGCATTTATTTTATGTAACATGGAAATGAGAAAAAAAAATTAGGGTAAGTTTACTAGTTAAAATTTCCCAGATCTTGTAAAAAGACAGAGGTCAGTCATACTGATGGTGTTTAGGTGGGATGTTGAGAATATTTGGATTAAAATGTATACTGATATGTGGTTCAGTGTAGAGCGTTTGCCTAGCACATGTGAGACCCTGGGTTCCATCCTCAGAACCACATAAAAATAAATAAAATAAAGGTACTGTGTCCATCTCATAACTAAAAAAAAAAAATTAAACCTTTAAATAAAAAAGTACATTGAGTCCAAGATAACTTAGTGGTTATCTCTCATCTGGCCTGAAGAATATTTTGATTTACTAAGCTTGATAGATAAAACAAAAGAGCTAAGTAGTTTTTAAAAATTATTGTGTTCTCCAAGCTTCTAAGTAACAGAGAAAATAAACCAATGACACATAATCCCATAATTCTGCTCTGACAGCCTCGAGGGAAAATAACGAGTTTGGAGAGGGGAGGAAATGCTCTGGCCTCAAATTTGACAAGGCTACTAACATAGTTTAATTATGGTTGAGGCGACAACATTGACATCATGTAAGCGATCACTCACACCCATCTTTTTAGGAAAAGAATATTCATAAATAGGACAATTGATAGACAAGAAAGTGCCACTTCCTTCCGTATTCACAGTAGCAGCTATCAATCCAATTTCCTTTTAAGAATGTGGTATAAGAATTATTTGTATTGGTGAAATATTGAAATATCAAGGAAAGATTTGGATTTGGAAACTGGTTCTTAAATTCTTTCTCAATGATTATCTCTTTCTTTCCACTAGACGGCGCAGTTTTCTTGTTTCTTAAATCAGTCTCCCCTGCCCGCTTCACTGACCTCCACCACCACCCACCACCCCCCACCACCACCCACCACCACCACCACCACCCCCCCCTCACCACCACCCCCTCCCTCTGTAGGGAGAGAAAAAAGGAGGAGGGGCGAGGGAGAGCGCGAGGGAAAGAGACAAGGAAAATCACGTGGGTAGTTGCTTTCCTTCATCTCTCTCCCCATGTCTGTCTCTCTGTGCGTCTTTTTCTTTCATTCATTTGAATTCCAAAAATAAACTGGACAGAATGCTTAGGAAAACTAGTCCTTAAGCATAGCCCTGGTGCTAGAGTTGGGAAGAAATAAGAAAACCCTTACCTGGATTTCATTTTTTTTTTAAGCACTATTTTTTCCATAGTAGAGTAGCTGAGACTAATAGAAACCCAGGCAATAGGAGTAGGGGGGAGGTGCAATTTCAACAGAGCAGAAGTATGCTAAGTGAAAATTTGCTCGAAACTGGGAGTGTGTTTGGGATATGTTGGCATTATTCTGCCCTCCAGATGTAGACTTTAAAGGAGGAGTCAACCATGAGGCCACCATACAGTAAGCAGAACCAAAAGAGATACTGGTTTACTGTGCCTGGTAACAAACAATGACTGAATAGACACCACCTTGTTTAAAATTGAGTATGATAGGGAAAAGCAGCATGGAAACTATTTAAAAAAAAAAAAAAGCAAAGCTTAAAACAAGAGAAAGGAAAATATTCTAGCAGTGCAAAAGCTCTGCATTCACCTGAAAATTTTTTTCCCCCAGTAACCAGGAGGAGTAGGGGAAGATGTGGGAGACACTGGAAAATTGTTGGTTGTATTAAGTGGAATTGAGGAAGATATGAACTCTAACAGAAAAAAATTAATATAGGCTAAAATGAAAGGTAAAACAGATGTAATGAAAGGGAAGAAGGAAAAGATTTCAATGAAATAAAAAAACATAGAAAAAGGAGTTAGAGCAAAATTAATTCTGTCAAAATTATAACAAAAGACATATTTGAATAAATTTCTCAGAAGGAGAGGACAAGAACAGACAAAAAAATGCTTACCAAAAGACAAAGATGTAATCCCAATATGTTTCTCATACTATTATTTATGATAGGAAAAAAGATAGAATTGGTTGGGTGCAATGAAACACACCTGTAATTCCAGCTGCTCAGGATGCTAAAGCAGGAAGATCACAAATTCAAGTCCAGCCTCGATCACATAGAAAGATCCTGTCTCAAAATAAATTAAAAAGTCCAGAGATGGAGCTTGATGGTAAAGTGCTTGCTTAGCATGCGCAAAGCCCTGGGTTGTACCCCGAGTATCCAAAAAAAAAAAAAATCAAGCCTAAAAATTTAACTGAAAGACTAGTTTAACTAATCATGTGACATTCATACACATTAGGTGGGTTTCCTTTAGGTTGCAAATAACAGCATATCCATTGCTCTATCACACAAAAAAGAACACTAGAGCAGAATATGTCCTATTAAAGGTAGTAGGTGGACCCGCTGGGTGCATGCAACAGATCACTGATGACATCCAACACCCGGGTTCCTTCTGCCTTTCTGTTATATCATTGTGGGCATATTGGCTTGTCACTTCTAGGTGGGTTGACTTGTGTCACAGTATGGTTGAAATAGCTTCAAGTATCACATTCTTATTTGATTGATTTTAAAGACAGGAAAAGGTTTCAGTAGGGAAGTTAAAGCCTAGGTTGAGAACATCTTTTTCAGATAACATCTTTTTCAGAAAATGTAAAATCCTTTTACATTTTATTGACCAGAACTGAAAAACATGGCCACCTCTTGCTGTAAGAGAAGCTTAGAAAAAGAGAGGGTCCATGTTTTCAGTAAGCAGTAACAACAGAGAAAGAGGCTGGGGATAACAGGTGTAAAACTCCAAAATAATAAGGAGTATTTCATGCGTATTAAAGCGTGCACATCTAACTTTGACAATCTCATCATCTTCTTCAGATAGAGTTTTAAATTGGAATTCCTAGGTAAATTATCACTAGTCTTTTAAAAGTCCTGGTTATAAAATGCAATTAATTTCCAGAAAGCCAGTACCATTGTATGTATGTCAATGTATGTGTCTTTCCTTCTGAGTGAGTACTGAGTGATGTCCTTTGTTGAGGGTTCCTGTTTGTTTTAGCTGAAAAGCAGCAATAGGCATAAAAGGAAGAGTCAGCATTCTTTCTTAAATAGCAAAGATATGCATATTAAAACTAAGATAAAGCAAGATTTCCTGTTCTTTCTCACTTCCATTAATTGGAGTTACTCACCTTAAAATAATGGGATTTTTTTTTTAATGAGGAATAAACATAAGGGAAAAAAGAACAATGTATCACTACTTTCAGGTGACATAAGCACATAATTAGACAATATAAGTAAGTAAAATAAAAACCATTAGAAAAAAAGAGAGGTGGAGAAACAGAATAAGCAATATGCAAGGAGATGAGTACTCATGGTGTAAATTTTACATTTGGTGGGGGGCGGTACCAAGGATTGAACACAGGGGTACTTAACCACTGAGCCACATCCCCAGACCTTTTTTGTATTTTTTATTTAGAGACAGGGTTGCTGAGTTTCTTAGGACCCCACTACGTCTGAGGCTGGCTTTGAACTCATGATCCTCCTGCCTCAGCCTCCCAAAACACTGAGATTGCAGGCATGAGCCACCACATCCGGCTAAGTTTTACATTTTTTAATAATAAAAGATCTTTTCCCAATTTTTACTTGTACCAAGATACATATAACATAAAATTTACTAAATTAACTATTTTAAATGCACAATTTGCTATTAAATACATTCATAATATTGTACAACCATCACCATCTCCCAAACTCTTCTTGGCAAAACTGAAACTCCAAAACCATTAAACAATAACTTCCCATTTCTTCCTCCTCCCATCCCTGGGGACCACCATTCTACATAATGTGTCTATCCCTTTGACCTCTCTAAGTACCTCACATATAGTATTATGGTTTAGATCTGGAATGTTCCCCAAAGTCAAATTTTGAATACATGATCCCCAGTGCAGCAAGGTTCAGAGGTGATGCTTTTAGGCAATGATTGGATCATGAAGGCCCTTGACTACAGGGGCGGGGACAGGGTTGGGACCTAGTTGGAGGAAGTAGGTTAATAGGAGTGTGCCCTAGAAGGGCTTATCATCTCCCCACTTTCTTTCTCCTCCCCTTCTTCTCCTCGCCCTCCCTCCTTCCTTCCTGCTGAGCAGCTTTCCTCCACCACACCCTTCCTCCCAGATGTTTCTGCCTTGCAGCCACTCAACCATGGACTGAATCTTCTGAAACCATGAGCCAAAATAAATCTTGCCTTCTCTACGTTGTTCTTGTAAGGTATTTTGGTCACAGTGACAAAAAGCTGACTAGCACATACAGTGTTTGTCTTTTTGTGACCGACTTATTTCACTTAGCAGAACGTTCTGAAGATTCATTCCTGTCATAGCGTCTGTCCAAATTTCCTTTCTTTTTAAGAGGGATAATATTCCCCTGTGTGTATATACCACAGTTTGCTTATTTATTCTTCCACTGATGAGCACTGGGGTTGTTTCCACCTTTTAGCTATAGTGAATAATGCTGCTGTGAGCATGGTATACAACCCTGTTTTCATTTCTTTGGGTATTCAGCCTGATGTGGATTCAATCTGATGTGGAATTACTGGATCATATGGTAATTCTATTTTTGAGGAACCACCATACACTCTGCACAGTGGCTTTACACAAGCATTTCATTTCTCCACATACTCCCTAATATTTATTATTTTCTGGTTTGGGCTTTAAAATAACAAAAAAACAAATAGTCATTCTAGTGAGTAAGAAATGGTATTTCATTGTAGCTATTTTTTTTAAGTAAGGAATTTTTTTTTAGTTGTATACACTACCTTTATTTTGTTTATTTATTTTTATGTGGTGCTGAGGATCAAACCCAGAGTCTTGCACATGCTAGGCAAGCGCGCTACCACTGAGCCACAACCCCAACTGGCCTCTTGTGTGTGTGTGTGTGTGTGTGTGTGTGTGTGTGTGTGTGTTTGGTACCAGGGATTGTGAAAAACCAGCCTCTACCTCAGAGCAAACCAACCACAGACTGAAGGTAAAAGGATGGGAGAAAACATATTTACATGGATCTCATATAAACAAGCAGGGGTTTCTAGCCTCCTATCCAATAAAGTGAACTTCAAGCAAAAGTTAATCAGAAGGGATGAAGAAGAACATTTCATACTGATTAAGGGAATTATACATCAACAAGAATTAACAATTGTAAATATTTATGCCCCAAACAATGGAGCATCTATGTACATCCAACAAACCCTTCTCAGTGTTAAGAATCAAATAGACCACAACACAATAATATCAGGTTACTTTAACATACCTCTCTCACCTCTGGATAGATCCTCCAAACAACAACTAAATAAAGAAGCTATAGAACTAAAATATACAATTAATAATTTAGACTTTACAGACATATATAAAATATTTCGTCCATCAATGACTGAATACACCTTCTTCTCAGCAGCACGTGGAGCCTTCTCTAAAACAGAACATATCTTAGGCCACAAAGCAACTCTTAGCAAATACAAAAAAATAGAGATAATATATTGTATTCTATCAGAACATAATGGAATAAAACTAGAAATCAATGATAAAATGGAATGAAAATTAGAAATCAATGATAAAATAAAAAACAGAAGCTACCTTAACACCCGGAGATGAAATAATATGCTATCGAATGGCAAAGGAATAGCAGAAGAAATCAGGGATGAAATTTAAAAATATTTAGAGGTAAATGAGAATATTGATACAACATCAAAATCTCTAGTAGGCTAAAACTTCCTTTATTCTAAGTTTTATGCCTATGTCTAATGATATTATAATTTATTTCTCAAAATCTTTTATTGTGTGTGTGGAGCAGGGGATTAGAACACAGGGCCTTATGCATGCAAGGCAAGCACTCTACCAAGTAAGCTATATCCCCAGCCCCTCAATATCTTCTCTCTCATTTTTAAATCATTATAGGTGAAGACCCCTTGGATCTATTATAAGAAGACTTCCTGGGCTAGACTCATCTTCTAAAGGATTCTATCTTTGATATGGTGTGATCTTGTTATATTTTATGAAAAATGAATCTCATATTCTCTTATACAAATTATATTTCTGAAAGTGTTAGAATTGGATATATTGAGCCTTCTATCACTTCCAGCAATGTATAAAACTGGGAAACTTAAAAAGACACCAATAAAAGCCTTGGAACAACACTAGAAATGGCTGTTTGGGGGTTCTTAAGCATCAGGTACACAGCTGTGGAGAAGCCTAATACAAAGGTGCTTAAGATCCTAGGACCTAAATATCCAGCCCCATTGAGAAGTGACCCTGACAACTCAATAGGTCTCCAGAGAAACGAATATCTTTCCTCAGTAAACAGTTATTTCTCATGAGTCTATAGATGAAGACTGCCAGGCATAAACTACTTCTTCAAAGACATTCTGATCCCTGACCAGACAACTGACTTATATTTAGGTTTACACCTATTTTATGTTTATATTGTATATCTGAAAATTCCAGGATCTGCATTCTTTTTAGATGTGGTTTCTTGTGCTGACTCACTTAAGGTATTCCTCTATGCATTAAAAAAAATTACAATTTTTTTCTGCAAGTTCATATTAATCAAAAGATTGTAGGGATTTTTGAGGCCTGTGTTGGGGGAATCTTCCTCCAGTGAGGATTTGTGTTTATTTCTACCAAGCACTGCAGGTCTTACCAACTAGGTAAATGTTAAATTTGTAACATGTAATCTTTTCAGACACTCAGACAGTATTAATTCAGGATCCAGACCACATGTGGACTGGTCCTTAACCACATATTCTCAAAGACTTTCTTTCCTCCAATCAGAACCAAGGAAAGGCAGCTTTTCTCTGCTCTCTGCATTTTCAGGTAAAAATTTTTTTCTAATTCACCCTCCAAGAGAGGGTAAGATTATAGTTCCTGGATTTATGAAATCTGCACTCTAACTCCCCAATCGGAGCCCAAAGATTTGCTCCTGGTCCCTGTATCTCCATCTCCAGACCAGAACTCTAGTTCACCTAGAGTAGGTGATGCTCCCAGTACAACTGATGCCCTCAGCATTTGCTTAGCTCTCTACTTGCATGATTATTCTGCTCTGACTTTAGAGATTTCAAGCTCACAAGTGTATTTATTTTTTGTATAACTTTATTTATTTATTTATTTATTTATTTATTTATTTATTTATTTATTTATTTATGTGGTGCTGAGGATCGAACCCAGGGCCTTGCACGTGTGAGGCAAGCACTCTATCACTGAGCAGTAACACCAGCCCTACAAGTGTTTTTAACAGTATTCCTGTTAACATTCCTACGGGCTTCATATTAAAATGTTTTCTAAAATTGTTCACCATGTTGCAGAAACAGAAGTCTATAAATTTTCTTCTTGGCCTATCTCACAAATTCAAAACTTCAGTAATTACATATCCCTCCCACTACTAATTTCTCTTCAAAAATTCCCTCTGATCACCTCTTATCCACCTATTTAAAACAAAAAACTGAGAATAGATTTCTTCCTTGCTCTATCTTTTTTTTTTTTAAAGATAGAGTGAGAGAGGAGAGAGAGAGAGAGAGAGAGAGAATTTTTAATATTTATTTTTTAGTTTTTGGCGGACACAACATCTTTGTTGGTATGTGGTGCTGAGGATCGAACCCGGGCTGCACGCATGCCAGGCAAGCACGCTACCGCTTGAGCCACATCCCCAACCCTTCCTTGCTCTATCTTTAACACCCCAGTATAATTTGTTAATTCCAAGTTCAGAATATCACTTGAATGTGTCTCCTTCTTTCTGGGTACTAAATTACTGAATTTATCATTTATGTTCTGACTTATTAGTTTCCTTTTTCATGCTTACCTTCCTCAAATCCATACTTCACACAGATACAAGCATAACTTATTTAAAATAAGTGGCACATCCCTGTAATACCAGCAATTCAGGAGGTTGAGGCAGGAGAATTACAAGTTTGAGGCTAGTCTTAAGAATTTAGCAAGACTCTTAAAAAAAAAAAAAAAGGATGGGGTGGTAGAATGTAGCTCAGTGGTAAAGTGCCCCTGGGTTCAAGCCCCAGTACCAAAAACAAATAAAAATTTAACTATGAAGACACCTTATCACCATCAAGATAGTGTCTCAATTATTTGCCATAGCATATAAGGTCCCCCACAACCACTCACTTGCTCTGCTGCAGTAACACCAAATTACGAGCTGTCTTGTTTCATCCACCATCCTCCTGTCTTCACACCTCCCTCCAGCTTCCTTGGCCACTGTCAGCTTCTTATCCCAGCTCAAAAATCTTCTTTCCTGGGATGGGGTTGTGGCTCAGTGGTAGAATGCTTACAAGGCATTTGTGAGGCACTGGTTCAAACTTCAGCACCACATAAAAAATAAATAAATAAAACAAAGGTATTGTGTCCATCTACAACTAAAAAAAATGTTTTAAATGTAATTTTTTAAAAATTATTTTTAAAAATGATTTTTAAAGGGGCTGGGGATGTGGCTCAAGTGGTAGCTCGCTCGCCTGGCATGCGTGCGGCCCGGGTTCGATCCTCAGCACCACATACCAACAAAGATGTTGTGTCCGCCGAGAACTAATAAATATTAAAAATTCAAAAAAAAAATGATTTTTAAAAATCTTTTTTTTCCAGAAAACTTAAGGTAAATTTCTTACTGTCCACTTTATCACAGCAGTATGTGCTTAACCATGATTTCATTTGTCACTTAACCATTCATCTGTTGCCTCAATTAACTATAAATTCCTTTAAAAGTCAGAGAAAATTCCCTTTTTATCCATGGTGCAAATTACATGAGATACTTACATCTATGAAATGAATGAATGGTTTTGCCTTAAACTTTATCTTTAGAAATTGACTCCTAGCTGGGCACAGTGGTGCACGCCTGTAATTCCAGCGACTCGGAGGATCATGAGTTCAAAGTCAGCCTCCACAAAAGGAAGGCACTCAGTGAGACCCTGTCTCTAAATAAAATACAGTACCAAAAAAGGAAAGAAATTGACTCCTACTTTCCACTGCCAAAGTTCAAGTCCTTTCTTCAACCTCTGCCCTCTTCCATCTCTTTCTGCTCTAGCTTATCAACCATCCTAAACGTATTGTCACCTAACCTCTTCCTAAAGCACAATTCTCATCATTTCCTGCTTACCCTCAGGAACCCCTTAATGCAGATAGTCCCTTCCTCATTTTACTGCTGCTTTAGCAGTTCATAGCAACCACTGATTTTCCAGACAGAATCAGCTCCATCCTAATAACCAAATCAACTGGCATGTGGGCCAGGAAATGGCCAAACTCTCTAGTTTACCTCAGCTGCTGGAGGTCATTTTTTTTTAACTTTTATTTTTTAAATTCATGACAGCAGAATGCATCACAATTCATATTATACATATAGAACACAAATTTTTCGGGCTGGGGAGGTGGCTCAGGCAGTATCACGCTTGCCTGGCATGCATGCGGCCCGGGTTCAATCCTCAGCACCACATACAAAGATGTTGTGTCTGCCGAAAACAACAAAAAAAAAGTTAAGAAAATTCTCTTCTCTTTTTCTCTTTGTATCTCTCTCTTTAAAAAAACAAACAAAAAACCCCACAAATTTTCATATCTCTGATTGTATATAAAGTATGTGCACACCAATTCATGTCTTCATATATGTACTTTGGATAATGATGTCCATCACATTCCACTATCATTGCTAACCGCCCCGCCTTTACCTCCCTTTCCCTCCCACCCCACTGCCCTATCTAGAGTTTGTCTATTCCTCCCATGCTCTCCCTCCTTACCCCACTATGAGTCAGTCAGCTTATATCAGAGAAAACATTTACCATTTTTTTTTGGGGGGGGGGACTGGCTACCTTCACTTAGCATTATCTTCTCCAACTGCATTCATTTACCTGAAAATTCCATGATTTTATTCTTTTATTGCTGAGTAATATTCCATTGTATATATATGCCACATTTTTCTAATGCATTCATCTTCTGAAGGGCATTTACATTGATTCCACAGTTTAGCTATTGTGAATTGTGCTGCTATAAACACTGATGTGGCTGTGTCCCTGTAGTACGCTGTTTTTAAGTTCTTTGAGTATAGACCAAGGAGAGGGATAGCTGAGTCAAATGATGGTTCCATTCCAAGTTTTCCAAGGAATCTCCATACTCCTTTCCATATTGGCTGCACCAATTTGCAGCCCCACCAGCAATGTATGACTGTACCTTTTTCCCCACATCCTCGACAACACTTATTGTTTTGTCTTCATAATAGCTGCCATTCTGACTGGAGTGAGATGGTATCTTAGAATAGTTTTGATTTGCATTTCTCTAATTGCTAGAGATGATGAACATTTTTTCATATATTTATTGATTAAATACCCTCTTCTGAGAAGTGTCTGTTCATGTTATTGGCCCATTTATTGATTGGGTTATTTGTTTTTTGGTGTTTAGCTTTTGAGTTCTTTATATACCCTAGAGATTAGTGATCTGATATGTGAAGGGTAAAAATTTGCTCCCAAGATGTAGGCTCTCTATTCACCTCACAGATTGTTTCTTTTGCTGAGAAGAAACTTTTTTAGTTTGAGTCCATCTCATTTATTGATTCTTGGTTTTAATTCTTCGGTGAGCGAAACAAGCTTCCTCAATATTCTATATTATTAAGAAAAACACTCAAGCTGGCACCCACAAATCATCATGAGCTAGACATTTCTAATTCATACTACTAAATCTTCATATACTATTCATACTAAACTATTTATACTTATTATTTCTACTTATCACATGTAAGTCTTTTTCATTATAGTACTTTGTGTCTGATTTACTTAACTCCTAAATCCCAGAACAAAACTTAAACAGTTCTGTTTTAGAGTTATGAATGCAACACGTAATTCTAATAAATAAAATTAGGGCCAAGCACAGTAATGTACACCTGTAGTCCCAGCTACTTGGGAGGCTGAAGCAGGAGGATCACTTCAGCTCAGGAGTTCAAGACCAGCCTTGGCAAAATAGTGAGATACCAACTTAAAAAAAAAACAAAACACAAACAAACAAAAAAGACTAAGCACAGCTAATACATAAAAGAGTAGAATACATTTTTATTATACAACATTTTATTTTTTTAAAAAAAATTTCTTTTCATGGAATACATTTTCTTATTACCAATTCCCACAGTGGGAAAGTAATTTATTAGTTTTATATTTGTGGACAGATTATTTTAGGACAAGTAAAACACATTGGAGAATTACATCTGTTTAGAATTTGTAATATTCTGATATGTCTACAAGGAAGACTTCTTCTCTAACTTGAGCATCTCTATATTCAGAAGCTTTCCAATCTTTCTTTCCTAGGATACAGAAATCGGTAATTTGAGATTTTAGCATCTCCTATAGTTTCCCTAGGACATAAAACCATCAGTAGCTGGTATCAACTGGACAGACAGAGAAGTTTCCAAAAGTAAACACCATCTAATTTTTTGCAAAGTCATGAATTAACAATCTTTCCCTTTGTCCATTATTTCCAAGACAAATGCAGAAATGATCATATACTGATAATATTAAAGCTAAATTCTCTTTAAGAGATTGACAAAAGCAAAAGCTTATATGTAAAGTTTTAGTCATACTGTGAATCTCATGAACTTGAAGACAACCCCATTAACTCACTAGACTGCAGAACTGGGTCTCATAATTTCTTGAACACATTTCCTCTCAAATCTCTTCCTCAACAATTAAATTCTAAAATAACCATGTGATTAGAAGAAGGTTTGCCCACCAATGAACTTTCTGTTATTTCCTCCTTATTGTGAGCTGAATGACAGAGCAGAGGCACAGGCATACAATCAATTCTCAAGTCAAAACGGTCAAAGCTTCCACAGCATGGCAACAGCTTTGCAGATGCCCACGTCATGATAGTTGAAATAACAAAGCCCAGCAAAGGTTAAAGCTGAGAGTGCCAAAAGGCCTGCCTTGGCAGCTTTCTGTGATGCATCCCCATGAACATAATCAGTGACAACTTGTCCAAGGCCCCTACAGGGGGGAAAAAAAAATCACACATGAGTGAAGTTGGAAGGCTAATAGATAATGTATCTAAAAACAACAGCAACAGAAAAAACCCAGTAGTTTAAAAATGCAATTTCTCTCTGTCCAGCCAGTAACTGTTTGCTTCTTTAGGGAATAGGTGGAATTATTTCCATATTTTTGTTGAGACAATAAACCAAACTCATGGTAATAAAAGTCATAAACTAAAATGAAGAAATATCAAGATTTTCCTAATATGTCATAAAGATATATTCTTACTCTTTGGAAATCAATTTTCCAGAGTCATTTATATCAGAAACAATAACTGAATGCTCCCCTGTTTACAAAGTATAGTTATAGTTTAACTATAGAGCTTTTCATTAATTTGAAAAATATTCAAATTGAAATTTGAATAGGAGATACTATGTGCCAGTACACAAAATGAAAATAATCATTCCTTGCCTTTATGGGATAAATTTTCTAACAAAGAAGAAAGAAAAAAATTAAATATATGTGTTAGTATGAAGAAATATATTAGACAATATATATTGTCTACCTCAGTGGTAGAGCACTTGCCTTGCTTGTCTGAGATTCTAAGTTCAATCCCTAGCTGCAATAATATTAACTGAAGAAATATATTAGAAAGAATGACTTAAAGAACAGTCCAAATAAACGTGATAATGACTGGTATCTCTGAAGGACATATAGGGGGAGCATACAAAGAACAGTATGGGGGACACAAGGAACAGTATAGCTGGAGCACATCAGGAAAAGATTAGAGGAAATGAGGAAAGATCAAAGGAAGGCAGGGGTAGATTGCTTAGGGCTTTGAAGTCACAGAAATTTAAATTTTATTTTAAATAGGAAACCAGGAGCATATTTTAAGCAGGAAGAATCCTGAGTAAGGAGTGATCTAATTTTACTATTTTTATAGATAATAATTTTATTGATATATAATTTACATACCATAAACTTCACCTTTTTATCTATGCAATTCAGTGATTTTTATTATAATCAGAGTTGTGAACTATCATCACTATTTAATTCCAGAATATTTTTGTCATCCCCAAATAGAAACTTTCTACCATCAGCCATTACCCAACAACTAATTTGCTTCTGTCTCTGGATTTGCCTATTCCTTATAAATGTTTCATATAAATGAAATCATGCAATATGTGGCCTTTGAGTCAAACTTTTTTTTATTTAGCATTTTTTCAATATTTACCCACATTGCAGCATGTATCAGCACCTCATTCCTCTGTATAGCTGAATAATATTCCATTGTATGAGTATGCCATATTTTATTCAGGTATTTATCAGTTGATGAACATTAGGATTATTTACACTTTTTAGCTATTATAATGTACTATAAACATTCTTACATAAGTTTTCAGGTGGAAACATTTTCAATTCTCTTGGGTATACACTTAAAAGTAGAATTACTGAGTAACATGGTTACTAACTTTCACTGGAATTGCTAAGGTATATCTAAATGTATAACATTTTTACATTCCTAGCAGAAATATATGAGAGTATCAACTTCTCTACATCTTTAGAAACACTTGTAATTGTCCATTTTCTTTTCCACAGCCATCCTGAGTAGATGTTTGGTAGTTTTATCATTGTGGGGTTTTTTAATCTGCATTTCTGTAATGACAAATAATATTGTCCAATTTTTCATGTGTTTATTGACCATTTATATCCTCTTTGGAAAAATTTGATTTTACTTTAAAAAGGTCACTTTGGCTATTGTGTGCGAATGGAAAGCAGGAAGAGATAAAAACAAAAGCAGAAAGTAACTGTAGTGACTTAAGCAAGACTGTTGGTTTAAAGAGACTCTGACCAAGGAGGTGATGTTAAGTCACAATTCAGGCTACGTTTTGAAGAGAGAACTAATGGAAACTAAAGGGTAAGACAAAAAGAAATATCTAGAATGAATTCTAGGATTTTTAGATTGAGCAACTAGATTTAATAGAGGAGGAGGTTTTAAGGGGAAATCAAGAGAAATCTGGAAGAGAAAAAGAATGATTTGGGCAATATTAAATTGGGCATGACACTCAGACATCCAAATAGACAGCGGGATAAACAAGTATGCAGCTCAGGAAACAAGGTCAAAGCTGAGTTTGTCTAGGTAAACTATATAGAACATCAAGAAAGTCAAGATTAGCCAGGCATGGTCAAGGCTGAGGCAGGAAGACTGTGTGTACAGAACCAGCTTCAGTAACTCAGCAAGGCCCTAAGACCCTCTCTCAAAATAAAATATAAAAAGAGCTGGGAATATGGCTCAGTGGTCAAGTGCCCCTGGGTTCAATCTGCAGTACCACCCCCCCACACACACACATCAAAAAAAGCTCCACAGGAGCCTAAAGCAGGAGGATCATGAGTCAAAGGCCAGCCCGGGCAACTTAGCAAGACCCTGTCTCAAATTTTTTTAAAAAATAATTTTTTAAAGGGCTCAGTGATAGGCACTTACTTAGCAAGCACAAGGCTAGGGGTTCAATCTCCAATTGCCAGAACCCCCTCCCCCACAAAAAAAGTCAAGAAAGTCAAGATTGAGCTCTGGTGACTTTATCATTCAGAGATCAGAAAAGAGGAGAAAGAGCTGAGAGAAACATCTACAAAGAATCCAGAAAGAGAAAAGTTGACTTAAGGAGAGAACAGTCAAATGAGTTGAATGCTGCTGAAAGTTCAAGTGGAGGACAGAGAATAGACAACAGGATTTGGAAAGATCAAGGTCTTTGGTAAGAATGACTTAAGTGAACTGTTGAGAAAAAAGCCTAATACAGGTTAAAGAAATTGGATGCTGGGGCTGGGATTTGGCTCAGCGGTAGAGTATTTGCCTAGCACGTTCGAGGCCCTGGGTTCAATTCTCAGCACCACGTAGAAACAAACAAATAAATAAAATAAAAAAAAAAAAAGAAAGAAATTAGATGCTGAGGAACTGGAGCATAGACAACTCTTTCAAGTAATTTTTTCTGTGAAAAGGATAAGAGAATTAGTAAATGGAAGGAAATGAAGTCAAGAAATCAACTGAGATGAAAATGTATTTCTTTAGGATTATTCTCTTTTTCTAAGTTTCTATTAATTTAGATAGACTTCCTTTCCAGGAAACATACTTATTTCTTAACTCAGTCTTAGAAAGCCTGGTAAGTAAAACCCCCCTTTAACATTAGTTAGAAATTTAGTCTGACATGTCACTTAACCTCCCTGGGATTTAGTTTCCACATTGGTAGAATCACAGGGTTGGTTAAGGTATTCCAAGACTTTCTAGTTCTAACAATCTTAAAACACCTTCCCTCTCCCACCAATTATATTACATTGTCCTTGTAAAACAACAACTCAGTCAGGTGTGATGGTACCTCACACCTGTAATTCCAGCTATTTGGGAGGCTGATGAGAAGAGACTGAAAGTTCCAGGCCAGTCTAGGCAACTTAGGAAGACTCTATCTCAAAATAAAATTAAAAGGGCTGCGGGTATATCTCAATGGCAGAGTGCTTGCCTAGCATGTGCATGGTTCTGAATTCTATCTGCAATATCTCAAAAAAAAAAAAAAAAAAAAAAAAGAAAAGAAAAGAAAAAGAAACAACTCAGGAAATTCATCCTGTTATTTAAACTCCTTTATTCGTTTCATTAACTTAGCAAGTCTTAAAAGTTATACAAAAGTAAATAGAAAATGGATATGCACTCATTCAACAAGTATTTACAATATGCAATGTGTCAGCTACTATTTTAAGTACAAAAGATACAAGAGCAAATAAAAATAATTTTTAAAATGCATTTTTTTAAGGCAAGAGTAAACTATAGTATCTAGGGATGCACATTTGAGGGATAAAACTATGACAAAATGCAAGGAAGTGATTACTATAATAATCAGGATAATGATTCCAGAGGGAGAAGAAATACTAAGCAGTTATATCTGAGATGAAATACAACGCAGAGGCTACTTGAATAGCTAGCAAAGTTCTATTTTTGATCTGGGTGCTATTACCCTTATAATTCATTAAACTATAGATCTAATTTTTGTGATTTTTCTGAATCTGTACTTTCATTATGGTGTTAAGGGTGGGAAATGACAAATATACAAATTAATAAACGGCTGATATCGTATATTAAAAGGTTATAAGTACTATTGATAAAAATAAAACAGAAAGATAAGGAATATCAGAAAAGATAAGAAACATTACACTTCTGAGGAATTAGTTTGGGAAGGATTTGTTGAAAGAGTGACATTTAAGATGTGAAGGAGATGATGGAACAAGCCAAGTATGTAACTACCAAACTTTCAGATAGAAAGAACATTAAGAGTAAAGCTAGGGTCATGGCTCAGTGGTAGAGTGATTACCTATCATGTGTGAGGCACTGGGTTCAATCCTCAGCACTGCATAAAAATAAATTAAATAAATAAATAGATAGATAGATAAAATACAAGGTATTTGTCCATCTACAACTTAAAGAAAAAAAAAAAGAGTAAAGCCCCAAAGCCTGAAGTGTCCCCAGTGTGTTTGAGAAATATAATCTAATATAGATTTTAAAAAAAAAGAATAGCTGGAGATGAGGGAAGCAGAAAAGTAAAGTCTGAGGGCAGAATCTATTTATTTACTTATTTTTATTAGAGACAGGTCTTGCCAAGTATGGTGGTGCACACCTGTAATAGTAGCTACTTGGAAAGCTGAGGCAGGAGAAAGTCCCAAGTTTGAGGCTAGCTGAGTAATTTAGCAAGACCCGGTCTCAAAATTAAAAAGTCAAAAGCGGCTGGGAATGTAGGTCACTTCTAAGAGTGCCTCTGGGTTCAATCCCAGTACCACAAAAAGAGAGGAGATGGAGAGAGACAACTGTGTTGCTATGTTGCCCAGGCTGATCTTGAACTCAATATTCTCCTGTCATCTGGATGTGGTGGCACATGCCTATAATCCCAGAGACTCAAGAGGCTGAAGGAGGAGGATCACAAGTTTGAGGCCAGCAATTAAGCAAGGCCCTAAGCAACTTAGTGAGACCCTGTCTCAAAATAAATAAAAAGGGCTGGAGATATGGCTGTAGCTCAGTGGTTAAGTGGCCCTAGATTCAATCTCTATTTAAATTAGAAAAAAAATCTCCTGTCAGCCTCCCCAATAATAGTTCTGACTATAGGCATATGCCACCATGTCCTAGGTCATGTACAGTCTGTAGAGCACTGAAAAATTCTTTTAGTTTGAGTAAGATTAGGAGATAAAAAAGGGTTTGATAAGGGGATTGTCTTTTCCTAACTTAATATTTTAACAGGATCACTGGATATGTTGTGTTGGGAACAGATAGTAAAGGAAGAAGTTAGGAGATTACTAGTGGAATAAGGATGAGATCAGGTTTGACTTGAACAAATAGAAGCAAAATGGAAACGTTGTCAATTAAGATGGTAAGGGTACAGGAAGACCAGATTTGGAAAAGACAGGAACTCAATTTTATTTATATTCAAAAGCCTGTTTAGATATGGAAATGAAAACATCAAATAGGCAATGAATATATGTATCTGGATATATACTTTTCTACAAGTCTTGAATATCTCAATCAACTTCTCCCTCATATACAATACAAAACTCACAAGCCAAGAAAACTGAGCAGACAACATAATATTCAAGAGATTGTTATACTTGCCAGTGACTATGAAGAGTGAGGACTGCAGCCAAGGAGTAGTCCATTGCAGAGCAAGGATTCAAATATGCAGCTGGAAGCAGGCCCAGTAGCAAAACACTGACAACCCTCTCACTAGTCCAGTGAAGAGATGCAGCCTTGGAACCAGCTGTAAAAACAGACCAAATTCCATAGAGTTAAGAGAAGAGGGCTGGGGTTATGGCTCAGCGGTAGAGCGCTCACCTAGAACGTGTGAGGCCCTGGGTTGGATCCTCAGCACCACATAAAAATAAATAAAGGTACTGTGTACAACTAAAAGATAAACATTAAAAAAAAAGAGAGAGAGAGAGAAGAGACACACAGCTCTCATGTTCAACATTTAGCACATAATAATCTAAAATGACAGAACGGCAAACAGTATACATGCAACATTTAACTGAGCAAAAAGAGATTAAGACATAAAAACAGGTCACTGAGAGAAAGAACATTCCTTTGTTGAAGTCTTTTAGCACTAGGGTGTCTCATGCCTATGCATATTAATTAGAAGACAAACATACTTTGCTTCTTAGCAAGAAGGCAGAATTAAGCCAACCTTGGACTTCAGTGAAATAGGTACCTTATGAATATAAGTTATCAACATCTGATGAATTACTTGTTTTTTTAGACCTTCTAACCTTTGCAAGTAATGTAGTATTATCTTCTGAAAATAAAGTTAAATCTACCAACTCAAAGCAAAGCAAAGGTCTGAGGTCAACTTCAGAGATCATGGTCCTTCTTCTGACCTTGACTTACAAATAAGTCCAAAACAAATGAAACACAAAAAATCTTATTAGGGGCTGAGGATGTGGCTCAAGCAGTAGCGTGCTCGCCTGCCATGCGCAGAGCACTGGGTTCAATCCTCAGCACCACATAAAAATAAAATAAAGATGTTGTGTCCACCGAAAACTAAAAAATAAATATTAAAAATAAAAACTCTTATTAAAGTAAAAAACAGTAGGGATTTTAAATATCTCTTTGAAAGACTATCTTTTTTTGGTTACAGATCCCTTTGGGAATCTAATAAAAGGATAGAGGAGTTTCTTCCCAGAAAAATGTACATAAATACATATTTATGTAAACAACTTCAGAGACTTTTCTTCAGCCCTGTGTACTCCAGAACCACTCTGCTAAATCCAACCATACTAAGCAAAGAAATCCACAAACAAAAAGTTTTCAAAGCTGAGTATGGTGGTATATGCCTATCATCCAATGACGTGAGAGACTGAGACAGGAGGCTCACAAGTTTGAGGCCAGTCTGGGCAATTTAGCAAGACCATGTGTCAAACTAAAATAAAAAGAGCTGGGGATATAGTTCAGTGGTATAGCAACCCTGGATTCAATCATCAATAATAGGAAGAAGAAGCAGAAAAACTAGTCTCACTTAGGCTCTCATAACTAATGAGTGAAGTCTTTATATAAAACATTGTTCCCAGTAGCTTGGGAGACTGAAGCAGGAGAACTGCACGTTTCAAAGCCTGCCTCAGAACCTAATGAAGTCCTAAAGCAATTCTGCGAAATCATCTCAAAATAAAATATAAAAAAGGGCCAAGGATGTGGCTCAGTGGGTTAAGCACCACTGGGTTCAGTCACTGGTTACTAACTGCCACTCCCCAAAAGCCAATCACTGATCTCTCCAGACTTTAAAAATAAAAATATAGTTGGGTCATTATTTACTTCCTCATTTTTTTGGGGGGGTAGGGGATAGGTACTGGGGATCAAACCCAAAGACCCTACACCAGTAAGCTATAACCACAGTCCTTTTTATTTCAAGACAAGTTGCTTAGGGCCTCACTAAGTTGCTGAGGCTGACCTCAAACTTGCAATCCTCCTGCCTCAGCCTCTTGAGTTGCTGAGATTACAAGTGTTCACCACCACATCCAGTTCATCTTCAGATTTTCTAAGACTAATCTGAATAATACTAAATAACATTCCTCTAAGAAATGCCATATGGTTTTAAAGTAACCTTAAAAAAAAAAATAATCCCAGCTATAAATACACATTACAGTGCACGGACATGACTTTTAAATTGTCTCAATTATCTACATCTGGCTCCTATCCATTAGCTAAATATACACAAGTGATTAAATTGTACTGAGCAGAATATTCCTAAGCATTATTTTCTTTTTAAAGAAATTTTTAAAAAATTTTAAAGACCTAATTAGGCCAGAAGGTTCTCTCTGAGTATAAATGGTATTATTCAACTATGCTGTCACTGTCTGCCTAAAATTAGGTCTTCATTTGATACAGGTGGACAGGAGAGTCCCCCTAAAAGACCTCAAGCCCTACCAAAGACATGATAATGAACCCAGGTTAGAGCCAAGAAAACAGCAGTGATGGAAAAACATACAATGGCGGTTTGGTGACAGGTGAATGTGCTGTGTTCCAGTCCATCCTGGGGTAAGTCGGTCCTGGAGAAATGCTGAGATGTGAGCAGGTCTGACCAATGGGGTTCGGAGGAACAGAGCTGAGGAAAGAAACATTACAGGGATCATAAGCACCTCTTCTTTAACAGAACTGATAGACTTTCTAAGTGATCATAATAAACAAACTACTTAACCCTAAACAGGAGATAATATCTCATCTACAAAATGAAGATAGTGTTGATTTCACGGGGTTAACTATGAACTCAATCAGGTAATCATCAAAAGACTGAAGACTCAATGAAACACTTATGTAAAAGGACCTCACTTTTATCTACTTAAAAAAAAGGGTAGCTTCTTCTCTATTCTCATCTATTTATCCAATATTTACTAAAATCAAGACTATGCTTGGTTCTGGAGCAAGACAGATAAAAGACAAAGTCTCTGCTCTTGAAGAATTCAGTCCAGTCTGAAAAGTTCACATACTAACTTCTTCCATTTCAAGACCAATGTCTCTACTTAACACTCTCGAACCATTTCTATCTCTGTTGGATCCTATCTCTTGGTTGAAAAATAGACCTAATTCACCCAGGAGCACCACTTTTTACCTCTGACATAATAATCAGCTTAATTAAATGGGGTCTCTAAGCCTCAATTTCCTCATTTGTTAAAGAATAATAGTACTTACTTCACAATAATGTTAAAAAATTGATAATATATATAAGGGATTTAGCACAGCTTTCATAAAGTTGAAGACACACAAGAATTCCTTATTATTTTATCTCCTATATCTTTAATTTCTCCTTCCATTTGGCTATCTTCCCTCAACGTAATATACTTAACCCTTACTTTAATCCCATGTCATTTAAGAAATGCCCGCACAGCTCTTTCTTTCCTTTCCCAGCTCTTTCTTTCCTTTCCATCTTAATTCAGGGAGATGACACTGAATTACAGACTTCTACCAGTGTCTCCCTGACTTGTATCTGAGTCTACTATATCTTCCATCAGAGCCATGTACTATATTGTTACCAAAATGATGTTTAAATTGCAAATCTGTCAAACATTTCTTTTTTTAAATTTTTTTGAGAGAGAGAGAGAGAGAATTTTTTAATATTTATTTTTCAGTTCTCAGCGGACACAACATCTCTGTTTGTATGTGGTGCTGAGGATCGAAGCCGGCCGCACGCATGCCAGGCAAGCACGCTACCGCTTGAGCCACATCCCCAGCGCCTGTCAAACATTTCAATGGCAACCCTTTAGGAGTTGGAGGACAGCCTGGACAAAATATGAAGATTCTGTCTCAAAAAAACGAAAGAAGAAGTCAGGCACAGTGGTGCATGCCAGCAGCCTGGGAGGCTGAGACAGAAGAATTGTAAGCTCAAGCCTCATCAATTTATCAAAGCCCTAAGCAACTTAATGAGACCCTGTTTCAAAATAAAAAGGAATGGGGATGTGCTCAATGGTAAAGCACCCTGGGTTTGATCCCCAGTACAAAAAACAAAAACCAAACCAAACCAAAACAAACAAAAAGCTACACTTCAATAAGGTAAGGCACACAATCTTATATTAAGATCAGTTCTTGGGCTGGGGTTGTGGTTGAGTGGTAGAGTGCTCGCCTAGCACTTGTGAGGCACTGGGTTTGATCCTTAGCACCATATAAAAATAAAAGTAAATAAAGGTATTATTCCATGTACAAGTAAAAAATATATTTTAAAAAAAGATGGATTCTTTTATGATTCAGTTTCACTTCACATTTCTAAACTCATTTCTCACCTTGATCTTCATGTTCTCACACTATTCTATTTGTTTTCTCTCATACCATGCAGATTCTATGCCTTCATCATTGTTTTTGCTCATTTCAGCAGATCCTTATTTCCTTACTTTCTTTATCCTCAAGACTCAAATCAGGCATACCTCTTTAGGAGCCAAGTACTGGCCAAATAACCCTGTTATACTGTGTGCATGCATAAATATATAATAAAAAGCCCAAAATTATGTATAACAATAATGCACCAATTTTTTAAAAATGGATAAAAAATCTTAGATCTTTAAGAAAAAAAAAAAAAAAGAAAGTAAGAAAGAGAGGAGCATATAATCCCAGCAAATCAAGAGCCTGAGGAAGGAGAATCTCAAATTCCAGGTCAGCAGCCACAACTTAGTGAGACTCGGTCTCAAAATAAAAAGCAAAAAGGGCTGGGGATGTAGCTCATTAGTAAAGAACCCCTGGGTTCAATCCCTAGTAGTAAAAACAAAAACAAAAACAAACAAAAAAACCCAAGACAGGGTAATCCTTCCAAACTACAGCTAAAAATATTCTTTCTCTGAACTCACATTACAATTTACGTACAGAACAAGATTTTGCTTTATGTTAGATTATTGTTATCAACATTTTCCCTAAAAAATGAAAGTTCTTCGAGGGCAGGCGTTACGTCTTATTCAAACTTGTATCCAGCCTTACTTCAGCACTGGTAGAACATAAATGCCCAGTTAACAAGATTATCGAACTGATCCACTACATCCACACTTAAACACAACTCGTTAGGAAAAACCTGAGAAACCACGCATTGGGACTCTTTCTCCTGGTGCAAGGTAAGAAAAAAAAAAGAGTTCCTATGTGGAATATCCTCGGGAACACTGTAACTTCCAGAGGAACTTTCTTCCAAATTACCCCATCACCACTTCAGCCTTAAGCAGGTGTGATACGCGCTCAGGTGAACATTTGGGCCCGCAGGCCACAGTGGTCACTGCGGTGATTCGCACAGATGCCTGAGGCGCAGCAGAGAGGGAAGACCTTCTACTCAAGATGTCTCCCCACAGGTCAGAAGAGTCTTCACTCCCATCCCCTTCCCCGATTGGAGGCTGCGCTAAACAATTCTACCTGCCAGGACCCCTCACCTCGGCCTCCTTGAGCACCGCAGAGGACACCGAGCCTCAAGAGAACCGCCATCTCGCTTTTGAGGGCTCAAGGTCGTCCATCAACCCGGAAGCAGTTAAGCGACAACTCCCACCCCACAACGACCACAGGAAACGCGGAGAAAAACGCTAGGTGAACCGGAAGTAGGAGTCTGTCGCACTCACTGCGCACGCGCACTCACGAGTTTGATTCTGAGAATGGCGGAGCTTGGGGAGGCGGACGAAGCGGAGTTACAGCGCCTGGTGGCCGCTGAACAGCAGAAAGCGCAGTTCACTGCACAGGTGAGAGGGCCGGGATCAGACTTGGGAGTTTTAAGAAAAGGAAGGTGAAGTGAAGGTCCCGGACCCGTGGAGCTCTGTATTACTGACGAAGTGGTGAGGCGACTGGAAAGCTGGATCCCCACTGTGATCCGGTCCCCTGCAGTAGTGCTCAGGTAGGGGATAGAAGTTAAAAGCATGGGATCCTTACCAGCCAGGGGACCGTGTGGGCTCCCATCTGCCTCTGCCTTTTGAAGGCCACGTGCCAGGAGTCGAGACACCCACCCACTTTGTTTTGATTTCGTTGTAGCTTTCTGCCTCTGTGGATTGGTGAAGATCGTTTGCGATAATGTATTTGAAAATAATGGGCACGAAAACATTATTGGAGAAAGCTGAGCTCTTAAGAATTCATTGCAGGACTGGGATTGTGGCTCAGAGGTAGAGCACTAGTCTAGCACGTGTGAGGCCCTGGGTTCGATCCTCAGCATCACATAAAAATATATTGTGTGTCCAGCTACTTCTAAAAAAAAAAAAAAAGTTAAAAAAAAAGAATTCATTGCAAAGCAAGGGTTTTGTTTTGTTTTGGAGACTTATAGGGGAGATTCAAACCCCAGCGTGGCCTTTGCTGGCTGCATGACCTTGGACATATATTTAGTACCTAGCCTCTGAATAATACCGCGGGTAAATGTTTATTTTCTCCCTTTTGCTGGGCAGTAGGAGGAGGCACTATGCAGGAAGAGTAGCAAGAACCTGTTAGAAATTTTTGGGTCCTGAATATTCTGAAAATGCACACGTTTTCTGTGCCCATATATGCACTTTTTTTCTGGAGAATGAATCCGTATTCTTAATGTATCCATGGCCCCCACAATGTTAAGAACTAACATTGTCTTCAGGGCACAGGTTCTGAATGAGTGCTGCTACTTTCCCGTTTTTACCTTGTGCTAGCTGCCTTGGGGGATATTAAATTCTCAGGTAGTGCTAATACCTTAAAGAAGGTATTAGCACTACCTGAGAATTTACCATCTGTAGGGATGAGGATCTGAACCAATTGGAGACATGTAACAAAGAGCCCAAAGTGATTTCCCATGGTTCATTGGGTGAAAGGACAGTTTTGTGAGGAAATTGAAAATGAAGTAAGAGAGTGATCACTTAGGGTTATCTACAGACCCCAATGGTTAATATTTTTCTTCCCCCTTAGGTGCATCACTTCATGGAGCTATGTTGGGATAAATGTGTGGAGAAGCCAGGGAATCGCCTAGACTCTCGAACTGAAAATTGTCTCTCTAGCTGTGTGGACCGCTTCATTGACACTACTCTTGCCATCACCAGTCGGTTTGCCCAGATTGTACAGAAAGGAGGGCAGTAGGCCACCCCTTAAGAAAATGACAAAAGCAGTAAAGGACTTGTTATTAAGCAGATTGAAGTGCAAGTGGGGGAGGAATTGTCAACCAATTGTCAAGTCAGCATCAGGCTGTTACCAAGTTTGTTGGTGCTAAAAAGTAACAGATCGAATGTTCAAAAAGTGAAATTTTATTTATTTGGAATTCAGAAATTCCAGGTTGTATCACACCAGTTATTCAATAAACATGAATTCTCCAACTTTCTTTTTTTCCTTTAAATTTCATTTTAGGATTTAATATTGAGATATCTGGCAGGAACATTAGAAATAAACATGTTCCAAGGCTAGTAGTGCAAATAGGAGATGATAGGTTTTGAAGAGCCACCCTAAGCCATAGTTAAAAGGGTTGGAAGTAGCATCAAAGTCTTAGCTTAAGGCATAGAAGAGAATTTGGAGTTGAAAGATTAATAACAAAACAGCTTTATTGCTTATACTTGACCAAGAAAAGATAAAACATAAAAGGGAAAAAAAAACAGGCAAAATATGTATTCCTTGGGAAAGAGATAAGCCTGCTAGTATGGTAGGAGGGAAAGGTCAAGACCCAAAGAGCCAACTTCCTGGAGGTGCCTTATTCCACTGGCTCATTTTCCCAAATCTGTGCTTTCAATCAGTACTTAAGAGCGCAAAACAATGCTAAAAAAAAATACTAATAACTCCTTCCAACAAAGACTTCAGTTGCTCCAAGAAAGTTAAGAGGTAGTAATTAAAAGACTCTTCTTCCCCCCTATTAGGTTTCCACTTATGCCAAGGACAAAAATATATACCATGGAACATTGACAACTGAGTACCAAAGTATTAGTATTTCAAATAAATATCCCAAAAAGTAGCACCCACTCATAATCAAAGGATAGGGCACCTCTGGCCAACCATGTATTTTAAAACCAAGCATTTATTAGAAATTGTTCCATAAAGAGAACTAATTTTAGTAGTTAGAACTATAAAATACACTTCATGGAATGTCATCATAGTTGTATTCTATTGCTGGTGTCTTAAATTGTCATGCTACCATGAAGTACTTCTCTATTACACATGGGGAAAGGCCAGGGAGATTAACTTAAGCTGCTCTAGAACTTACAACTGATTAATGGCAGAACTAAGACCAAAAGTCTTGAGTTTTTAAGCCTTTTTCTTAGCTCATAAAGTGACAATAAGGAAGAAAATGACAATATGCCACTTGACCTTTTCTCCCATAATGAAAACTTCACCTGTGTTCTGCCAGCCTTCTCTCAGTGATATTTTGGTTTCTGAAGAAATAACAGTAGGGATCACAGTTCTGGCAAAGAGAAATAATGTGGTCTCTACTTGGTGCTTTAACTCAAAGGCAGAGTGGGAAGAAGTAGATGTCCCTGAGAAGCCTGTTTCATTTTGGAACTGATTCAACTTAGTTTCAGGGAAAATCTAAATTCATTACTAGAATTAGAAATGAACAAGGAAGACAAAGGGCTGGGAGTACAACTCAGTGGTAGAATGCTTGCCTAGCATGCGTAAGACCTTGGGAACAATCCCCAGACTGGGGGGTGGGGACAATATATAGACATTTAGATGGCTGTTGCTACCCTAAATCCCCTTCAGAGCATTATTAACATAACTATTCCTAATTCTTCCCCATTTGGTAGGTGTTATGACAACTGAAGAAATAATTTTGAACACAAGTCTGTTTAGGCAATATACAGCAATGGAACTAGAAAACCATTTACTATCCAGTTACCATGTGTTACAAGTACACTAAGTGTAGCTATAGATCCTGTCCAGCAGGGAAATTTGGGAAAACCCTAGACTCAGTTGTCTTTGGATCTTAACATGAAACAGTTTGTTCTTAAGCCATTTTCTCATTAAATAAATCAGACCACAGTTGTGGGGTCAAAAAAACCCAAGGATCAAAGCACCAAGGCTGAAGACAAACCAATTAGGATACCTGCTGTATAAACATAACATAGTGTTTGCTTTATCAAACCATTCTACTTAACACTGCTTTCCAATCAATCCCTCTTGATCTCAGCCCTCAGTTTCCCCAACTTCAACATTCCAATTGGTGTACCCAGGTCATTATTGGATTCAGCTTTCTGGGTTCTTTAATTTACTATATATGTCCTCTACACTAAATGTGATTAATTGCAAAAAAATAATCTCTTCAAGAAACCTTCATAACAAAATACCAGATTCCCTATTAACAAGAAAAGGGGATCAAGTTTAACAGGCCAAAACAGAAGACAGGAGTCTGTCAAAACATATAGATGGCACAAGACAGCTCTGACCTCAGACCCCCTGTGCTGAAGGAGTCACTGGCCAAACTCCAAGGTGTAAGAGCTGTAAATAACCAGAGTCAAATGAGAAATACAAGAATGTTTCCCATTTAGTCATCCTCTGAGCTCTCCGCAGACCTTTCATCTGTAGCCACTTTCCAATTTGTGCGTTTGTTTGTCCTCTCCTGTATTTCATTGTTAACTATGGGGATATGGACATTTTTCTCTCTCTTTTTCCTTTTGGTTTTCTCATTGTCTCTTTCCTCACTCTCCTCAGAACTGCTGGATGCTGAATCATCTGACTGGGAAATGTCACTTTCTGCCGCTACAAATAAAGCAGATTTTTTGAGAGACTTTTTCCTAGATTTTTTCTTGCGCTTATGTGGTTGTTTTCTTTTCCTGGTACTAGAAGCCCCAATTTCTTCTGAGTACTCGCTTGAGGAATCTGCTGTTACATCTGTGGCTTCCTTCTTGCTTTTCTTCTGTTTCTTGTGTGATCTTTTTTTCTGCTTCTTTTTGTGAGATTTCTTTGACTTCTTATGTTTGCGGGATTCGTGAGTAGATGATTTTACCTGGGGAGATGTTTTTTTCCCATTGGTAATATCTTGCTGATCACTACTAATAAGAGTTAAAAACAAACAAATAAAAAAAAACAGATTCTTTTATGTAGAAAAGGTACACATAAACATTTTAATATTCTGCATTCTAGATAAGAAATTGTTAACATTTGAATTTTAAATCAATTTTGACAAAGGGTTACTATGAGTCTTACACACTTACATTGAGTATTTGTTTCATCTTTAAAATGAAGATAAAAATTCTAATATTGTACCATATTGTACAGAATAGTTAAACACCAGTCTCCCCTTATCCATGGTTTCATTTTCTGTGGGTTGTTGGCCAATCACAGGGCAAAAATACTAAATGGAAAATTTCAGAAATAAATATTCACAAGTTTACAATTGCATGCCATTCTAAGTAGTATGATGAAATTCCTCACAGTCCCTCTTTGTCCCACCTGGTATGCAAATCACCTTATCCAGCTACCCAACCCTTAGTCATTTAGAAGTCATCTGGGTTATCAGCTCTATCATGGTACAGCAGTGCTTATGTTCAAGTAAACCTTATTTTACTTATCAGTGGCCCAAAGCACCAGAGTAGTGATGCTGGCAGTTCAGATATACCAAAGAGAAGCCATAAAATGCTTCCTTTAAGTGAAAAGATAAAAGTTTGTTACAGGTACGTATTATGCACAGGAAAAAAAAAGTAATATAGTGATTGGGATTCAGTACTATCTGAGATTTCAGGCATCCACTGCAGGTTTTAGAACACATCTACCATACATAGGAAAGGACTATTATATATAAAAATCAAAATATTTACAAATATGCCAAATATAAATTAAAAGCAGACAAAACAGGGATTGCCTCCCAACCAAATCTTTTTTCCTTTTTTTTTTTGTTGTGGGGACAGGAAATAGGGGCTTTCTATGTTGACCAGGCTGGTCTCACTTCCTGGGCTCAAGTGATCCTACTGCCTCAAACATCGGAATAGCTAGGACTAAAAGTATAAACCACCACACCTAGTTCTAGCTACATTTTCAGTGGCAAATATTTTAAAAAATTAGGAAGGTAATTTATAATATAGACTTTTTATGCTACCTTAATTTTCAACTTTTTTTTCAGTAAACCCAATTATCTTACCTGTCTGTTTCAAACTCTTCAGGGTACAATTCTTTATAACCACTGTGACCCCATCTGTAAGGTGACACATTATATTGTTAAAGCAATGCATACATTTTGGGAAATTAAAAAGATTTAACTTATGCCATATATACACATTCATACACATGGGACAAAGAAAACAGACATATAGTACAGCCATATCCTTATTATAGCTCAGTAACAGCTACATTTTCTGTATTGTACACTATCATTTCAGACACATAGGATTCCTCTATCCATTTGTAAAAGAATTATCCATTCTTTTTTAAGATACTGCTCTTTAGGTAAAAGGCACTTTTCCAAAAATAATGTCATTGGGGCAATTATTTTCTTAAATAACAGTAATTTAAAAATATTTATTGAAATATAATTCACATACCAAGAAATTTACCCTTTCAAAATGTGGTGCCTCTAACCCATGTCAACTATCAATCTATCAATCTCTACTCATTTGACTATCTTGGACATACCATGTAAAAATAAATCATGTCACTTTTTGTGTCTGGCTTTTCTTTCATCTTGCATAAGATTTAAGGTTCTTCTATGTTGTAGTACATATCAGTAATTCATTCCTCTTACTGCCAAAAAAAAATCCCCTTGTACAGATATCCCACATTTTGTTTATCAATTCATCAGGAAATATTTGGGTTTCTACTTTTTTGGCAATTATGAACAAAGCTGCTATAAACACCTGTGTCCAGGTTTTTGTTAGGTCACTAATTCTCAAGTACATATTCTCAGGCCAAATACCATTAAAGATCATAAAAAAATTAATCACAAACCTGTCTGGCATGTTAGCTTCATAATCATATAGCTTCTTATTCCAGGATTTAGCTTTCAGAAAATCATCTTCCAGAGTCCCAGCAATTTCATTCTTTGGCCTCCAGTAGTCTCTTTGACTTTCTTCATCAAAACCATCACTACGCATCCGACTACAGAAGAAAACAGAACTTTTAGACTTCAAAACAATCTGTAAGGTTACTTTATGAAGTATCATGCATAAAACACAGAACAGGCTGAGAGGAGGAAAAAAACAACCAAATATTGTTTAAAAAATAAAAATAACATGTATTAGAAATTATCTGTTCATTTCTGCTAACAGTTTCATCTGAAATGTCCTCCAAAGACCCATGAGTTGAGGCTTGATCCCCAGAGTGACACTATTGGGAGGTAATGGAACCTTTAAGAGATGAGGCCTAGTAGAAGGTCTTTAGATCATTGGTGGGTGTGCCCTCAAGGAGAATAAGGGAAATCAGTCCTTCCTATTCTCTCCTTTTCTGCTTCCTGCACATGAAGTGAGCAATTTTGCTATACTATGCATTCTGGACATGACAAGCTGCCTCACCTCAGGCACAAAGCAATAGCACCAATCTACTATGAAACCTCCAAAACTATAAGCCAAAATAAACCTTTTCTCTTTAGAAATTAATCATCTCAGGTATGTTGTTATTGTGATAAAGCTAACACAACTCTATTTATTTGTAAAGGCCAACAACAAATCTTAGGGCTGGGGTTGTGGCTCAGAATTGAACCCAGTGGCTCACAACCACTCAGCACCACATATAAATAAATAAATAAATAAATAAATAAATAAATAAATAAGTCCATCCACAAAATATATATGTGTGTGTGTGTGTGTGTTTATATATAAACAATAACAAATCTTGACTGTTACTACTCCCATTATAGAGTATAGATGAAATCATTTTTGGACTGTGTCATGCTGTAGGCTCACTCACTAATTCTTCACCAGGAGAGCATGCAAAGTGAGAAGCACAGCAAAATCACAGTTGGGAATATTTTACTCTAGAGTTTCTGAAACACACCTCCCACTCTTGCAAATCAGCAACTTGCTGTAATAAGGCCATAGTAACAATGGGAATAAGGACTAATCCATGGTAATATTGGGGCAGGAAAAATGTTGATAACCACTGATCTGGCCTCTGCTTACAATCTCCACTAACCAGCCACTAAGCTACCTCATGAGTTATTAAAAATGTTTAAGGCTCTCCTACATGCCAGGCACTACTGTTCTAGCTGGTAGGAAAAGAACAGCAAATGACATTATCAGAATTCTTGTCCCTAAAAAAGATTGTTTTAAAATTTATTAACTTTCAGTTGCAGCAAATCTATAGGCTGAGACAGAAGGACCTCAACTTAGCAAGGTCCTAAGCAACTTCATGAGACCCTGTCTCAAAATAAAAAAAGGGATAGGGATGTAGCTCAGTGGTAAAGTGCCCCTGGGTTCAATCCCCAGTACTAAAAAAAAAAAAAAAAAAAGAAAAAAAAGATTTACCATTCATTCACCATGACAGCATTAGGAGAAGTCTACTCCAAGAGAAATCGTTTTATTTCTGGATTGCCACTTGGAATTAACCAGTACAAAATAAATCATTACCTGTACTAACTCTACTTCTGAATTCTCAAAGGACCACCTTCAGAAAGGAAAAAAAAAAAAAAAAAAAACCCTAGCAGATATTTATTTATATTGTGACTGTCTTTTTACCATGTACATCCTAAATACTTCTTACTTGAAGCTATTCATACATAGGTAATCATACACTGAAGTCCACATACTCCACAGGCATACATACTCTCCTTAAATATCTCATTATTAACTGTTAATTTCCACACACACCCCCAAAAAAGCTTTAGAAATCAGAATTATGACTTTATATTCATTTCTCTTAAACATAGCTTCTACACTTATAGGCATATGAGTGAAGCCTAAGAGATGTTCCAAGTTCCTCAGACATTCCTATACCTCCACAGATAAAAGAAAACTAAGCTTGTATAATCCTTCACATTCACACTCAAAATTATTACAAAGGAAATATGGAATGCTATTGATTTGGCAAAGACAGTAAATAGACGGAGCAAAGAAAAAGGCTGAAAGAATGAAAAGTTAAAGGGAAATGGAATGATTGATTAATTAAATGACCAAAAGATTCCAATAGAAAACTGTAAGTTTAAAAACTATTAGACAAGGTCAGAATCTACGACCCTAAGTATTTATAATTGTCCACAGCTGAATTTTTTTTTAAGTTTTCCATTGCAAATAAGTATTGCTGGGCATAGTGGCACATGACTATAACCCAAGTGATTCAGGAGGCTTAGGCAAAAAGATCACAAGTTTGAGATCAGCCTTGGCAACTTAGCGAGACCTTTCTCAAATAAAAGATACAAAGGGTTGGGGATTTAGTTCAGAGGTAGAATGCCCACTGATATGGTTCAAGCCCCAGTACCACAAAATAAACTTGAATAAATTAAATTAAAAGGATTGGTATTCCAGCAATTCGGGACACAGAGGCAGGAGGATTTCCAGTCCAAGCCCAGCCTTGGCAACTTAGCAAAACCCTGCCTCAAAAAAAAAAAAAAAAAATATGCTGGGACTATAGCTCAGCTGTAGGAGTAAGAAATTTTAGAATAAGTACTAGCATGTGTGAGGCCCTCAATTCAATCCCCAGCACTGCAAAAAAAAAAAAAAAGGCAAATAAATACAAAGTGTCTAGCATATGGATCATAATCATTATCTTTATGTTTGGGTCTAGATTTGTAAAAAAGGGAAGGCTTAATATAACTCACATGACTGAATTTATCGATCTTAACATATCAATATATTTTTAAGCAAAAGTTGATAATTATTAAGAAGATGAGAAATATTCTGGTTCTCAGAGCTGCAACTTCACCTTGAACTGCTGGGTAACATTTTCCTTTTCGTCCCCTGGTAAGCATCCTCCATCTGTTTCTCTAGTTCTCTTATTTTCCACATATCTGACTCCTCCTGAATCTAGATTTATTTTTAAAAGGAAAGAAACAAAAATAAGTCACTAAAAATAACACTTTACATTGCAGAAAAGTATCTGAAAATACAGTCTGCACTAATTACAGGTTACAGACTGGACTATGATCAGGCACCTAGAAAATAAATTCTGGCTTCTCTAGAAAGTGGCTGAACAATTTAATAGATGAAATCTCAAGTATGTAGAATTCTACAGCAACAGAACTTTTTAACCCCTGCATAATCAGATTTACTACCCTACCAAATTTACAATTGTGCTGCAATTAACAAATAACAACAATTTCTAAGATACAACATAATTTTAACTATATAATCTCAATTAACTCGTAAGCAACTTTATGAGGAAAACAAGGCAGGTATCATTATTACATTTTACTGAGAAAAAACAAAAGCTCAGAGAAAGTAAAAAAAAAAAAAACTAAAATTTCTAAGCCAAGACTCTTTTGACATTATAATTCTTGTCAAAAACAAAAACAGTATGGTTGCTAGAGAATTTCCTAGAAAGCAAAGTACAACTGCCCACGAACAAGAACACATTTTATTTCTAATTTCTCCTGCATAATTGTTTTAAATCTGTGCTAGGCTTATCATTTTTAGCTACTACTCTCAAATCTTAAATCCCCCATATAACTAGAAGTAGGTTAACACATTTGCACATCAGCATAAGTAGCAGTTATAACCTCACCCACAATTAAAAACTTAAGTGATCTGATAGTGGTATTATTTATGATAAAACCAATGGTACAATTTACTGAAGAACACTAACCTAGGGGTCTTGGCCCCTCCTTTTCATTATATGTACTCTCTTAGGTGACCTTATCTACCTACTCTTATGACCTCTATCACTTATCTACATATCAATTTTCATTTATGTCCATTCCCAACTTTTCTCCTTTCTTCCAAATTCAAACTTTCAATTGTAAGCCCCACACTATAAAATGGTCAAAACCAAACAAAATAAAGTTCTCATCATATTTATCTTTCATTGTTATTGTCCCCTGTTTTAATTAATGGGATCATCATTATCATCTACAGTCACACACACTGATTCCACTCTTATCACTATCCCATCAGTCTCCAAGACTTTTTGACTGTATCTCCTAAATTGCTCTTCTGATCCCTACAGTCACTGCTTTCATTCAAACCCTCATCATCTCTCACCTGGAACACTATATTCATTTCCTCAATGAACCCTCTACTGTTTCTCCCATCTGATTTATTCCCTACCCAGTTAATAAATCATCTTTCTAAAATACAAATATAATCATGTTGAAAATATTTGATGGCTTTTTTATTGCTTTGAGGTAAAAGTCTAATTTCTAAACATCACAAACTAACCCTAATTTGCTATTCAGATCTTATCTAATACTATATTCCCTATTTTCTAGATGCACACCAAGTGATTCATGCCTTTTCTTTCTTTTTTTGGTGGTTCTGGGCATTGAACCCAGGGCTTTGCACATGCTAGGAAAGTACTCTACTACTGAGCTACGGCTGCAGCCCATGCCTTATTGTTTCTATAGATGATACTCTGTTCAGAATGATCTTTTATATCAAATAAAATTATAGCAATTCATCAAGAACCAGTTAAAATATCAGCAGTTCAAATACATTCATTCTGCAGGAGCTTTTCTAATTTCCCAAGGCAGAGTTCAATATTCCTTCTTCAGTGCTCTAACACACTTTGTAACTGTCTACTAAATAGTACTTACCAAACTGTACTGTAATTATCTATTGATTCATACTGGTACTTCCCAACTGTGCCAGAATAATGCTTAGTATACTAAATGGGCTAAGAGTTGAGCAATGACTGGGATGTACCTCCCACCTTATTGTGAGCATCTGTATGCCGGATGACATTCCTCAGGAGGACTTTCCCCAATGGAACCCGAGACATTCTTCAATCTGAAATGAATAAATAAATAACACTTAATAATCTCTTTGATTGTCTCATCTTTTGTTAAATTTTATAAAGAAGTATAAGGTAAAGGAAAGATCACTGAACTAGAAGTCAAAGGTCCTGAGGAATAGTTTTTCCTTCACCATTAAAAGAAAGAAATATCTGATCACAATTAATATAAAGATGTAAAGAAATAATGCACATTAAAGTCCTTTAAAACTAAAATTAAGTGCTTTCATAGGCTCAGATTTATTTAATCTTCACAACTCTACGCTTTAATAAGGCAAATAGCTGTCCCTCAGTATCTACAGGGGATTGGTTCCAGGACCCTGAAGATATCAAAATCCAAAGATGTTCAAGTCTCTTAATACAAAATGGGGTAGTATTTACATTTAGCCTATGTACATCCTTCTGTATACTTTAAATCATCTCTAGATTACTTATAACACCTAATACAATGCAATGTAAATAGTTGCTAAAGTGTATTCTTTAGGTAATAACAACAAGAAAAACATCTGTACAGGTTCAGTACTGAGGCAATTTTTTCTCAATATTTTCAATTGGCTGTTGGTTGAACCCGAAAACGCAAAGATGCGGAACAGAGGATACCGAAGGGCCGACTGCATCTCCATTCCTATTTTGTAGATGAAGTTCCCTTAAAAAGTCGTAACTTGCCCCAGGCCTCATAATCCCAGGCAAACGATGTGTGTCAATGTCCAGTTTAGAAATCAAATCTCCAATCCCAAAATTAGTTTGCGATGAAGCAAATACCTAGATTTAAGAGTGTCAGAAACCACAAAAGTCAACAGTAACAAAAACTGACGCCTAAAAACATCAAATGTAAAGATGGGTTTAATTTCTTAATTCAGGGCCTTTTATTTCCTATTCTGTATGGAAGTTTCCAAAAACTAGATAACAAATCTATGCATATGTGCAGCTAGCAGGGGCTTTGTGTAACCACCCCAAGGCTCACTCACCCCTCAATCCTGAGGAAATCAGGCATCTTGTTAGTGTGAGACGAAGAACCACTCCATTACAAGATCTCCTCCGACCCAGGAAGCCAAGGAGTCAGGGCTCAAAGGCAGCTCTGCAGCTTCACCCGAGTCCTTCGTGAAACGTAGCCTTCCCACCGGTAATTCTGCCCTCACCCGTGGCCCAGTCCACGGCTGCCTTCCCCCAGCCCAGATCTCTCTCCCGGACTGAGACCAGAGGGAGCGCCGGCACGGAATCCGGACTGCCGGGCTGACCCGAGCATTCCCCGCTCACACTTTGCTGGGATAGCCCCCCGGAGTAGGGTTTCACTCCCCAGAAAGGATGAAGACGTTCGGGATGGGTACGACCTTCCGTTGGGCCCCAAAAGTGTCTAGGGTGCTTGAAGTGGGGGTTGAGGTTTCCAAATGGAAAACAGAGAAAATACCCCCATCTTTGTCACCGGGGTCCCTGTCCCCCAGCGGCCTTGGAGCTCCCGGTGTTTTTCCCTCCAAACGCCCGCCCCACACAAATACACACAAACACACCCATACCGTGCGCCGCAGCCTCGCGTGGCGGGGGTGGGGGGAGGAAGCGATCTGGGAGAAAAAGGAGGAGGCTTCCCTTCCAGGCCGGAAGTCGTGCTCGCGAGAAATCTTTCCTTCCTATCCGAGACCCAAGACTCCCTCTGGGAGGGTTTCCTGGGCACTCTAGGGGCCGACGCCTACGGAAAGGAAGCAGGCGCTTTCTTGGAAGAGAACACCGGTCGGGTCCAGCTGAAGTGCAAGCCCGGCACCACAAGGGGGACATTCCGGAACTGCGTGTAAAGAGACCTTCTCTGGCTGGACCTTCCCGGGCTTAATTACCAGTTGTACCGTCTGGTTACCCTGGTAACAGGCGTCGCTGTTAGTCTAGGAACCGAGAGAAGAGGTGGGTTCCCAAGCTTTCGGAATGATTGTTCGTTGGGTTTGGTTGTCTATTTAATCTAACCCTAATGTAGTATTCAAAGACTCTAAGCCTCCTTTTTTCCTCATTCTGTGGACGCTATGAGACACCTCTCCAGTAGGAAGAGGATAACCAGGAGGGTTATCTCAAGAGATAGAAATATTATTACTCTTCTATAATGTTTACCAAGTGTTCCAGCTTCTGTATTTTAAGGAGCTAATTATTTAATCCTGACATTAATTGTCAGAGATAGGAGTTATCTTCATTTTGAGTAGAACAGAGACATATTTACATTTCTTATTCAAGGTCACATAGCTAGCAGGAGATAGAATTAAGATTAGAATCTATGCATACTAGCTCAGAGTCCTTGATCTTAACTACTAAACTACACTGAGGATTAAGAAGATCTCATGTGGACCTTACCCCATACACAAACTTGTCTATTTCAGTACTGGGGAGGCTCCTGTCAACCAATATTCAGGTATTGGAATCACCTAGATCACCAGAAATCCCAGACAGAAGATGACTGCTATGCTCACTTAGGGTTTGTGAAGGTCTGGGTAGGGGTAAGGCCTTATCTGAGAGGTCAACTTAAGAATTTAGGAAGGGATGTAGAATAAGGAAATGATAAAGTCGTGCTGGGCCACAATCTTTTAGACACAGGTGTTAAGGTTAGCTTACCTTAACTTCACAAAAAAAATTCCTGATGAGTTCCCCCTCCCCTAATAAAAATAAATGTCAATAGTTACACAGACAGTTTTTTCTTTAAGTTATATCTTTCCACAGGCTTAGAGGCCTATTTTGCTATCAATCATGAAGACATCCTCAAAAGGTCTACTCACCCAGCTTACTCAGTTCTGGAACCTTCTAGATGATCTGGCTGAAAATAACCCTGAGGGCTATAAAAACTTTATTGAACAAGAGCTGAAGGAGGGAAAACAGCTATGTGCTGGCCCAGAACCACAGTTCTGTGTACAGACCAGGATCCTGGTATGTATGTAGAGTTAGTGCTAGGGATGGGGAGGTCTTGAATGAATGAATGATCCTGGAATAACCAAAGAATGAATACCTTACCCTTAGCAATTTCATACAAGAAAACTTGATGAAATCTGCCTTTTTAAATAGAAAATGGAACATAGCGTGGAAGATTGTGTTGAAGGAGTAAGAATGGGAAATTCATACTTTATATGTTTTGGAAACCTCAAAATGAGTCACTTTTTCTGCTAGAAGGAAAGGGTGATGTAGTGATTTAATAGAGAATTGTAAAGTTGAATATTTTTCAAATAAAGAACTTATTTAAGATATAAAGTGGTGAAACAGGATCAAATGCACCTAGATAAATTCTCTCTTCTGCTGTCAAGTGTTTTTTGGGAGGGAACAGCAGCTAGATTCATGCTGAAAAAGTCAAGAGCTTTGGGAAAATCAAGTATAATTTATCAAATATGGTTTTAATACATGGAATGACTTAGTGCCTAAAATTCCCCCTCTTCCAGCTTTATGATGAGTTGCTTTGAGGATATTATCAAAACCTAAGTTAAGAAAATTAAATTTTAAAGTTTTGAGACATCAAAATTATTTACTTTCCAGAAACCAAAAGAAAATTAAATTTTAAAGTTTTGAGACATCAAAATTATTTTACTTTCCAGAAACCAAAAGAAAAAATGCTTTTTATCAACCTTTGTCAGTGGAAAAGGATCCCTGCTCCCAAATCACTCACTCATCCAGTACCTCTAATTGTTGGCAGACCAGAAGATATCTCTGAGACATCAGGTACAATGGGTTAAAGAAGAGAAAACACATTTTTAAAATTTTACTGGGAATTAGCATGGATCAGAGTTTACTTGGTAAAGGCATTTCAAGTAAAATATTTTATTTATCATAATTAATGTCAGGGCTGGGGTCGTGGCTCAGCGGTAGAGCGCTCGTCTAACATGTGCGAGGCCCTGGGTTCGATTCTCAGCACCACATATAAATAAATAAACAAAATTAAGGTGTTGTGTACAACTAAAAAAAATAAATAAATATTAAAAAATAACATAATTAATGACAAATGAATTATCATGCAAATTTAACACTGTTCAAATTTCCTAATAATATGAGCCACTTTTAACCCATATGAAGATGCTAAGCAATGCCTTCATTGGAATTTTGTGTATATAATGCTATTGTGATTGCATCTGAAAAATACAGACTTTATTGGGAATATAGTTTAATATATAACCTGACACTATCATGAGAGAAAGAATTTATCTTCACTTTATACCCTCTGAATTACACACAGATACTTACACAGTCATTGATGTTGCCTACAATCCTGATATTCTCCAGACAGCAGAAAAGGACCAAGTGAAAAAAGATCAGTTAGTAAAGATGACTATGAAATGCATTGAAGAACAACTCCAATTCACTCTCTCACACACTTACCATATTACCAAATTCAGAATAAAAGGAAGCATTCAAAGAACAAAACAAAATCTAATAGGAATACAGGCTGAATGCACAGATTTAAAACAGAGAATGAGAAAGGGTAAGTTGATAAATATAAATCAAAATCTAACCTTTTGATTTAAAATTTTCTTGCAACCTGTGTATGTTTTGCAATCTAGAAGTCTTCAATGATGAGAAACTTAAAAGAAAAATATAAAAATTAAATATTAGAAATGTTAAAGAATCCATGAAGACTTCTAAATTGTTCAACCAGATTTTTTGTTTGTTTGTTTGTTTGGATGCACTAGGGAGCAGACATAGGAGCTCCCATACTTGGCAAGGCTTCTATCACTGACCTACATCCCCAGATTCTTTTGGCTTAATATTCCTAAACTAATTTAACTGCAGCTTTATCTTCCATCTCAGTTAACAATACATATCTTGCAGCTCAAACCTGATAGCATTTTGTAATTTTTATTTCTCCTCCTTTTTTTTCATAAAGAACATAGTCTTGGACAGATAAGAAGCAGTACTGTGAGCAATCCAGATCAATTTCCTCAGCTGTTACTGCCCAAAGACCAAGTTTCAGGCAAAGCAGGACGTTTGATAGAAGAGATTTCTAGTACTGAAATACAGGTGGAGATGAAGATACCAGTCTATGAATTAAAAATTGTGAAGGATCAGAATGAGAAACCTCTGAAAATTGAATTAAAAGTTGAGTTACCTGGTATTAATTCAGTGTCTCTCTGTGACCTTAGTGTTTCTGAGGTAAGTTCAGAAGGTAATATGGTAGTCCCTAGATATCCATGGGAGATTGTTTTCATGAACTCCTACAGTTACCTAAATTCAAGAATGCTCAAGTCCCTTATATGAAAATGATATAGTTATATTAAACTTGTATATAACCTATAGGAGTACCCTATGCACATCTTCCTATATACTTTGAATCATCCCTAAATAACTTATAAACCTAATAAAATGGGAATCCTATGTAAGTAGTTGTGCATTAGCTTTGTTACTATAACAATTTCCTGAAATAATCAACTTTCAAAGAAAAATGATTCACAGTTTCAAAAGGTCCCATCCATGATCAGTTGATCCTATTTTAGACTTGTGTTAAGGCAGCACATCATAGCAGGAGCATGTAGCAGAGCAAAACCACTCATCTTATAGTGATAGGGAGAAAGAAGGTACCCATGGTCCAGTCTGCTTCAGGGGCATGCCTCCAATGACCTGCCACTAGGCCCTATCTTCTAAAGGTTCCACCACCTTACTTCCCACTAGCTGCTTCCCTGGGGAGCAGTCCTTTACACATAAACCTTGGGAGGATACTTAAGATCCAAATTATAGCAAGTAGTTGAACTATCTTGTTTCAGAAATAATGAAAAGAACAAAAGCCTATTACATGTTCAATAAAGATGCAGTCATCATTTCCAGTGCATTCTGCATTTCCAGTCCAAGATAAAATTGAATCCATGGATGCGGAACCTTTAGATTCAGAGGGTCAGCATTCACTGTTATGAACTTCAGAATTTCAGGAGCTTACCATTTGCTCAGGTTTATCAGCTATACCTGTTCTGCTCCATGAGTCTGTCACATTCCGAGATCCAGATGGAGTAATTACCATCTGAGATATTCCATTCTCGTGGTAGAGGAAAAGTAGAAATGGTAACCCATGCAATGGGGCTAAAACTTCCATTCAGACAGTATGGATCACTTCTGATTGCATTGCATTAGCCAAAGTATAAGGCCAAATCTTCCAATCAGAAAGACTGGGTAAAGACAGAAGTCCCTGGCAGGAATGATTCTCTTATAAAGAGCAGATAATTGAGGACTAGGGAAATAGCTCAGTGGTAAAGTTTACCATGCATGAGGCCCTGAGTTCAACCCCCAGCACCTCACAAAAAAAAGTATGAATAAACTTATGCTGGGTGCAGTGGTACGTACTTGTAATCCCAATAGCTTGGGAGCCTAAGGCAAGAGGATCACAAGTTCAGAGCCAGCCGCAGAAACTTTGTGGAGACCCTGTCTCAAAATTAAAAAAAAAAAAATTAAAAGGCTGGATTAAATCCCTGGTACAAAAAAAAGAAAGGCAGATAATTGGAAACATTCCTACAGTCTGTCACTCTACCCTGATCAGATATTTGTTCCTTTGCTCAAGGAAAACACATCTATTCCCAGTATCAGGCTCTAAAGTACAGGATTTTGCCATTATAATCTGTGTTGCTCCTGAATCACAGCCTGAAGACATGCAAGTTATTTATTCCTCCAGCCTCATCCACTGTATAATGTGGAATGGGGAGAGGAAAGCTATAATTTACAATCTAAGTTCAGAAATGGGAAAAATGAGACTCACTGATGTTACCTGGCGCACAGCAATTCTGAAATACTAGTAGGCAAACCCTGTGAAGGCCCCTTATGTGAAGGTGAAGGATATTCTTAGCTCCCCAGTTTCATGATCTTCAGCTCCAGATGCAGGAGGGTTTCTTTTTCCTTCTCCATTATCCACTTTGGCTGTATCTTAAATATTATAGACTATGCCTTTCTCGTGTGCTGAGCAGTTTTCTCAGCCTGACCTGCTCATGAAGTGTCAGAGGCCCAAATGATATTTAAAATTTTGAAGTCAGTTCCTTTTAGTCCAAGTTGTTTTTGTTTTGCTTACATTCAGTGCACACTCACAATTCCTTTTTAGATATGCCCATGTTTCAAAACTTATCTCTTGAGACTTAATTGCTGTCATTTTAGCCAAATGCAAGGATTTACTGAAGTCTACCTTAATCCACTCAAGAGGTTTTAACAGCAGGCATAAGATCTGTGATTTAATCTTATCTCTAAACTGTCAAAATCAGGCTTTGTTAATAAAAATTTCTCAATTTTTATCCTTTATTGGCTGAAAACAAAAATTTGTTCAATTTTTCAGTTTTCAATTATTAGAAATTTTGGGCTCCTATTCTATGTATTCTCTTTCAGTTCTACTTGCAACATGGGTGTTGTGGTTTGGATGTCCCCAAAGCTCACTTGTGAGTCAATGCAATCAAGTTCAGAGGAGAAATGATTGGGTTGTGAGAGTCTTAACCAAATCAGTGAATTAATCAGCTGATAAGGATTAACTGAGTGGTAACTAAAGGCTGATAGGGTGTGGCTGGAGGAGGTGGGCATTAGGGGCTTGGCTTTGGGTATATTTTTTTGTATCTAGAGAGTGGAGTCTCTCTCTCCCTTTCCTGATGTGAGCTGCTTCCCTCTGTCACACTCTCCTGCCATGATGTTCAGCCTCACCTCAAGCCTTGAGGAATGGAGCCAACCTTCTATGGACTAAGACCTATGAAACCATGAGCCTTCAAATAAACTTTTCCTCCTTACAGTTGTTCTGGTCAGATCCTTTAGTCACAGCAGCAAAAAAGCTAAAACACTGCGCAATTATTTTCTACACTAATTTTTCCTGTAATATCTTGTGAAATACAGAGCATAAGAATGGCATATTCTAGCAGGGCACAGTGGTGCATGCCTGTAATCCCAGGAGACTGGGAGGCTGAGGCAGGAGGATTGCAAATTCAAAGCCAGCCTCAGCAAAATCGAGGCACTAAGCAACTCAATGAGACCCTGACTCTAAATAAAATACAAAATAGATCTGGGGATATGGCTGAGTGGTCAAGTGCCTCTGAGTTAAATCCCGGGTAGCTCCCTGACCCCCCAAAAAGAATGGCGTATTTTAAAATATTCTTTTTAAGATGTAGCCAAGGTGGATACTGCATAGCAAAATACCTCCCAACAGATCATGAAAAACAATGAACTAGGGAGCTAAGGAATAAAGAAATATTTTAAGGAACCTAACATGCTAACATTCTACTTCCCATTTCATCTAAATCTACCAATTCATTAGGTGTATTATTTGTCTTCCAAATGATCATGCTACATTCACTAAGAGCTTTATCACTGTGAAACATCTTTCAAGTCCAAGTAAGTTTCCTTGCTGTTTTCTGGTGGACTCTTAAAACAATACCACATAATCTAGTATGGCAATATCCTACTTCTAGTACTCTATCAGTTAACATCTGACATACTGAGCAGCAATAAAAATCTCAAAATGTCAGGAATTTGCACCAGAAATTTTATTCCTCATTATAAGTCACATGGCAATAAAGTGATTCTCCTCTTATAGAAGTGAATAACTGGGAGCAATAATCCACAGCATAAACTTTAACCGAAAATATTTCTATTTTAACCTTTTAATAATCTCTCAATTTGTTATTCTTAGGATGATTTACTAATCGAAGTCTCTGAAAAGTACAGATTACATCTGAATCTTCCAGAATCTGTTAATATTGAAATGACTACTGCAAAATTTATCAAAGAGAAATCTACATTAATGATCATGATGCCACTGGTATAAAACAGCTGCACTATGTTTGGGGGTTTTAATGCTATAAGTCATGTAAATTATAGGTAAAGAGGTAGTGGTTTAAATATTAATTACATATTTTCTAAGGTCACTTTGATGTATTGACATTTTGCCTTCAGCTGTTTTATCTATTTTTCACTCACTTTTTCTTCTCAAATAAAGTTGTCATCAACCCCAAACTATTAAAAACAGTGAATCCATGAGGTACTTATTTTAAAAATAATTGAGTTGACCTTAAATATTTGGGGGAAAAATTCTCATTATTTCCAAATAGCATGTAGAAAATCTTGTCTTACTGCTTGAAAAAATTTCTTTTAAAATCTCTAGTAAACTTTTACATTAGGAAAAACTACCAGACTGTGCAAAGTTTTCTAAAACAAGGATAGGCTTTACTAAAGTTTCCTCTAGCAATAAAGATACAGGGCCAAATATAATACTCAAATCTATGCATCTATGAACTTGTATACTTCAGTTAAACAGCCCTATCAGGTGTCCATGCCATCCAATCAGACCTTTTAATATCAGGTATGGACTTCTCTGTTAATGGATACAGTGATGCAGTAACAGTAATGATGTTATTGCTCATCATAAGCAGAACAGATCCATCTCTAATTTGAGGGAAAAGTACCTTTCTCCCCCAGAAATGAAGTAATGTACATTTGTGTGTGTGTGTGTGTGTGTGTGTGGTGGTGATGCTGGGGATTGAACCCAGGACCTTGTGCATACAAGGCAAGCACTCTCTCAACTGAGCTACATCCCCAGCCCTGAAGTAATATATTTTCAACTTCCATTAATCTAAGGTGTCAGATACAATCTGATTTAGCAATATGCACATCAAATTTTGAACATTCCTTAACCAACTTTTCTAGATAAAACAGCTTCTTTAATTATTACAAAGTCTTTATAAATTTTAAAACCTTTAACTTTAGAAACTAATGCTGTATAGATAAAAGAAATAATTTGTGTGATGTTAAGCAAATATAATTTTCTTAAACCTGGCCTGGATTTGAATTCTATTAGCAATACAAAAATTTATCTTCTGAAAAATTTTAGCAGTGATATCATGCCCTAAAATTAACAAACCTATTAAATTGTTATTTCTCAAAACATTTGGAATGCCTTCACCATATCTTTTCTTCTACAAAAACAGTCAAAATGTATTTTCTAGGAAATCCTCCTAACCACAAGGAACTGACTGAATCTCTCCTTTTGCACTCAGTACACACTTGCTTGTTGCATCACTATATCTGTGTACTCATTAATAAAATGCATAAACAGCTAATACATTTAATAATACAATGTTAAATTTATATTCTTGATAGTTTTTTAAATATCACTCATATCTTAACGGATTTTACATTAAGAAAAATACTTTTGCCTCCTCCTTCCTACAAAAAAGCACTATATTCCCAGAAAGGGCAATAATAGTGAAATGTGTGCTGGCTTAAATTTGAATCTTATTAAGATATAACACCTTTCTTTTGATTTTATGTGGTGCTGAGGATCAAACCCAGCACCTAACACTCTACCACTGAGCCACAACCTCAACCCCTTTATTAAGACTTCTTTTAGAATGAAATTATGTCATTTGCTGGTAAATGGATGGAACAGGAGTCTACCATGTTAAGCCAATTCCCCCCCCCCAAAATGGCCAAATGATCTTTGATATACAGATGCTAACATACAGTAAGGGGGTGGAAGGGAAGAATAGAAGTTCACTGGATTAGACTAGGTTAGATTAGGGAAATGAAGGGAAGGGAGGGAGGTTGGGAATAGCAAAGAGAGTAAAATGAATTCAACATAACTTTCCTATGTTTGTATATGAATGAATACATAACAAGTATAATTCCATATCATATACAACTGTAAGAATGGGAAGTCATACTCCATGTTATGTATATCATAATACATTCTACTGTCACATAAAACTAAAAGGAACAAATAAAAGGAGAAAAAGATTTCTTCCATTTCTTCTCAAAATTTGAAATTTAAAGAGTAAATTTTTCTACAAATTTAGTTTTAGGTCCCTTATCAATAGTGATTATGATTTCCCCATATATTCCAATTCATGCATTAATAGGTAATGACTTTCCTTTGCAACATATTCCTATTATCTCTCACACAGTTACTCCTTTTTTAGAATATGCTTCAGGATACCATAACTTTAACTCACAAACCTCCGAATTGAGACTAAATTATCAAACAGAGCCAGATCTCACTTTCTTTCCATTTTGATAATAAGTACCATGTCTGAACACAGGCTGCTTCAGTAACTTCTTAAGCTTAAAGACTTGGCTATCATGAATTGTAGACTTTCTAACCTGGATTAGGGAGGAAGAAAATATTTATCTCCTTCTGGATTTTGTGATAAAACTATTAAAATTCTCAATATATTATGTGTCTGAGTATACATATACACACACATAAACATATACAAATAGAGAGTTTGTAGTAATGCATTCCTCTCTGGCATTAGGCTTCCAAGACTGAAATACTGAAATAAGCAAAAACTGTGAAAGTATAGAAATTTGGGCTACTAGTGTGGTTAGACACATGGTGACTCATGCCAGTTTTTCTGGTATCCCAGGAAATGACCTTTTTCCCTGGAAAGACTTCAGAATGTTGATGCAGGTTATTTGGTTTGACTCCTTGTGCTAACAACTTACTGTTTAGCCAGTCTCTCCATTACCAGGGACTTCTTCAATAAGAAACACAGGGTCTTATTTAATAGGAAAATGAAGATGCAGTTTGTATTCCGCTGACCTCTAGAATAGAATGTCACACACAGAATGGAAACAGGTAGAGTGAAATACTTATTTTGTCCCTCAATTGTAGGGTTGTAATGATAACTCTTTCATGGAAAAAGCATTCTCCCTCATTTCAGTATGATGTCATGCTCAAAGTCATAGGAGAAGTGCGTAGTTACCTTTAGATTGCATGGGCTTGGGGTTCCCTGATCTACCTCTCTTCCAACTCTTAGATAAGAAGCAACAGCAAAAGGCAGAGAAATCTGAAGCAAATCGAGGGAATACAAGTGGTAGAGTGGTTCTGGTTATTTGATTGAAAACTTGTGTCATTAGGAAAATGGGCAACCCAGGGAAGCCCGTGTTATTTATGAAAAGAAGAATATGACTTGAATAGGCTAATTATAATTTTCAAATTTGTTATTTCGATACCTCTGAAATGACATAATTTTTGTTGTTGTCTTTGAAGAAACTAGTGTTAAAAAATGTATACCAAAGATAATTAAACAATAAAAATCTAACATGACAATTCATAATTGGGACACTAATAATTTCATTCTTGGAATTATTAGATGGTGAAAATAGTTTTTTTAAATTTATCTTTTTTATGCTTTCTCTCTTTTGTCTCATTTAAAGTTCCAAATTTTATGAAAGACCCTTCAAGAAACCATCTGACATTTTAACATAAAGTTTTCTGTTTAAACTTTCCTTTATAAGGCAAGAGAATGAACAGATTAAATGTTAAGTGACACAAAGATTTATATGTAACATTCTGAGATGTAGAATATTTTGCAAAGCTTCTTTGGAGTGCATGCTTGCTTCTGCATTTTTCAATTACAGAATAGCAAGCAACTTGCTTCTCATTTCCTTATAATGAGAAAGGATTTATGTTTGGCTTTGATGATAGAAACTGCATCAAACAAGGTAACAGGTTATTACTGGATGTCCAGGAGGGTTCTCAGTTTCTGTATCAGCAAAAGAAATAAAAGAGAGAAAAATGCCTCAAAAAAAAAAAAAAAAAAAAAAGACTTGGCTATCTTCCTAAAGTCAGACCTTTACCAATTTATCTGTATTGAGAGTTTATGAGTATATAGCTGACACTGAAACTTAAAATCATTTTTAAAAATTCCCAAAAGATGAAAAATTAGACCACACACATTGAAAACAAAGTTTAATTTTAAAACAATCTAATTTAAACCAAAATCCATGACTTTTTCTTTTCTAGCTTTCTTCTTTTAGTTCTTGTAAGAGAGAGATACTGAGTCCAGATTTAGATTATAGCTGAGATTTAATTTTTAACTCAGAACAACTTTTTATTATATGGGAACTTTTTATTTTTCTTTCAAGGGAACAACAGAGCCATAAGCATTAGCAAAGAATAAATTATCTTTGAAATTTCTTGTTTGAACCAAATTTGGCTCATACTAATTTGGTCCCTTGTGATAAACTTGTTGTTTTTGCATAATCTTCAACCTGAAATTACTAAATACTGTGAAAAATCAGAATTATTTTCATAATAATATAGCAAGGTGAATGTTTGAGGAATATATAGAGTATCACTTATGCACCATATAATAAATGAACATTCAGAAACAGATTCAACACTGAAACATTAAAGCAAATTTCAGGGGATAGTTGCACATATTACATATACAAGGAAGCACTAGTCAGGTTTATTTTAAGTAGTTATAATAAATAATTCCAAACATTTATTAAAATGTTGTCAATTCAATAGAAAATCTGGAACTGTGATAAAGTTCCCAATTCATTTTTATTGTCCTGGATAGCATGTCCTCCTCCTCCCCAAGAGAAAGGCAAAATAATAAAGTTGAAAAAAGTATTTAGACTGATAAAGTAGCCATAATTAATTTTTTCTCTCAAATAGGATTTTCAGGGCTATCTTATTTTACATGAGACAATGCTAGGGTAGGAAAAAAACTTCGTATGCCTATATTAACTATTTTCACTATATCCAAACAAATTACCATTTTGTTTTGGACATCATTTATATTTGTTTTTTCAGACAGGGACTGAAAAATTGTCCAGGTTAGCCCCAAACTCCTGAGCTCAAAAGATCCTCTAGCGGAGCCAGGGAAGAGTCCCTGGGTTATTAACGTTGGAACTTAGTGCCTGCCAGTTTGAGTGGGTGTGTGTGGGAAGGCATGCCTGCGTGGGTGTGCACAGGTGCTAAGCAGCTGTAGTTGCCCCATATTCTGGCTTAAAAAAGCAGTTTGACTTTGTAGACTTACTTATGTCATTGTAATGATTTCACTCTTAACTGTGACATTTTTATCAAATGTGTGAATAAATACATAAAGACTGGTACAAGGACTGGGGATGTGGCTCAAGCAGTAACGCAATCGCCTGGCATACATAAAGACTGAAAAATACATATTAAAAAAATTCTCTCTCTCTCTCTTCAAGAAAAAAAAAAAAAGATCCTCTAGCCTCCTGAGTAGCTGGGACAACAAGGGTAGCAACGGTGCCTGGCTTGGGCTTCCTTTTTTAGCATTCTAAACAATTCACCAGTGTATCCCTTCTCTTTTCAGACAGGACTTGCTGATAAATGGAGTTTGGCACATATCCAACTTTAGTAACCATATTTTACATATGTACACTTATCCCGCATATATTCCATAATTATTTCATAGTTTTCCAGTTATTTGAATAATAAATCCTGATAACTAAGTTCATTTGTAATCAACTCTCAGTTAATCTTAGAAAATTCTACCTCCACAACTTCTTTTTTTTTTCTTTTTTTGTTGGTGTTGGGGATTGAACCCATGGCTTTGTGCATACAAGGCAAGCACTCTACCAAATGAGCTATATCCCCAGGCCCTCCACAACTTCTTAATTGTATTAAATTTTATAAGCATGTTCTTTTATTTGGAAGTAACTATAGAATTCTACTTTAAGAATTACACATTTAAGTTGTTTAAATAAATACCCACATAAATTCTTATTTATACCAAGAAATAGTTTATATATCGTAAGAGGGGGAAAATCATTTCATTTAGAGATTCATAGAAAAATAAAGACCAACCAGTGAAGAAGTGTAAAAAAATGTGGACTCTTAAAGTTTCAGCTATTTTCCCTGAAATTCTATACCCTTCCCATGAATGATAAACCAAAACCAAGTTCATATAATAGAAAATTTTGAACCAGTGTTAAATTCTAAAATAAAGCTTGATTCAGTTCAGATCTTTCTCTTGAGAAGTAATTTTCCTGACTTCTCTTTCCCTCACACCTAAGCAATTTCAGGCAAATTTAAAACTGTAAGGTTTTACCCAGGTTTCTTGTCTCTAGGGAACTAGGTTTCTACCTATTCTATATCTCCTATGGAAATACTTATCCTCAGGCTAGGCCACATGTCCCATGACTAAAAGTACACAGATTAAAATCTGATGTTTAGTTACCAATTGCGTACAATATTTGGGTATAACTGGCATTTAAAAAAAATTTTCAGTAATGCCCATTACAAATAATTTATCTAGATAGACTCAAAAATTAACTGGTTAACTTTAAAACAACCACCTGTTTAATAACATAAATATCTCAATAAGAATGAACCAATGTGACCAGGGAGAATACAGAAATTCTTGGGTTAATTATAATAACATGGTGATAGGTTTCTCAAGGTACTTTCTAAACTCAGCAAGCCACTGGGCTCCAACTGCTCCATCCACAACTCGATGATCACAACTGAGTGTAACAGACATCATGCTAGCCACATCAAATCTAGAAAGAGTAAAAATATTATTAGTTACTCTGAAAGCAATAAACAGATTTTAGCCAGCAATCACCCACATGCTGATTCCTACCCTATAATCCAACCCAAGTAATATTATTTTCCACCTACTCTTCATGTCCTGTATATCTTTTTAAATATTTTTTTTTAGTTGTTGATAGACCTTTATTTTATTTACTTATATGCGGTTCTGAGAATCAAACCTAGTGCCTCACACGTGCTACTGCTGAACCACAGTCCCAGCCCCTCTATATCTTTTTTTAAAATTTTTTATTCTGATTTTTTATACATTACAGTAGATTGCATTTTGATTCATAGAACATAAAAGGTCATGTTCTCTATACCTTTAATTTTAATCCTTTCATATATTATTTATGTCTGCTTTCATACTACAATGGTAGGGTTTTGCAATAGAGTCCACATGCTCAGAAATATTTATTATCTGACCCTTGTAAGTGTGCTAAACTCTCACCTAGAATAAATCTCAAATAAGATCCCGTCAATAGGATCTCTTTTTATTTTTCTTAGTTTTTAATTTAATTTCACTTTTTGGGGTACTGGGGATTGAACTCAGGGGCACCTGACCACTGAGCCACATCCCCATCCCTAATTTGTATTTTATTTAGAGACAGGATCTCACTGAGTTGCTTAGCGCCCGGCTTTTGCTGACACTGGATTTGAACTCCTGATCCTCCTGCCTCAGCCTCCTAAACCAAGCCACTGGGATTATAGACATGCACTACTGAGCCCAGCAGGATCCCATTTTAAATAGGATTACTGCATTTAGTAAAATAAAAGTTTCTGCTATAAGGAATTTCATCCTATATTTGCATCTGACTCTACTAAAGCTCCAGTACACCATGCCATAAGTACCTATAAAACCAAACTCAGAAACAGATGCATAATGTAATGAAAGTCAGCTTATAATTCCTTCTCCAATTTGGCACTTACCCTTTTTCATTGTCTGCTGGAACCAGCTTATCCTCTGAAGCACCAATTGCCAAAATACACGCCTGAGGTGGGTTAATAATAGCAGAGAAATTCTTAATTCCAAACATACCTAAATTGGAGATTGTAAAAGTGCCACCCTAAAGGAAAAAAGATTAAAAACAGATCATATTAATTGCTTGCCAGTGTAAATTAGAAAAAATTACAAATATTCTGTGAAAGGTCTTATGACAATTTTGTATTGGCTTCTGCACACTAGTTGGAAAATGTCTTATTTTCAGCATTTGACATGTGACTCAATTTTCCTTTACTTTTAGGACCTAGTATCAGTTAAAACTATGTGGCAGAATCAAACAGTGGAAAATAAAATAAGCATTAAAGGTCAGTAAGTACTATCTCACCTGGAACTCTTGCGGCTGTAGTTTACCCTCTCTTGCTTTAGCTGCTAAAGAAACAACATCATTAGCAATGGTTTCCAGTCCTTTTATATGTGCATTAAACACAATTGGTGTGATGAGTCCTGCAGGAGTGCTGACAGCAACACTGACATCGACAACATGATTTCTGTTTAAAAAGAAAAAAGAAATGAAAAATAATCAATACTGATATTTTTTTAAGAGCCTATGGACTGGGTATGTAGCTCAGTGACAGAGCACTTGTCTAGTATGCAAGGCCTTGTGTATAATCCTCAATACCACAAAAAAAAATTTTAAATTTTTAAACAGCACTAAGTTAAGGAGGAACATGAATATTTAGAAATTTTTAGAGCCAATTTGTGCTTCAGTTCAAGGTGTCTGTTCTAGTCTATACATTTTGCTGTGCCCTCTCCTTGACTTACACTTTTTAAAAATGATTATGAGAAAAAAAGAAAAATTTGTCAGTAGATTGGAGTCACACCACTCTAACTTCCTCCACCATTCTTGACCAAAAACATGGGTATAGCTAGCAAAAAACAAAAAACACAACATTCAGTAAGAATTAACTATCTGAACTCCAAGACTAAATGGAGGTGCACAGGCTGGAGCTGAGTCTCTGTAGGCAGCAGTTGAGCAGATGAAAAAAAGAGTGAAAGAACAGAACTGCATTAGAAGGGAAAAAGGAGTACTCAGGACATAGAGGTGGGGTTATCTCAGAACTTAAAATTAGGTTTCCAAATTTTTCCAGAGTAAATCACCAGAAGCACCTATGCATCTAGGTTTCATCTCAGATTTATTTTTTGCAGTGCTGGGACTCAAACCCAGGAGGAGTTACATCCTCAGCTGTCATTTTAGAATATTTTTTAATACCAAAAATAAAATACTCAAATTACAAAAATAATTAAGAAACAAAACTAATTCCTATCATTTTGAAGTGGAGATAAGCAAAATAATATTTTAAAACAGATGCAGTGGGCTGAGGCTGTTACTCTGTGGTAGAGCACTTGCCTAGTGTATGTGAGGCACTGGGTTCAGTCTCAGCACCACATGAAAATAAACAAATAAAATAAAGGTAGTCTATCCATCTACAACTCAAAAAATTTTTTAAAAGATAGATGCAATAACTACAATGTGATATTAAAATAATTTTATTTGTTACTAACCACAAATACTATGACATTTCTTTATATGTTCTCTACATTTATGAAAGGAAGAGATACTAAATGTCCATAGAGGTTTAAAAAAAAAGGTGACTTTTTCCCCCATCCAAGTTCTGAATAGTACCTACAGTCTCTATGGGGTCTTTAAGGTATCCTGCCCAAGTGTTCTTCAATTGAGAAAATATCAAATTTCCACATGAAGGCATGGCTCTGCTCTAAAGAAAGAACTCCAGTCATTTCAGCCTTCCCTAGGGATAAGTTCTAGAAGATTGTAGGTACCAAGTCCCCTAATTTGCCCAAGCTGGCTAGAGCCAGGCTTTTGTTACATGCAAACACAGAGACCTCTACCAGTAATACTGTGGTCCTTATCAGTTACCATAACTGGGCTTTATTAATCGAATATTTCAAAATAGCTAGTAGAGCCAGGTATAGTGGTACATGTCTGTAATCCCATCTACCCAGTAGTCTGAGATCAGACAGGGTAAATTAACAAAACCCTGTCTCAGCTGATATAGCTCAATTGATAGAGTGCGTTATCTCGCATGTACAAGGCCCTGGGTTCCATCCCCAGCACAAAAAAAAAAAAAAAAAAAAAAAAGCACCCCAAATTTCAATCCCCAGTACTGACACACTCCTTTCCCCAGAAAAAAAGAAAAAAAGCTAGTAGAGAGAATTCTGAATTGTTCACAACCCCCCCCCAAAAAAGATAAATGTCTAAGGTGACAGACATGCCATTTAACCTGATCTGATCATTATACATTGTATACATACACTAATATGTCACACTCAACCCTATAGATACATATAACTATGTGCCAATTAAAAATATTTGAAGTTATTGTCATTACAATGCTACTTGCTTAATAACCTTCTCCCTGAAATAGGGATGGTATTTCCTAACTTGTTTATCACTGAATCCAGCAAAGAGTACATATTCAATAAGTATTTGTTGAAAGGCTGTATAACAAATAAATGAAGAGTGTTTGTTGAGAATTACTAAACAATTCAACTAAAAAAGAACAAATAATTAAAAATTTAAAAAAGTAAACAATTCATAGAATTTGCCCTGCAACCTTGATCCTTTCTTTATATGTTATTTTCTTTATGTAGTCTTAAAAGTAGATGGCACTCACTTAATATCAATTTGAATGGCTATTTAAAACACATATACAATAACAAGTGTTAGCAAGGATGTGGAGAAACTGAAACTCTCATCCACTGTGAGTGGGAAGGTAAAATGGTGCAACCACTTTGAGAAGTAGTGTAGAAATTTCTTTAAAAATTAAATGTTTACCCAATGAATGACTCAGTGATTCTATTCCTAAGAATGTACTCCAAAGAAATGAAAACATTTCTACACAAAATATTGTATGCAAATGTTCATTACTCATAATAGCAAAAAAGGGAAACCAAACGTCCATCAACTGATGAATGCAAAAACAAAAACATGGTACACCCATACAGAAACAAATGAATACTATTTAGCAATAGAAAACAATAAACTTCTGATGCATGTCCATGGGGAATCTTGGAAACATTGTTAAGTGAAAGAAACCAGTTGCAAAAGAAGGCACATTTTATGATTCCACTTCTATAAGTATAGAAAAGATAAACATATAGAGTCAGCAGTACATATTGCTGAGAAGACTGAGGATAGGAGCAGTAATTCAAATTCAAATGGACAAGAGTGATCTTTGTGGAAGTAATGGAAATTTCTAAAATGAGAACATGGCAGACTGCACAATTCTGTAAATTTACAGAAATCAAGGAATGTTGAGCTGTGGGATTTTATGGTATGTAAACTACTGTAAATTAAAACTGTTTTAAAAATTGCCTATATGATGGGCAGAAAGGCAAAATATAAGAAACTATACTTGCCTTCAGAATACTTAAAATTAAAAAACCAAAACCAGTGCTTAACAGATGTTTGTTGCATGAATGCAAGTACCAAATGAGAAATACATACACTATTCAGAAGGATATTCAGAGAGCATAATTTTCCGTAGGTACTCACAAAAGGGGAACTTGAACTAGGATTTAAAAAGACAGGTATGCTTTAAACAGGATAGAAAAGTATAATGTTGCGGTTCAAGACTAGGTTTTAGTCTTGGTTCAGAGAATTGGGGGTGCTATAGTTTGAATCTGAAATGTCTCACAAAGACCCATGTGTTAAAGGCTTGGTCCCAGCCATTGGTGCTGTTGGGAGGAGGTGGAACCTTTAAGAGGTAGAACCCAGTAGAAGGAAGTGAGGTCACTGGAGTGTGCCCCTGAAGGAGATATTAGGATGAGCACCTCTAGGTCTTTTTCTTTGCTTCCCAGCAGTTATGAGATGAATAAGCTGCTTCTACCATATCAGGCCCGAAGGACCATGGACTGAAACCTATAAAACCATGAGCCAAAATAAACCTTTCCTAGAAGTTGTTTATCTCAAATATTTTGTCACAGTGACAGAAAGCTAAGTAATATAGCTGGGATTCAAATCTTGGCTGGTTTACCTTTCTCTAGATATGTAGCAGATTACTTCTCTGTGCCTCAATTTCCTTATATGCAATGGAGGCAAAAATGGTACCTACTTTACAATATACTCATGAAAATTAAATAATGAATATAAATTCCCTAAGCACTCATTAAGTGTTGGCAATCAATCAAAAATCAAAGAAAGGAAAAGCCCAAATAACATTATGAGAAGAGGAAAGTTAATGGCATATACAGCAACAGTGGCTAACTCAAAATGGCACAAGAAGGTTTTACAGAGGATCAGAAAGCAAGCCTTGACTGAATTATGGATGGCTATGAATGCCAAAAATTACAAACTACTTCTGCTCAGGCCCCAGAAAGCTATCCATGACTTGATGGTATGGACAGTACTAAAAACAGGAAGACAGACTTAAAGTCTGTTGACTGGTAGTCCTCCAATATATGTCTATATCCTAATTTCCAGATTCATCAATGCAGACTTAGTTGGAAAAACACCTTTGAAGGTATATTTAACTTCCTGAGAAAAGATCCTCCTCAATTATCTGGATGTCTCTAAATACAAGCGAGAGTCTGTTTAAGAAAAGAGAATACAAAGAAAAAGACCATGTAAAAATGAATGAAAAGAGAATACAAAGAAAAAGACCATGTAAAGATGAAAGTAGAAATTGAACTTATGCAACCACAAACCAAGAAATGCCTATAACTTTTGGAACTGGAAAAGGCAAGAAAAGATACTCCCATAGAATCTTTGGAGGGAGCAAAATCCTGTAAATACCCTGAATTTGGACTCCTGGCCTCCAGAACTATGAGAGAGTAGATTTATATTTGTTTGTGTTTTTTTATTTGTTTTTGCTGGTGCTGGAGATCAAATCCAGGCAAGGATTCTACCATTGTGCTAAACTCCAAGTCCTAAATTTCAATTCCAAGACATCAATTTTGTGGTAATTTATAACAACACTATGAGACTAATATGCTTATAAGGAATATTAAACTCGTAGATGTTCTCCAAGAGGGGAGTGACCAAGGAAAAACCATCCAGTATGGGGAGATTGAGAAAAAATTCATGATGAGAACACAGAATATTATTTCCCCCTCCTTAAGTCATCATTAAAACCAGTGAGTATAATATTTATGGTAAACTACATATTTTAATTAGACCCAAATATTTTACACAAGAGAAGACAATAAAATTAAAATATTTAACATAAACATTACATTAATGTTATATTTACATATAGCATTTTATATATTAAATGTTAATATTTTAGAAATTTCTATCATGTGGAGGTGATTGGAGAGTGATATTCCCAGTGAGAGCATGGAAGTTTTAGATTACTCCATACCTTGCCCTACATCTCTTCATCCAGTATTCATCTATGTATTTTGTAATATTCTTTCTATAAGCCAGTAAACATAGGTAAGTGTATCCCTACATTCTATGAACTGTCCTAGCCAATTATCAAACCCAATAATGAATATAAATAATGAATATAAGTCACAGGAAGCTCAGTTTGTAGTCAGTAGATCAGCAGCAAAGGTAGACAGATTTGAGACTGGCATCTGAGGTGAGAGTAGTGTTACTGGGACTGAGTCCCCAGTCTGTGGGATCTGACTCTAACCCCAGGTAGAGGGTCAGAATTGAATTGAATTGAAGGACACCTACCACTCCAGAACTGACTGCTTGGTTGATGTGTGGGGAACCAACACCCCCCAACACACACACACATACATCTAGTCACAGATGTGGTGCTATAAGTGTGTGAGAGCACAGCAGAAAGGAAAAGAGCTTCGCTTTTTGTTTTGTTTTTTTCCTTTTCATAAAAATAATAATTATAAGAAGAAAGCATCTATCTCATATTAGAAAAGGGCTACCTTAGGAGTCAGAATCCTGGTTCCAATCATAGTTATAACACTTACTAACATATTAACACAGGGCAATTTACTTAATCCACTGAGCCTCAGTTTCCTCATCTAGAAAATGGAGGGAAAGCATTTACTCATAAAATGGCCATTAAGAATTAAATATGGGGCTGGGGATGTGGCTCAAGCGGTAGCGCGCTGGCTTAGCATGCGTGCGGCCCGGGTTCGATCCTCAGCACCACATACAAACAAAGATGTTGTGTCCGCCAAGAACTAAGAAAAAATAAATAAATGTTAAAATTCTCTCTCTCTCTCTGTCCCTCCCTCCCTCTCACTCTCTCTTTAAAAAAAAAAAAAAAAAAAAAAGAATTAAATATGAAATCCTTATGTGAAATATACTTGAGTACCACGGTGACAATAACAAACACTATTTTCAACTTGTATACTGATTTCCCTTTTCTGAGCTCATACAAAGAATTTACAGCCTTTACTAGCTAAACTAGTACTATCTCATAAATTGTTTTGTGTAGTTTTAAAATTGTTTCACCTACGAATGTCATATCCACCTATAACTCTTACTTATACATTAGATAACATAAGAAAACTGCTGGGCTAGGGAGTGGCTCAGTGGTAGTGCACTTGGCTGGTGTGTGTGAGGGGTTCAATCCTCAGCACCACATAAAAATAAAAAATAATTAACCAACCGCCTGGATCTTAACCATGCAGACACAGCTACCCCGCTCTTCACGTGGCTCCCGGTGGCCCGACTCAGCTAGAAGGGTCCACGCATGGCCCCGTACATGGCCATGCCCTCCGGGCTCTGCTAATAGACCCGCCCACCTGGCGAACAACCGGGAAACTTCAAAATCTCTCTGTGGGCGTGACCGAAAGGACCAAAGGACTCTCGACACCCAACTCCCCTTACTGCCAAAGTCAGGCAGACCTGAGACCCACCAACGGAACAGGCCTAGAGGCCTGCCAGCATGGTAGATACGCCACTCCATTTGGAGTAGGGGGGCAGAGCAGAGCAGCCGCCCACATCCGGATCAGGCCCAACGACCCGAGGGGGTGATAGTCATATCGCCACAATTGGAGGGGGGGCAGAGCAGAGCCGCCACCCGCTCCCGCAGGGTGGGCAGACCTGCGAACAACCGGCAGAGCAGGCCTAGCGGCCTGCCAGCGCAGTATTGAGATCACCCCAACTAGAGAAGGAGCACAGCCACTACCCGCCCTGCAAGGGAGATTTTTCAACTATACATGAGCAATATAAATAATTAGGGGGAAAAACTCATAAACACAACAGTTTCACCAAGCAGAAAGAAATGTGAGCAGCATGAAAAGACAAGGAAAGAAAGGACCACAAGCAATGCAGGTCAACTCAACTTTAGAAGAGGTAATAGCTGCAACAGATGGAATGTCAGATAAAGAGTTCAGGATATATATGCTTCAGATGATCTGGAGTCTCAAGGAAGACATGAGACAGCAAAATCAGACAATGAAAGATCACATTGACAAACAAATCCAGGAAGTAAAAGATCAATTTCACAGGGAGATAGAGGTAATAAAAAACAAACAAATAGAAATCCTAGAAATGCAGGAAACAATAAACCAACTTAAAAACTCAATTGAGAATACTACCAGCAGAGTAGATCACTTAGAAGAGAGAACATCAGACAATGAAGACAAAGTATTTCAACTGGAAAAGAACATAGACAGCTCAACAAGTCTGCTAAGAAACCATGAGCAGAACATCCAAGAATTATGGGACAATATCAAAAGACCAAATTTAAGAGTCATTGGGATACAAGAAGGCACAGAGCTCCATACCAAAGGAATAAACAGTCTATTCAGTGAAATAATACGAGAAAACTTCCCAGACTTGAAGAATGAGACAGAATCCCAAATCCTAGAAGCCTACAGGATGCCGAATGTGCAAAATCATAAGAGATCCACACCTAGACACATTATAATGAAGATGTCCAACATACAGAATAAGGAGAGAATTTTAAAAGCTGCAAGAGAAAGAAAGCAGATTACATTTAGGGGCAAACCAATCAGGATAACAGCTGATCTCTCAACACAGACTCTGAAAGCTAGAAGATCCTGGAATAACATATTTCAAACACTGAAAGAAAATGGGTTCCAACCAAGAATCGTGTATCCGGCGAAATTAAGCTTCAGGATAGAAGATGAAATTAAAACCTTCCACGATAAACAAAAGTTAAAAGAATTCGCAGCTAGAAAACCATCTCTTCAAAAAATCCTTTGCAAAACATTACAGGAAAAGGAAATGGACAATAACATTGAAAACCAACAATGGGAGGTAGGACAGTAAAGGGGGGAAAGTAGTCAAAGAGAATAACAAATCAGGTTTAGTAACATCAATAAACAAATATGGCTAGAAGAACAAACCAGATCTCAATAATAACCCTAAATGTTAATGGCATAAACTCACCAATTAAGAGACACAGGCTAGTAGAATGGATCACAAAACAAGACCCAACAATATGTTGCCTACAGGAGACGCATCTGATAGGAAAAGATATTCATAGACTGAAGGTGAAAGGTTGGGAAAAATCATACCACTCATATGGACTGCGGAAACAAGCAGGAGTGTCCATACTCATATCTAATAAAATAGATTTCAAGCCAAAGTTAATTAAAAGGGATAAAGAAGGACACTTCATACTGCTCAAGGGAACCATTCACCAACAAGACATAACAATCATAAATATATATGCCCCAAATAATGGTGCAGCTGTGTTCATCAAGCAAACTCTTCTCAAGTTCAAGAGTCTAATAGATCACCATACAATAATCATGGGAGACTTCAACACACCTCTCTCACCACTGGACAGATCTTCCAAACAAAAGTTAAATAAGGAAACTATAGAACTCAATAACACAATTAACAACCTAGACTTAATTGACATATATAGACTATACCACCCAACATCAAGTAGTTACACCTTTTTCTCAGCAGCACATGGAACCTTCTCAAAAATAGACCACATATTATGTCACAGGGCAACTCTTAGACAATATAAAGGGGTAGAGATAATACCATGCATCTTATCTGATCATAATGGAATAAAACTGAAAATCAATGATAAAAGAAGGAAGGAAAAATCATGCATCACTTGGAGAATGAACAATAGGATGCTGAATGATCAATGGGTTTTAGAAGTCATCAAGGAGAAAATTAAAAACTTCCTAGAGTTAAATGAAAACACAGACACAACATATCGGAATCTATGGGACACATTGAAAGCAGTTCTAAGAGGAAAATTCATCGCTTGGAGTTCATTCCTCAAAAAAAGAAAAAACCAACAAATAAATGATCTCTTACTTCATCTCAAAATCCTAGAAAAAGAAGAGCAAAACAACAGTAAAAGAAGTAGAAGGCAAGAAATAATTAAAATCAGAGCTGAAATTAATGAAATTGAAATAAAAGAAACAATTGAAAAAATTGACAAAACTAAAAGTTGGTTCTTTGAAAAAATAAATAAAATCGACAGGCCCTTAGCCATGCTAACGAAGAGAAGAAGAGAGAGAACTCAAATTACTAGCATACGGGATGAAAAAGGCAATATCACAACAGACACTTCAGAAATACAGAAGATAATCAGAAATTATTTTGAATCCTTATACTCCAATAAAATAGAAGATAGTGAAGGCATAGATAAATTCCTTAAGTCTTATGATCTGCCCAGATTGAGTCAGGAGGATATAGACAACCTAAACAGACCAATAACAATAGAGGAAATAGAAGAAACCATCAAAAGATTACCAACTAAGAAAAGCCCAGGACCGGATGGGTATACAGCAGAGTTTTACAAAACCTTTAAAGAGGAACTAACACCAATACTTTTCAAGCTATTTCAGGAAATAGAAAAAGAGGGAGAACTTCCAAATTCATTCTACGAAGCCAACATCACCCTGATTCCGAAACCAGACAAAGACACTTCAAAGAAAGAAAACTACAGACCAATATCTCTAATGAACCTTGACGCAAAAATCCTCAATAAAATTCTGGCGAATCAGATTCAAATACATATCAAAAAAATTATACACCATGATCAAGTAGGATTCATCCCTGGGATGCAAGGCTGGTTCAATATACGGAAATCAATAAATGTTATTCACCACATCAATAGACTTAAAAATAAGAACCATATGATCATCTCGATAGATGCAGAAAAAGCATTCGACAAAGTTCAGCATCCCTTTATGTTCAAAACTCTAGAAAAATTAGGGATAACCGGAACATACCTCAACATTGTAAAAGCAATCTATGATAAGCCACAGGCCAGCATCATTCTGAATGGAGAAAAATTGAAGGCATTCCCTCTAAGATCTGGTACAAGACAGGGATGCCCTCTCTCACCACTTCTGTTCAACATACTCCTTGAAACACTGGCCAGAGCAATTAGACAGACGAAAGAAATTAAAGGCATAAAAATAGGAAAAGAAGAACTTAAATTATCATTATTTGCAGATGATATGATCCTATACCTAGCAGACCCAAAAGGGTCTACAAAGAAGCTATTAGAGCTAATAAATGAATTCAGCAAAGTGGCAGGATATAAGATCAACACGAATAAATCAAAGGCATTCCTGTATATCAGCGACAAATCCTCTGAAATGGAAATGAGGACAACTACTCCATTCACAATATCCCCCCAAAAAATAAAATACTTGGGAATCAACCTAACAAGAGAGGTGAAAGATTTATATAATGAAAATTACAGAACCCTAAAGAAAGACATAGAAGAAGACCTTAGAAGATGGAGAAATATACCCCGCTCATGGATAGCAGAACTAACATCATCAAAATGGCGATATTACCAAAAGTTCTCTATAAGTTCAATGCAATACCAATCAAAATCCCAACAGCATTTCTTGTAGAAATAGATAAAAGAATCATGAAATTCATATGGAATAATAAAAGACCCAGAATAGCAAAAACAATGCTAAGCAGGAAGTGTGAATCAGGGGGTATAGCGATACCAGACTTCAAACTATACTACAGAGCAATAGTAACAAAAACAGCATGGTACTGGTACCAAAACAGGCGGGTGGACCAATGGTACAGAATAGAGGACACAGTAACCAATCCACAAAACTGCAACTACCTTATATTTGATAAAGGGGCTAAAAGCATGCAATGGAGGAAGGATAGCATCTTCAACAAATGGTGCTGGGAAAACTGGAAATCCATTTGCATCAAAATGAATCTGAATCCCTATCTCTCGCCATGCACAAAAGTTAACTCAAAATGGATCAAGGAGCTTGATATTAAATCAGAGACACGGCATCTAATAGAAGAAAAAGTTGGCTACGATCTACATACTGTGGGATCGGGCCCCAAATTCCTCAATAGGACACCCATAGCGCAAGAGTTAACAACTAGAATCAACAAATGGGACTTACTCAAACTAAAAAGTTTTTTCTCAGCAAAAGAAACAATAAGAGAGATAAATAGGGAGCCTACATCCTGGGAACAAATCTTTAATCCACACACTTCAGATAGAGCCCTAATAACCAGAATATACAAAGAACTCAAGAAATTGGACAATAAGATAACAAATAACCCAATCAATAAATGGGCCAAGGACCTGAATAGACACTTCTCAGAGGAGGACATACAATCAATCAATAAGTACATGAAGAAATGCTCACCATCGCTAGCAGTCAGAGAAATGCAAATCAAAACTACCCTAAGATACCATCTCACTCCAGTAAGATTGGCAGCCATTAGGAAGTCAAACAACAATAAGTGCTGGAGAGGATACGGGGAAAAGGGCACTCTTGTTCATTGCTGGTGGGACTGCAAATTGGTGCAGCCAATTTGGAAAGCAGTATGGAGATTTCTTGGAAAGAAGGGAATGGAACCACCATTTGACCCAGCTATTCTCCTTCTCGGTCTATTCCCTAAAGACTTAAAAAGAGCATGCTACAGGGACACTGCTGCATCGATGTTCATAGCAGCACAATTCACGATAGCAAGATTGTGGAACCAACCTAGATGCCCTTCAATAGATGAATGGATAAAAAAAATGTGGCATTTATACACAATGGAGTATTACTCTGCATTAAGAAACGACAAAATCATAGAATTTGGAGGGAAATGGAGAGCAGATTATGCTAAGTGAAGCTAGTCAATCGTTAAAAACAAATACCAAATGACCCCTTTGATATAAGGGGAGTAAACAAGGACAGGGTAGGGACGAAGAGCTTGAGAAGAAGATTTACATTAAAAAGGGATGAGAGGTGGGAGGGAAAGGGAGTGAGAATGATATATACGAGGAAAGGAGGGGTAAGACAAGATAATACAAATGGAAGAAATGATTTACAGTAGAAGGGGTAGAGAGAGAAAAGGGGAGGGGAGGGGAGGGGAGGGGGGATAGTAGAGAATAGGACTGACAGCAGAATACATCAGACACTAGAAAAGCAATATGTCAATCAATGGAAGGGTAACTGATGTGATACAGCAATCTGTATACGGGGTAAAGTTGGGAGTTCATAACCCACTTGAATCAAACTGTGAAAGATGATGTATTAAGAACTGTGTAATGTTTTGAATGACCAACAATAAAAAAAAAAAAGAAAAAAGAAAATAAATAAATAAATAAATAAAAATAAAAAATAATTAAAAAAAAAAGGTATTGTGTCCATCTACAACAAAAAGAAAGAAAGAAAGAAAACTGCTGATAGATATAAACCTCTAGTTATACTTACTGTCTTATAACTGTGTCCATCCAAGAAGAATTTGCTTCAGGAACTTTTAAACAAGCCAGTGCTGATGCTTTTATGATGAAGTCATTGACAGAAATTTTGCTTTTTCCTTCTAACATCTGTAAAGACAAGAAACTATGATCGTTTTCTTAAGTTCTCTCCCCAACGTCTGAGATTGTACACCTAATGTTGAGAAAGGAACTAGGGGGATGAAAATATACAAGTGATCCAAAGTGGGAAGGATGAAATGAAACCAAAAGTTGGTTCTTCAATCTTGTAGGCCTTAACAGCTATTCATTTCCTGTTACGTACTGCGTTAGATGCATCCCATAAATTATGATATGTCTTAATTTTCACTCATCTCAACAAGATCAAAATTGATCCTTTGAAAAGATCAGTCAAATGACAACCACAATGACAAATGTTTGGCTGACAGAAAAAGAGAAGACTCAAATTCTTAAAATCAGGAATGAAACAGGAGATGTTACTATCTACCTTATATAAATAAAGGATTATAAGAAATACTATGAATAACCATATTCAAACAAATTAGATAACTCTGATTGAGCCAGGTGTGGTGGTACAGGCCTATAATCCCAGCTACTGGGGAGGGTGAGGCAGGAAGACTGCAAATTTGAGGTCAGCCTAGGCAATTTATCAAGACCCTGTCTCAAATTTAAAAAGAAATAGCTGGGGAAGTAAGTAGCTCAATGGCAGAGCACCCCTGGATTCAATTCCTAGTACAATAAAAAAACAAATAAATCCTTAGATTAATGTATAGATTTAATCCTCAGATTTAAAAAAATAAATATTTAAATTAATGTATAGCTGTTAAGGCCGACATTAAACAAGATGGAAGAACCAACTTCTGGTTTCATTTCATCCTTCCCACCTTGGATTGCTTGTATATTTTCATCCCCCTAGTCCCTTTCTCAACATTAAATAGATAATGTTTAGCACAGTTGCAGGAACAAGGACCAATATATAAAACTCAGTTTTATTTTTGTTTGTGTGGTAGCAATGTACAATCTGAAAATAAAATTTAGAAAACAATTCCATTTATATAAGCACCAAAAAGAATAAAGTATTTAGGAATAAATTAAAAAAAAATATGTAAAACTTCTCTAAAATTTACTTAAATGACTGAAGAAATTAAAAGAATACCTAAATAAATGCCAGAACATCACATAATCATGGATGGGAAGACAATATTGTTAAAATGGCAACAACGCCCAAATTGATCTCAAATTTAATGCAATCCTTACCAAAATCTCAACTGGCTTTGTTGCAGAAATTTACAAGCTAATCTAAAATTCATTCATAATGGCAAGATATCCAGAAAAAACAATCTTGAGAAAGAACAAAGAACAAAGATGACTTAACTTCATCATTTAAAACTTACTGCAGGCCAGCATAGTAGTGTATACCTATAATCCCAGCAACTCAGGAGGATGAGTCAGGAGGATCAGAAGTTCAAGGCTAGCCTCAGCAACTTAGTGAAGCCCTAAACAACTTAAAAAGGGCTGGGGATGTAGCTCAGTGGTATAGCAACCCTGGGTTCAATCCCCAGTATGTGCGTACATATGTAAGTATGTATGTATGCATCTACCTCTCTACCCATAAAACTTACTACAAAGTTACAGTAATCAGGATTGTGATATTGGCTAGAGGGTACACACTCAGATCAATGGAATAGACTTAAGAATCTTGAAACAAACTCTCACATGTATGGTCAATTGATTTTGACAAGGATGCCAAGACAATTCAATGGAGAAAGAATTATCTTTTCAAACAAATGTTGCTGGGACAACTGAATGTAAACATGCAAAAGAATGAAGTTGACTCCTACTTATATTTGTGCAGAAATACACAATAAAACTATAAAACTCTTACAAGGAAACAGGTATGAATCTTCATAACCTTAGACAACGACTTTTTAACAGTAGTCTACTTTATGCTTTGAATATAAACTTTGCTCTCAGCCACTGCAACTTATTTTTAAAATGGATATATAATGGTTAATTTGAATTGTCAACTTGATTGGATTAAGAGATGGTGAAGATTAACGGACTTTGGGTGTGTCAGTGAGGGTAGGTCTAGGAATGACTAACATGTGAGATAGCCAACTGAAAGAGACCCTCCCTAAGCTTGGGCAGCACTATCCAAATAGGATGATGGCTTGGATGGAATAAAAGTTGAAGAAAAAGGAAGCAAGGAGCTCAATTCTTATTGAGATGCAACTCCATTTTAGAATTGGTTCTTGATTGCTACAGTGATCATCTGTGATCATCTTCACTCTTCCAAGAAAACTGCCAGAGATTCTCCAGAAGCCTTCAGTCTTGGACTAGGGTAGCACTGTAGATCTCTCTTGTCCTGGGGCTTCAGTCTCTTGGAATGCACACCTACTGGTATTTCCAGCTCTCCAGCCAGCAACTATGGACTATCTAGCTTTTGGTCACATAAGCCAACCTAATAAGTCCCCTTTTTTATAATTATACTTCCTGTTAATTCTGTTCCTCTACAGAACCCAGACTAATACAACACATTTCTTTTTCTCTCTCCCTGCTCCTCCCTAATCTTTCCCATTCCCTAACCTCAGGGGAAACAGGATTACCTTTCTTCCTTTCTTAGGCAGAGTTATCTCTCCTTCAGTCTATACACCCACCATAGAAAAGACTATCCAGACTTTGGGGATAGTAAAGGAAGATCTCAGAAATGACTATCTTCCAAATTAACAAGTGAATTACAACTCCAACAGAGAACACAAGGAATGTAGCCTTTGAATCACCTCTTTAAAAGCCTCCTGTTCCTGCTGATGGGCAGAATCACAGCCTTTGGGACAGGAGTCCCCAGTGTTTTTCCTTTGCTAGAAAAGCAATAAAATTTCTTATTCATTTTTTCTCAAAACTGTGTTCTTGTTATTGGATTAGCATTAAGGACAAGAACCGAGCTTTTGGGCTGGGATCATGGCTCAGCGGTAGAACACTCACCTAGCACATGCAAGGCCCTGGGTTCGATCCTCAGCACCACATAAAAATAAATAAAATAAAGATATTGTGTCCAACTACAACTAAATAAATAAATATTTTTAAAAAGAATCGAGCTTTTAGCAGATAAAATGCCAAAAGGGGGGGGGGAAATTGGATAAATAGACATATTAAAAGTTTACACTTCAAAGGATCCCATCATCAAGACAGCAAGACTAAAAGCTAAAAAATGGAAAAAAAAAAAAAACTTTAGCAACCATTTATCTACAGTAAGGGATCTGCAGAGTAAATGAAGAAATCATATGTATAATAATAAAAAGATAACCCTATTAAAGAAAAAAAGTAAATTAACCGAGTAAACATTTCTACAAAGAAGATTTAAGAATGCCAACTTGTGAAAAGCTGTTGAATCTGATTAGCCTCCAGGGAAATGCAAATTAAAACCACAATGAACACTTGACACTTACTAGGATGACTCAAAAAGATAATCAAGTATTAGTAATGATTATTAGTAATGATATGAAGAAATTAGTACAATCACACATTGTTGATGGTAATATAAAAAGGCAAGTCCACTTCAGAAAACAATCTGGCACTTCCTCAAAAAGTAACCAAAGGGCTGGGAGGGAGTGTTGCTCAATGGAGGAGTACTTGCCTAGCATGTACAAGGCCCTGGGCTCATCCAGCATCACACATAAACACACACACATAAGTTAAACATAGAGTTGTCACATGATCCAGAAATTCCACTCCTAGGCATAAATGTAATAAAACAAATGAAAACTTAGGTCCCCACAAAAATCTGTACATAAAAATTTTATGTCAACATTATTCACAATAGATAAAAAGAGGAAACAATCCATGTCACATTTTGTTGAGTTGTCCATCATCAATTGATGAACAACTCAACAAAATGTAACATATCTCATTATAGTAAAATACTATTCAGCAGTTTAAAAAAATAAAATACTAATACATGCTACATTGTGGATGAACTCTGAAAACATCTTAAATGAAAGAAGCCATTCAGAAAAAACTATATCATATGATTCCATTTATAGGAAATATCCATAATAGACCAACCTACAGAAACAAAAAGTAGAATAGTGGATTGGGGATGTAGCTCAATGGCAGAGTACTTGCCTAGCATGTGTGAGGCACTGAGCTTGATTCTAGCACTGCACACAAATAAATAAATAAAATAAAGGTCCATTGACAACTAAAAAATTATTTTAAAAAAAAGGTAGATGAGTGGTTTTTTAGGATTGGAATGATGGGAGGTCTGATGGGGTATAAGATTTCTCTCTCTCTTTTTTAATTTACCTACTAATGATTAACCTAGGAGCATTCTACCTCTGAGCTACATCTCTAGCCCTTTTCATTTTAGATAGGGTCTAGCTAAACTGCACAGGCTAGCCTCAATCTTGCAATCCTCTGTTTCAGTCTCCCATGTACCTGGGATTATAGGTATACACAACCACACTTGGTTTAAAGGGTGGAAGAATTCTTTCTGGGGTGAGGAAAATGTTCTAGAACTTACTGTGGTGATGGTTGTACAACTCTGTGAATATACTAAAACCCACTGAATTGTACACTTTAAATGGGTGAAAATGGGGCCTGGGGTTGTAGCTCAGTGTTGAGTGCTTACCTAGCATGTGAGAGGCACTGGATTTGATCCTCAACACCACATAAAAAAATAAATAAAATAAAGATATCGTGTCCATTTACAATTAAAAAAAATTTTTAATGGATGAATAGTATGGCATTATAATTATAACTGAATTATAACTCAATAAAGCTGTTCAAAAGAATTTGAATAAAATACATCGTACAGTGGCTAGGGTTGTGACTCAGCAGTAGAGTGCTTGCTTGGCACATGGGAGGTGCTGGGTTCAATCCTCAGCACCACATACAATAAATAAATAAAATAAAAGTTAAAAAAAAAAACATTGTACATACATTTGCCTAATTTCCAAGTAAATCTGTGAAAAAAGAGCTTTAATACCTTGTCAAAAAAGCTTGCCATCATCTTTAACTCCTATAGCCATCTGCAGAGCTCTGGCGCTGTTTCACTCATGCATTCAGCTATGTATCTCACATTTAAGAGTCTATGCTGGGCACTAACAGTGAAGCTCTGGTACGAAACAGTAGGCAAAATGCATAAAAACTCTGTTCTCAGGGAGCTTATGCTCCAAAGAGGATAAATAATAAATATATGAAACATATATTAGATAGTGTCAAGTCTAAGGAGAAAAAGTGGGGAAGGAGAATTAAGAGCCTTAGGCACTCTTTAATTAGCATGAACTTACTTCAAGATCTCTGCCAATAAAAACAATTCGAACTTTGCATGGTTCAACCAAGTTATGTCCTTTGTGAATTCCCCAACTACTCTCATTGGTTTCTCCTTCTCTAAACTCCAATAACACTTAAATTTATATAGATCCTTTACCTGTAGTAACCTGTACAATAAAATTTAGCAATTGATGAGTATTACCACAAAGAAACTGATCCATGTCCAGCATGGTGGCTCATGCCTGTAATCCCAGCAATTCAGAAAGCTGAGGCAGGAGGATCACAAGTTCAAAGCCAGCCTCAGTAATTTAGCGAGGCCCTAAACAACTTAGTAAGACCCTATCACAAAAAATAAAAAGGATGTAGTAGTTCAGTGGTAAACTGCCACTGGGTTAAATCCCCAGTAGAAAAAAACAAAAAGAGACTGATCAACAAATGAATATTTTTACTTTGACAAAAATCTTGTGGCTATAGCTCAGTGATATAGAACACTTGCCTAAAACATTCATGATGCCCTGGGTTCAGTCCCCAGCACCACCAAAAAGAAGAAGAAGGAAAAAAAACCTTCCATATTTTCACAAATATTCTAGCCCCAATTAAATTAGGAACTCATAATAATAAAAGACTGTGCCTTATATCATGTTTCCAAAAGTGCCTTATGCTAATCCTAAACACCAAGTAAGTGCATAATACTTAACCATAAACAAAAAGTAAGTATAATGTTTCTTTCCTTTCTTTTTTGATATTAAACCATAGGTTTTATTAATGATAAATGTCTGCATTTGTTTTAAAAAGCTTAGCTCTTACTAAACATAATTTTTAAACAAAAACTAATAAGCAAGAATTTGCCATATAATTACATCCATAAACAAAATTTTTAGCCTAATCCAATATTGAAAGCTAAATAATGAATATAGATCAAAACAATGCTGAAACTGTCTCCTATTACTGAATATAATGTATTTAGAAAGACACAAGCATACTGAACATAGAAATGTTCAGTATGTGGATTTAAATGTGGATTTAGTCTACAACACTAGTATGAAGAATGACATGCAATTCAGTATTTCTTTAAAAATATTTTTAAATGGAATCACTTGAACAACGGTTTTATTTTGTTTCATTTGATAGGACAATCTGTGTTTCACAAACTGATCCTCCTTTCATACTAAAGATCAAACTGTAAGTTCTCTCTTCTCTTCCCAGAAACTACCTATAGATCACATCACACAATAACAACATGGAATAATTTTTCTGGTTAAGTATCATGGCCAAAAATTATCAGTATTTATTTATTTATTTTATTTTATTTTTTTAAGAGAGAATGAGAGTAAAGAGAGAGAGAATTTTTTTTTTAATATTTATTTTTTAGTTTTCGGCAGACACAACATCTTTGTTTATATGTTGTGCTGAGGATGGAACCCAGGCCACACGCATGCCACGTGAGCGCACTACCGCTTGAGCCACATCCCAAGCCCAATTATCAGTATTTAAAAAAATTTTTTTTAGTTATAGATGGACAAAATACCTTTATCTTATTATTTATTTCTATGTGGTGCTGAGGATCAAACCCAGTGCTGCATATGCACCAGGCTAGTGTTCTATCACTAAGCTGCAACCTCAGCCCCTGGTATTTTAAAAAAAAATAAATATCAACTGCAAATCTAGAAAAGGTTTTTTAAAGAATTATGCAAACCTAGCACATATGTATTACAGCTATTATACAAGCTAAGCAGTATGACTTATAAATGTGTATATAACACACATGCACTGAAGACCACCTTCTACAAAGTTTAATAGTGTTGCTAAGTTAATAAATCTTTCAGGGCTGGGGATGTGGCTCAAGCGGTAATGCACTCTCCTGGCATGCGCAGGGCGCTGGGTTCGATTCTCAGCACCGCATAAAAATAAAATAAAGATGTGTCCAGGAAAAATTGAAAAATAAATATTAAAAAATTCTCTCTCTTTAAAAAAATATTTAAAAAAATAAATCTTTCAAAGCAGTGAAGAATTATGTAAACAGAGTTTCCAAAAGATAATAACTGCTTAAATTGTTCAAAGAACCCTGAGTCAGAACTTTTAATAGCTTCCTAAAATTATATCTATAATGTTTCTTACTTACCAAAAAAACCCCTCAAATATTACATCCCAGTGACTTTGCTAGGCTAAAATATATGTCTGGCAAAGTTGACTTTAAGTGACAAGTTTTAATCAAGGGTTAGAAAATGAAAATTCTCTAGGATATTGACAGCAAGTTAAAATTAAAATGATATTTCATTTTTTTATCACCAACTGGCATACTGTAATAAAATACACAGACAAAAATGTAACTGTTTAGTGGAGAAAAATATTTTATAATTTATAGATTTGGAATTTCTGAAAGTTTTACCTTATTTAGTTCTTTCCGTACCAACAAAACTTCTCCCATATTTACATCAATAGAAAGGTAATAATGAGGTATGGTTTGTTTCGATTGCATTAACCGTTGTGCAATAACCTGAAACCAGAGATTCAAAAATCAATTATCTTGAGTGAGAGGAGATCTTCCCTAATTCAGATCTATTTGCCTCTTCATTCTGCTTACCTCATAATGATAACCCCAGGCATTATCAGAATTGGAAGATGTATACACAGTGATTTCTTTATCCCAAGTATTCAACTAACCAAACAAGTTTTCCTTATTCATCTAATATTCCCAAACAAAAAGGACTGTTAATGTTTTAAATTATGAATACAACAAAACAACTAGAGTAAATATGCTTCCAACAGCTCTGGATCCAGATTTTGGTAATGCTCTTACTCGACGAATGTTGCTTATTGGGATATCTGTGAAGACACCTGTAGGAATGGGTGCCACTCCTGGACTCGGCGGAGGCACAGCAGCTGCTGGAGCCTGTAGGTGGAAAGAAAAAGCTCTCAGTAACTATGGCTCAATCTAAGCATAAATACCTGGTACACTACCAGTGACTCTTTACAGATGGCAAAGTAAAAACTAAAAGTTTTGTAGAACAACTAGTTATATCCCCAGGAAGCAAAAGGGACTTGAATTAGATTTAAGAGATATTATTAACTGGTTTTACTTAGAATTCTGAAATCATGTTTTAAGTATCATTTTTCTTTGAGCCTAATTTATGTCAAAATAATATTATTTTTGCAAAATTATCCTCAATAAATCAAACCATTCTTAAATTAAAAGGATTAAGAGATGAATATAAACAAACTAGTCAATTTCCTGAACAATGTTAAGGAAAAACAAGGCTAAATCTTTCATTTTAAAGAGAACATCTGGAGCCGGGATTATGGCTCAACAGTAAAGCACATGCCTCACACGTGTAAGGCCCTGGGTTCAATCCTCAGCATCACATAAAAATGAATAAATAAAAATAAAGGTATTGTGACTAACTACAACTAAAAAAATATTAAATAAAGAGAACACTGAATAACTAAATAATTTTCCTCATTTTTCGCTGATTATCTTAACATCCTACCCAATAAAACAGAATTTGGACATATAGATTTAGTCCTTCTGTAGACTCATTAAACACATATAAACTTAGACAACCAACTTGCAAATATGTTTTTAAAAATGGGCTGAGTTGGTCATGGTGGTACATGATTATAATTGCAGCAACTCAGGAGGACCACAGGCCAGTCTCAGCAACTTAGTGAGGCCATAGTCAACTTAGTAAGACCCTGTCTCAAAACTGAAAAAAAGGGCGGGGTATATAGCTCAGTGATAAAGAGCCCCGGAGTTCAATCCCCAATATCAAAAAGGAAAAAAAAAAAAAAAGGCAAGTGCGGAGGGATGAATGCCCAAATGCAAATTGTTAAGCCACTGATATTAGAAGAAAATGCAGTTTTGATTAAATTATTTCATTCATACTGTATGAAATGGTCTAACAGGCAGGACAAAACACTCTGCAGGGACAAACTGAAAAAAGTCAAATATAACTCACAGGAGCAACTTTAGTAGGCACAAAAGAGTCAATGTCCTTCTTGATAATTCTGCCATCTGGTCCCGTCCCTAGAAGAAATACATAAATATCACATACACGACAGCATGCCACTAGATCTCCAAGGAGATCAACATTGTCCTGAAGTGCAAGTTCCTAAGGGTTTGCTACCAAAAACACTCTATAGGGGTTGCAGTCTTACCCCTAGTCCTTCAAGTTCTCCCTTAAAATATCAGTGTTTATTCATTATTCTTTTTATTTTTTATGTTTTTTCAGTACAGGGGGTTTAATCCAGAGACAGATGCGAGGCAAATATTACTCCAATGAGCTATATCCCCAGGACTTTTTATTTTATTTTGACATAGGGTCTCACTAAATTACCAAGCTGGCCTTGAACTTGTGATCTTCCTGCTTTAGCCTCCCCAAGTAGCTGGGATTAGACATACGCCAAATTTCTCTCTCTCTCTTTTTTTTTTTTTTCCTTCCGTACTAGGGATTGAACCCAGGGGGCTCTTAGCCACTGAGCCACATCCCCAACACTTTTACATTTTTTATTTTGAGCCAGGGCCTCGCCTAGTTGCTGAGGCTGGCTTAGAACTTGCAATCCTCCTGCCTCAGTCTCCCAAGCCCCTGGGATTACAGGCATGTGCCACTGCACCTGGCCTATTTCTCTTTTAGATTTCCATCTAAATAAGCTGTGCTTTTTTTTCATCTTCTTTTAACTTGGGAAATACTGGCAAAAAAATAATGCTGAGTACAGTTTACACATCTGTAAGAAAAACTGTTCCCTACTTGTTAGCTAAATAAATAAAAAGAAAAAAATAACAAACAAAAAATTCTCAACCTGAAATAGAATCTCACTTTACTTCATAAAGAACTCTCTCTACAGTTGGGGCTGGGGATGTGGCTCAAGCGGTAGCGCGCTCGCCTGGCATGCGTGCGGCCCGAGTTCGATCCTCAGCACCACATACCAACAAAGATGTTGTGTCCGCCGAGAACTAGAAAATAAATATTAAAAAAAAAAAATCTCTCTCTCTCTCTCTCTCTCTCTCTCTCTCTCTCTCTCTCCTCTCTCACTCTCTCTTTAAAAAAAAAATTCTCTCTACAGGGTTGACAGATATGTGAGTAATTGTCTGGACAAATTGGGCTCGTCAAATTTTCACCCCCCAATAGCATGAATTTTAACTTTAATTATCTCATCTTGAGGACTATTCATTCCTTAGGTGGTCTCAGACATTCACAGCTTTCTCACAGTAGCCAAAGCTACTGATTAGAGACAAAGAATCGGGTACAATGCCACATATGAGGAAGGACCTCTCCAAGTACTCTCCATAGATTTAAGAGATTTAGTATTATTTTTATTTAATTTCCCCCCTCCTCCAATCTGTAACAGCATACATTTAATGTTAGACCCAAGGACATAATCCTGACCTTTAATTTTGATAGATTCAGACTTTAGTTATTATAATACCTTTTATACTGGCCCACTTCTAGAAAAAATTTGGTCAAATTGATTCATCTTCCCCATGGCAGACTTTTAAAAGGGCTCTCATTGTGTGCAGTTCTTCCCAATTCCTTTCCTTCAATATGAAAACTGAGTTGGCTAGGACTGTGTTTATCCTCACCAGGAGCTCTAGAACAGAGGTGTCAGCATCCCTATTAGATTATCTTCCTTTATGAAAGATAGAAACCATAACCTCCCCTTATAACCAAAGCTGAGCTAGACACTGAGATGTGCAGCCCCACCAGGGAGGAAACCTGTAGCATCACCTGCCTTATTCCAAGCTTCAGCCACCTATGAGAACTTCCTAACCGATAGTAATTAACTGAAACCTTTTACCCTTCTTTGCCTCTCTGCCTAAGAAGACATAGCAGACACTCATAAAACAAAATGACATAAAGGGAAGAACAGTGAACAAGCAGTAAAGTATGGAGAGTTCTTATCTAACATAAACTAGACAGATGACTATAGTTACATAGTCTCATCTAGTCCTCATTTTCACTTGTAGGTCAGAGATTATAATATCAACCCCCGTTCACAGGAAAGTTGTGAAGACAAAATGGGATAGGGATGTAAAAAGTTCTGTGCATGAAAGAAATATAAAATATTACATGGGCAGCCTTGAGTCTAATCAAATTCTGAACCAAGGTTTAGGGTTCAACATAGTTTTTCCCTAACTAATTATATTTTGGTCAAATCTGCAAAACAATCTATTGATTTACTCAACTTTTCCCTTAGTTTTTCCTTAATTGGGCTTATTTTTTTTTCTTTCTCACATAAGGCTGCTCAGAGTTGGGATGTGGATTAAGTATCCTTGCTACTCCTCCTAGCTAATTCTAAAACTTTCTATCTCCTCAAAAATCTCAACCCCTTTTGAAGTTCATGTCATCTGGTTATACAGCCTATTCTTCTTCATGTCTGTCTCATCTACCAATTCATAACTATTCCCATTTACTCAGATTAATTGCATCTTAACACACTGTCCTCTTGGGAACCACAATCCACTCAAAACCCAGATTTCTAAATTACTCAGCTCCAACTTTTCCCTCCCACCCACAAGAACACCCCCAACCTCTAAGGTCAAATCCTAGACTATATTATAACTAGTACTTAAACTAGTACTAGTAATTCTAGATATCTCTGAATCTAGAATTCAAGCAACCATCTTACTAATGCCATCACTGTGATATAATAAAAAATATATTTGATCTTTGTTCTAGGTTCCTGGAATGGACCTCCTGAAACCTTTGGAATTTCCTGAGTGGAAAGTGTCTTCTATTACTCATAATGAGCCCCTTCATACCACACCAGAGTTTTTGCTAAGGAAGTGCCTTAGGTTGGGCTCTTAGATAGCTACTAGGATCGGGGTAGTCAGCCAGAAAGACCAAACACATGATTGAGGGTAATTAACTTTCAATCCCCTTTCCCTTCTCTCTCCCTATCTCCTTCTTCCTCTGCTGCCCCACTTCCTGGGAAAGAAGATTGAAGATTGAGTTCAATTGACAAAATGGCAAACGGTTTAGTCAATCATGTCTTTGTAATGACATGTCTATGAAAATAAACATTTTTCCTCCAGTACTGGGAACTGACAAAACGTCTACCACTGAGCTATATACCCAACACTGAAAATAAAAATTCCTTAACAGTGATATTCAGAGAGCTTCCAGGTTAGTAAACATATCCATGTGCTGTGAGGATGGCATGCCAGAGAAGGCATGGAAGTTCTATGTACCCCTCCCCACTATACCTTGCCCTATGCATCTCTTCCATTTGGCTGTTTCTGAGCTATATCCTTTATAACAAATCAATAGTAGTAAGTAGTGTTGAGTTCTGTGAGTTGTTCTAGCAAATCACCAAACCTGAGAAGAGGTTCTTGGGGATTCCTGATTACTAACTAATGATTAAGACATAAAGATGACACCCAGGCCTGGCAACTGAAAGTAACTGAAGTAAAGGGAGTCTTACAGGACTGAGCCCTGTGGATTCATGCCAAATCTAGGTAGCTAATGTCAAAATTGGACTGAATTCCTGGACACCCAGCTGGCATTAGAGAATTAAAGGATATGGGGATACCAAGCATTTGGTGTCAGAAAACACACAATAACTGATACTGATACTCTAAGCTCACTTAGCCCAGACCACACCCTTCCCCCAATGAAAACATAATCACTTCTGCCTCATCAAGATACCACTCCACTGATTCCTTTACTCTCATTATCCATGACCTCCCTCTGGTCTTCACTTTCCTCCTAACCCAGTTTACATTCTATGGATTATTCTTATAATCCTCCTTTGCAAAACCCTAAGTCTATTTATCTTTCTCAGTGTCAACACTGAGCAACTTAATGTTGCTATATAGAAATACAAACACAAACAGAAACATAAACCTAAAACAGATACACAAAACTGCCCAGAAATGCAATCATTTCCTTTAAATTCACCTTTCTGATCTCTGAGGCTACTACTTTCTAATTGCTCTAACTACAAAAATTTCCTCACTCATTAACCAGCTAATATCTTCATTTCACATTTATTTATCAAACAGTAGTGACCAAAAAGGAACTCTTGTCATCTTTTACCACCAAACTGATAAAGCCATCCTATATTTTCTCTCCTATGAAAATAGATAAAAATGTTCTTAATTTCTATAAAGGCCAATTACATTCCTTCTTCTTTTTTTCTTAATGTGGTGTTGGGGATCAAACCTAGTGCCTCACGCATACTAGACAAGTGCTCTACCACTGAACCACAGCCACAGCCCTTTCGAATTCCTTCTTAAGAACTTTGTTCCTTGTGAAACCATCCTGCTCATAATCCTCTTCTATGTCATCCACTGATCCTTTTCTATTAGGCCACTGATTCTCAAGGAGAGCAATTTAGCTCCCCAGGGAATCCTTGATAATGTCTTAAGACATTTCTGTTTGTCCTAAGTAGAGATTGGAACTACCACCTTACTAGATTGAGGCCAAGAACATTACATCATATAATGTACAGGTCACAGCCCACATACAACAAAAAATTACCTGGTCAAAAAAAATCAATAGTGCCACTACTGAGGAACTCCATACTAGATTCATTCTAACACTTATCTTCAAAAGCCCTCCCTACATATATTTTACTTTACTTTTACTTTTTTTTTTTTTTTCAGGATTGAGTGTAGAATCCAGGAATGCTTTTCCATTGAGCTACATCCCTAGCCCTTCTTATTTTTATTTTTAGATAGTCTTGTGAAGTTGCCCAGGCTTGCCTCCAACTTATGCTCCTCCTGCCTCAGCCTCCTAAATTGCTGAGATTACAGGCACTTGCCACCATGCGCAGAAAAAATCCTCTTAGGTCCACATTCATCTAAAGCTATCATTATTCCTATGCCTTTCTTCATAGCAAGCTTTTTTTTTTTTTTCTCCCCTTTTCAGTACCAGGGATTAAACTAAGGGGCACTTACTATCTCTAGCTGCTTTTTGTATTTTATTTAGAGACAAGGTCTCACTGAGTTGCTTAGGGCTTCACTAAGTTGCTGAGGCTGGCTTTAAACTACTGATCCTCCTATCTGAACCTCTTGAACCGCTGGGATAGAAGGCGTGAGCCAGCATGCCCAGCAACAGCTAGACTTCTTGAATGAGTTGTCCACAATCCTCTCTCCATTTCACATCTACTTCTTGACTTATTCAGATAGGTTTCCACTCAATCATTCTTCTGAAATTACTGTTGTCCTCTACAAAATCCTTGATTGAGTTCTGTTGATTCCAGTTAAAAAATGTGTCTTAAAGTTGTTCATTTCTTTTTATTTTCACCACCCTTGTTTAAGCTATCATCATTAGCTCCAGCCATCTAAACAGATAACTTGGCTTTCATTTAATCCATTTCTTCAAAGCAACCAAAATATTCTCTTAAAAAACATAAATCATTTTATTTCACTTCCTTGCTTATGTCTATTATACTTTAAATGAATTTTCATTTAAAGTATAATAGACATACTTTATACTTTAAATGAAATTTCAACTCTTGATCAAGATCTATAAGGTTCATAATAATCTCATCTCTGTGCTTCTTCCCCCACTCATTCATCTTCTACCACTATACCAGACCCACTGCTCCCCATGTTCCACTACATTCTTCGAACATGTCAAGTTCTTTTCCATTTTAGATTGTATACTGCTGGTCTCTCTGCCCCAAATGATCTTTCCTCTGTACTTCACATGCTTGGCCCAAAGCTGACTCCTCATCTTTCAATCAGATCAAATGTCACTTCATCCAAAAGATCTTCTCTAACCACCATGTCTAAAAGTAGTCATGACCATTCATATATTTATCCTGTCACTAGTATATCACTCAGCTTATTTCTTTCTTAACACTGAAATCATCATTTAATAAAATATATTACCATAATAGCTAATACCTAAATATTCTTTCTCTGCACAGGCATTTATTTACTCATGTAATCCTCATAACAAATCAGGTATTATTTTTATACACAAATGAAGAGAATGAGACACAAAGTTCACATGGCTAGTACTAAAAGAGCTAACATTTAAACTCAAGCAATCAAGCTCCAGAGCCCACACTTCATGCACATAACATAATTTGATCATTCTCATTCTCCAGAACCTTCCCTTTCCCTCTTCTCCTCCCTCCCTCGGATCAGAGCCCACTCTTAATTACTAAGCTATATATCTCCTTTCTGTTCACTTTTTTTTTTTTTTTTGGTACCAGGGATTGAACCCAGGGCCACTTAAGCACTAAGCCACATCTCCAACCCTTTTTATTTTTTGAGTCAAGGTCTTAATAAGTTGCTTAGGGCCTCCTAAATTGCTGAGGCTGGCTTTGTACTTGTGATCCTCCTGCCTAAGCCTCCCAAGCTGCTGGGATAATAGGCAGGTGCCACTGCACCCAGCTTATTTCTTTACTGTCGACCATGCAGGCAAATGAAACTAAAATCTTATGAACAAGGATCTGATGTATATAGAACTTGATGAATATTTGCTTAAATAATAATAAATGAAAAACCTAACTGCCTGCATAGTAAAAATAATGGAATTTTCCCTTCTTATCTCATTAGTTAGTGTTGCCAACTATCTAATGAATGGTCTTTCTTAACTTGTTTAAATTTTTCAGATATAAATAATAATCTAGTCCCTCTTCTGTCTTCAAAATTTATTCCCACTAACACTGCTATCTTGACTCTAATCATATATACGAAAGGAATGGCAACATACAAGTGAAATAGCATAAGACGGACAAAAAAAAAAAAAAGAGTCTGCCAATATTATAAGAATCCTGTGAAGTCCAAACAATTTATAACTTTCTATCCTTGTATTTGGGATTGGCT